>NC_089580.1:34688200-34992148 GCF_019320115.1 Miscanthus floridulus | reverse complement strand
CCTTTCTGTGGAGGCCCAGTCCACCTCCACTCGCTAGTCGCTACTCATCTTCCTCCCCAGTGAAATTCCCGTGTCCTGTGATCTACTCCTATGAAGCAGGGAACTATTTCATCGAGTCGGACAGCCTAAAGAAGACTAATATAATGCTCGTGCTAACGCTACGGTTTAAATCTTGGAATGCTCATAATTATAACCAATTTATTCTTTATAATATTACTATTACACAACAATTGTATTTGAGTCTATATATAATTTGGGAACACTTTTCATATAAGTGCACATTGTAAAGTTAGATTCTACCTAACTCCTTAATCATGTATTGCAGATTATCAGGGATGTTGTCGCTACATTCTTTTGCATTACTCGTCAAAATATCGGCCAAGAATTCCCTCCTCAGCGAAGTTGGTAGCTGTGCATGGCAGATAACAATAAATAAGTTATTATTTTTCAATGTAGTTTATGAAACTTAGTTATGTACTATACATGCTTACATTGTTGATCGGTGGCAATCTTATGCCATCCCATGACTTCATGAAACGTATACAAAGAAAGCCTCCCAAATTCCTGCAGAAGATCAATTGTTTATTTGATGTACATAGATCAAATAACTATTTCTGTGATATGAGAGTTGAAATATATTACAAGTGATTACCAGTGTTTATTATGTGTAACCTTTGTTACACACATAGGGTATTCTCGCTTCCAGTGATAAATATTGTCGTTCATCTTATAATTTAACAATCCCATGGCAAGATTGAACCTTCTAGCAATAGTGTGTAATGTAGGTATATATGAATCTCTGTGATCATAACCCTTCAAGCATACATGATCTTGAAGTGGATCCATAATATGCACAATTATTTTTTGCATGTCGATTATGAATAAAGTGTATAGACCGTCTTGATAATATGGTAGTAGAATCTATAAACAAACACACAGACTGTAAGTGGTAAATAATTTAAAAGGTTTTAAAGTAATACACAAAACACAACTTACATTGCTACATTCTTTAATGTCGTACTGCTTTTCCGGCCAGCACTCAAATACTTTTTTTAATTGATCTTGGTATGCCTTGTCAATCTTGGGACAACATCGTGGATCTCGTCCAAAATGAATTATTTCCTGATAATTATACAATTACATAATTTAAGTATGACATGTATAAACAATCTTTTAGAATGATTTATATATAATCAACTTACAGCAAATTTGAGATCCATGTAGTGGAATATTTGTTTCTTCTGCACTATGTCTTGGTTGCACGCGACCATCCGAATAGCCATATTAAAGGTTTCATGTTCCAGCTGTCTATCATCATCTAAAATATTTATAATTTGTCTAAGACTTAAAGAAATTGGATATGGTCGTGTACTTCGTATCCACTCTTTCCTGAAAACAAGGACAAGGAACAAATTACTTGCTGTAGCAATCTAGAATGGACAAAGGCAATATCTATATTAGAACAGTACGTTGTACTTTAGAATGCATGACTTACTCTAAAGTCTCATCATCGGCGATCAAGTGGAACAACCCGCAAATTGTCGTCAATAGGTCTTCTCTGTTTGTCCACTTTAGCGTCCTTGTCAACTTCGTGTTACCCGACATCAAAATATCGAGGCCATTGAGCTCTTCGACAAGTTCATCTAGGTCATCGCCAGTCTTAGTCTTTTGCTCTTTATCCGGTAACCCTCTTATTTCATTTAACAACGAGTTATATAAGATCGCAGGTAGCTTGAACCTGAAGTTACTTATATCTTCCTGCAAACAGTAATTGCTTATACGCTAACCAATTAAAAAATAACTGATATGTATTAGAAGTAGATTCTTAAGTAAGTACCTGGGTTACATGGTCAGATAAAGTACTTCCGGTCCAATACTCCATATAATTAAGAAGCCATAAACCACAACTATAGCTAGGCAATATTCCAAACAATCAAATATGAGGCATACAGATAATGGTTAGGCAATGACATATACACAAAACATAAAGATATTTTACCCATCTGTTTGCATTGGGACCTTGATCTTATGTTTCATTGGCCAAGATGTCATATTGGTACCGTGTTTCCATTTACTTTGGTCCAGTTTTGTAAGCCCCGTTGCATATTTTATTAGTCTTTCCATTCCTAAGAGCTGGTATGATCAAAACACCCAGGCTAATTAAGAAACAGAAGAGGTACCGACGAATTTTAAATAAATAAATATGTATACCAATTATTTAGACGTACCGTATACCAGAGATCTTCAAAGTTTGTCATATTATCTCCAAAAGAGTCCAAAACATGTATCTGGCCTAAAGAAGCGTTCACAACACCCAGGTACCAGTGAAACTTTTCAATATTGATTGGAAGGAACACCTGCAGTATTAGAGAGTTATCTAAATTATTTCTCTAGATTTGAAAGGGTAAAAAATTAGCATATGTCAAGTATTATGGTAAAGCTTACCATATCAGCATTTAAATAATTGTGTGCCCTTGTTTCAACCACTTCATCTCTATTATAGCTCAAATCCCTCTCATCTTTCTTCCCGTCAATTCGTAGCATTTGAGAAACCATTGAATTTTCCAAATATACATCTCCACCATCTCTATGAAGTAGGTGTTCTTCATGCCGCATCAATTCGATATACAAACTTATGACCTACAAGTTTTTAATTTCTCATTAAAAGATTGGCAGATAGTTTGTATGGACACTATGTAATGCAGAAGCAGTATTAAACATGCTTACCGCGCCATTGACTTGCTCATTCGACTTAAAAAGGCAATCTAGGTCATCCCTGCATCCCCAAGCATCATTGATTCTGACGAGTTTATGATCTATACTTTTTTCTTTCATGTATTCAATGACCTCATCATCATGTTTCGTAGACACATAATCTACAGAGGTATCATTTTATATTATTATTAGTGATAATTAATTAATTATTTAAATTAAAGAAGTAAGTTTCAATTAATGATGGCTCACCTTGAGTCATGATTTGTGCATTGTTTGATTTCTTTGGCTTATTATACTGAGGCAACGCCGTCACATCATCGTCAGCACGCATCATATGTTGTGCCTTTTGTAGTACTGGCGTTTGTACGGCATCGTCGTTGACCTGTACTTCTCTCGCTTCCTCCCTAATAATGATCTACAGATGCAATATATAATATCAGTTTGAGATTCCATATTTGTACATTTTGTACGCAATGGCCCACTCGGACAAAATATGAGAGGAGATTTGTGTTGCTTAAGAGTTCGTTGTGTACGTCATCCTCGTGAGCACGCTTCCGCTTCTTGTCTTCGCATCTTTCTTGATCGACATCTACATCAATATAGCTCCACTTTAGTACATTAGCATCTAAATAAATGCCTTATTTCATATTGAAAAGTAGCATGATGATGTTGTGCTAATTTGGCTCACCAGAAATAGGCAATGCATCAATACGGACTGTACGTTTGACTGTACACATGGGAATATATGCATCATTTCTGTGTAGCCAATCTGTGAGTTGTAGGGACTGATCAGTGAGGTTCATCATAAACGAGGAAATGGGTGAAACTATTATTAAAGGCTTAGATATTTCTGACCTTCGAGTGAGGATGGCCAAACTATTATTTCGGCGTTGTTGTTGTCCAACGTTTCTTGGCTAGAGGCTACAATTCTTGACTCACTCTCTATATACTTTTTAATCTCTATAGATGAGCAAAGTATTATTTAATAATAATTAATAATTTAGGAGACCAAATCTATGAGGTTGCAATGATGATTAATCATACATAGCTTAAATAAATTTACTAAAAGTAGTAATCGAACATAGCTTATAAATTTATTACAAGTAAAAGTATTTAGAGTAATTCACCTGAGTTATCTGGTGTCGGAAACTTTTCAGCTTTGGGCGAGGATGGCGGAACTATTATTTCAGCATTCTCTTTGTTCTGCCTTTCTTGGCTAGAGGCTTCGATTGTTGCCTCACCCTCTACTATTTCGACATTATCTTAATATGATCAAAGCAATATTAAATAATGTACTTAAATTTAAAAAATTAGCATAATTAAACATAGATTAAATTTAATAAAGGTAGGAACCAAACATAGTTTAAATTGACAAGTACAAAGATTTAGAGGAATTCACCTGAATCGTGCATTCAGGTTGCAAATGGCAATCTAATCGGGCATTCAGGCTGCAGGAAATGATAAGGCGGAGATCAGATGGAAATACTAATAACCTGTACAAGTCGCCGGCAGGGTCGAGGTGTCCGTCTCCGTGGTGTTGCCGACCTCGATCACGCCCTTCATCACGGCGGCGGACAAAGCCTTGTTGTCGGGGTCGCCCGAGGACTGTGCTGAGCGACAGGTGGTAGATGCATGTGTTGCTGACGATGAGGATGCAGAAACCGTAGCAGCGGCATCGCACGCGGAGGTATGGCCACGCCTTGCCGTTGACGACGACGTTGTTGACGAAGCACGCCGGCTGCCAGGTTAGTCCTCTTGGTTGGGGTTTGTCGCTGGTTCCGCTGACGAGGAGTACTGGCGGCGGTGGTCGCGGCTAGGACGTGCGAGGACTGAGGAAGGGGTTTGCATGATTATAAGGTGCATTGGGGGCGGGCGGCATTGATCGCGGTGGCTGTTCTGGCGCGCTGCGGCGTGGGCATATGCGGCAGGTGCGTTGGGGGCGGGCGGCGTTCATCGCGGCGGCTGTTCTGGCGTAGCGGTGTGGGCATATGCGGTAGTCCACATCAGTGTGGGCATATGCGGCAGCCCACATCCCGCCCCTTGGTCTACGGGCTCATTTGGCGGCCCGCACGAGGTAGCTTGCATGCGTACTGCTAGCGATGGACCAATGCCCAACGGATCGATTGGATGCTAGGCGGCAGTGAGCGCGTGTACCTTTGATATATACAGTAACTAAGCCGATTGGAGGTAAAACACGTTGGCCAATGGACCTTATTAGCCCAAACGTTGTTTGTGCAAGGGATATACTAATATGATTTTTTTCACAATTCATAACTCAAATTTTTATACATATCCATCAAGGAGAAAAAATAGCATGAGAAATATAACGGTAGTTGCACCGTGTCTAGCACAACCAGTTCTTCTAATAACGGCACGATTTCTTATGGTAATTCATTAGATATAACTGAATATATCCAAATGCTAAAAGTTAAGCTATAAGACAATGAACCATGTATTGTTTGGAACCCTAAACATAATACATGCAACTCACGTCCGTAGCATTTCAGAACACCGGTCATTGGACACAGGGAAACCTAGGGCAACCACATGCATATTCGAAGAAAGATGGTGAGATACAGAAGGCTGCATCCGCTCCAAGCCTCCAATGCTCCAAATCTGGATGGGAACCTATTCCTGTAACCAAATGGATGCAGATATTAGAACATCAAGTATTCTTCGAAAATGAACTTATATTAACACACCACTAATGAACTTATATTAATGCCCATAAAATGAAATAAAATATGATTCACAAAAATAAAATCATTTGAGTATACCCACCATTAATCAACAGTTGAGGACTTCTTTATAAACAATATTCTTGGTTAAAACTATATTATTGGTGAAGTTCCTTGTGGAATCCAATTCCTGTTTTGGTTTAACCAAAACTCTTGTCATTGATCTTGACACACCCCTCAACAATGCAACATATAGTTGTCCATGTGAGAACACAGGTTCTGGAAGATAGATCCCAACATTTGGGATGGTTTGCCCTTGCGCTTTGTTGATGGTCATTGCAAAACTCAACCTAATTGGGAATTGTTTCCTCTTGAGCTTGAAAGGGAGTGAAATATCATCGGATGGAGACATAGGGATCCTAGTTATGAACACCCTCTTTCCTTGATGTTGCCCACCAGTGATTTCTACATCAATTGCATTGTCTTGCAATCCTCTAACCATTAGTCTTGTTCCATTGCACAAGCCATTGTTAGGATCAAGATTGCGTAGTAGGATAATAGGACAGTTGGTTTTTAATATGAGCACATGGGGAGGGAGACCATTTGGAGTAATGGAGTTCAGAAACTCAATTGGGTAGTTGTTTATTGAATCATCATCAACAGAGTCAAAGCTATGATAAACCTTCTCCTCACCTAGAGAAATGGCAATCATCTTTGAGTTCAGTTGATCAACATGCTCATTTTTAGTTGAAAGGATGGCACGTGTGCTCATATATTTGGCTGATCTGGCATTTTCCTCAAGTGATGGGAAAACATGCTGAATGAGTCTGTTTATGGAATCGTCACTATCACCAGTATATGGAATCACAATATCTTTCGGTAGGCGAACATAATCCTCTCCAATGGTTTCTTCAGTTCCATTACCAATTCTAAGTAGGTAGCTTGAAAACCAGGGGTCAGTTTGAGCCCTCATGTTACGTGTCAATCTTATCTTCCTTATACTATCCCATAAATAAGATCTTTGCATTGACGCATCAGTTACTTGTGCTCTATTTCCACGTGGAACCACTGGAAGATCCTGTCTAAAATCTCCTCCAAACACCATGATGTTACCCCCAAATGGCACGGAATAGTTCATAAGATCATGCAGAGACCTATCAAGACACTCAACCGCTTGACGCCTTGTCATAGCAGCTTCATCCCATATAATCAAGGACGCCCTACGGAGCAACTCTGCGGGGCCATCCTGCTTTGAAAAGGTGCACATGCTATTCTCCTTCAGTGTAATTAGGACTTTCAATCTGGAGTGTGCTGTCCGCCCTCCAGGCAATATTGATGCTGCTATGCCAGAAGTTGCAGTAGCAATTCCTATTAATCCCTCTGAGCGCACTCTCGTGAGAATTGCCTTGTATAGGAATGTTTTTCCTGTTCCTCCTGGACCATCAACGAAGAACACTCAGCTCTTGTTATTCAACACATGATGTATGATTTCATCAAATCCTGCTCGTTGTTCCATGTTTAGAGGCGTTGTTCCATGTTTAGAGATTTATATAAATCTAAATCTTCTTGGTCCACATGTATGGAAAGCTCCTCTCTAACCTCTCTCATAATGTCATTGGAAAAATCAACTGTTTTGGATAGAAAATAATAGAACGTCAGTTTTCATTGATGCAACATTTTTAATTAGGCTATGAAAAAAAACCAATTATTAAAAGTAGAATTTCGTTTGCATGAAAATTACCTGCATCATTGAGCTTGGGAAGATCAAATTTTCCAATATCCTTGCCCATTGACTGCATCATTTCTCTAATATCTCTCAGCACCATTTGCTCGACAGCACTTGAGTTAGGATTGTCTCTTTTATAATCCTCAGACAATGAATCCTTGTGCTTCTCCCATAGCTCACGTATGTTGGTGGCCTCACAAAATACAAGAATAGCTGCAAATAATCTCCGTAGTGCAGCTGGCATTTGAAAAGTGGCACCATCACTCAAGGCATCATCAAGGGACTTATCTGTCTCAACGAGACCTCTCTTTTCACATGATTCTCTGAATGTAGAGTATGTGATACCATTCACTGTTCTTAAATCCTCATACGAGGTTACACCTCTTACATGGTTTAGAAGCACTCTTAAGAAATATCTCTCCCCCTCTGCCAGGTGCGCATACACAATCCTCCCAATTTGTCCTAGCCTAGTCTTCCTTCTCTGCCGGACCTTGCGCTTGGGGATCCACCGATAATGTTCTAGGAACTCCCTATATAATAATGTCCTTGCATAACTGTCAGCATGATTCATCTTGAAATATTCCGTGAGAGTAGTCATAGTGGAAGATGGCTTATTGATGACATCTTCCAGGTTTTCAGACTCCTCCATAGTGACAGATTGCATGTTTGGTAGATGTAATTGGAGCTGCAAAACAGAGGGACATACTCCAAAAAGATGAAAACCAAAAATCTTGTATACAGCTTCAGGAGGTGATATGTATCTAGCATCCCGGTACCTATGGATCTCATTGATAACTCCAGCAGGTTCAACTGAGAATGAAGCACGGTCGTGGCCTTTGTATACATATTTAAACAGGTACTTACAAGCTTTGATGCTTGCGCATGCTTCAACGTTCATGTGGCAATTATACCTCATAAGGAGTCCAGGATTGTATGGAACCACCCACCGGTTGTCTAACTCAGCCCCTCTTATTTTCACTCGACGCCCATCGTCTCTCCTCCTATACAAAGGATATGAATCATTCCCCTACCGTGTTGCATCACAAAATTGATGAGGAAACTGAAACCGACATGCTCCATCAACCATACAAGGACACCTTCTATTCAAGACTCCACACGGTCCATGCAACATATGCTTAATCACAAGTCCATGCAACACAGGATACTTGTCTTTGTCTGGTATCTCAGCACAAATAACCTTGTCATAATCATCAGGGTTTGCCAACTTACTTTCTGATTTCATAATCAATAGGATGTGTTCATGGGGCAAGCCTCTTTTTTGAAATTCCGTGACATGCACATATGCTGCAACATCTCCAATGTATTTTTTCTTGGTCAATAAATCCATCAATGATCGTAACTTGACCCTATATACTCTTGAAACCAGGTTTGGTCTGTCTTGTGGCTCTTGACCAGGTTCAAGATTTTCTATGATCTCTTGCCATTTGCGGATTGCATGTCATTGTGATGAAATAATCTAGTCTGCCAAAATGTTGCACAATGGCCATTGTGTTAAGGTACCGCCGCATCATGTCACGATCACCACCCGGGAAAGAACGCAACAACACAATTCTCTTTCCAACTTTCGAAGCTCTAGTCTCTCCGTTAGAAACTACATCAACAAGGCCCTACATGAAGTAGTGCAATAAACATAGTTAGAACGATTATTTAATTGGATGAACATATATACGATATATATATATATATATAATAATGAATATATATAATGTACAGGAATAAAAATTTGTATGGAGAGCATTTCCCTCACCTGATATAGTTCAGCCCGTATGAGTTTCTGGATTGCCAGGTTAGAATACCAATCAAGCCTCATAGACTCTATCTTGATATACATGTCGATAGCCCACTGCTGGAAAAGTCGTCCTCCGAATAACAAGATGTTAAAAAGACCCCTTCTAACTTGCATTAAGAAACAATAGTATTCTCGGGCAGTCACAAATTTTCCAGATTAATTTTCCTCCATAAGGCTACTTAAGTATTCAACTTGCTGTATGTCAGCGTCATGTTCAGCATCATCTGTGTATGGTTTCAAATTATTAGAAAAAAATGAGTATCAAGTGGAGATAGGTTTGAATTGATTTCTTATAATAATACAAGGATATTAAACCTGTAGGCTCGTCCTCAGCAGTAGTAGCTTGAATGGTTGATGATCCACTATATGGCATAAATTTATTCCAACCAGTCTCACCCCTAGGATTAAAGAAATGATATGACAATGGATCATAACAACCATGATATGCCTTGATATACATTGGGCGGTCTCCTCTTGCATACACAAGCACACTCCTATCAAAACATCTTTGGGGGTCATCTCCTTCGGTCCAGACAGCACCAACCTGGGAGGATGTTGGTGCATTGTACCTTTTAGGCACAAGGATCAGCGAAACAAGAACAATTAGATTACTTATCAAGGTAGTACTTACAGTATCTGAGGATATTGTAGTGTGTTAGATGCGTACCTCCGCTGGTCAGGCGTGACATTAGTATTTAGTTCAATGACGTAGTTATCAAGATTTGGAATGGCTCCAACCCGCTGGAAGGTCTGAACATACGGATTGTCCTCCAATATCATCAGAATATTTCTAATGAGGTTTATGTCGAGGTCAGGAGATCTCCGTGTTCTGTGCGTTAACCTTGCATCTGTCGTATCATAAAAGTAGAGTTGCATGTGTCGCGGGCCCTTGGAACCCAGGACCAAATGATCAAGACGATGGTACAAAGAACCTTGCACCCGAAATGTATAGATACCAGTGCCTGCTGCTGTGGCAACTCATCGATCCAAGGTAACCCCAAGGGTCGTGAAAGAGAAATGAGAGTTGAAGTAACGTATGTGTTTTCTAAAATATTTTGCATCGACATCTACCTGGCTGGTAAATAACCTCTTTAATTCAGCTGGCACTTCAGGAATATGCACATGAATCTTTCCCTTTCGGCAACAAAATCCTGGTGGTTCATATTCGAACCGTATAGCCCCACAATACCTGCAATCAGGTACCTTTCTCAAAACGTGGTGCCGATATAGTAAATCCTTGTAGACGTAGTCGTAAGTATCGTCGGTGTCAGTATGACCAGGTATATGGTAAGATTCGAATCCTTCATCTGCATGGAAATTAAGGATTAGATGCAAATGGACATGGTAAAACTATTTAAACACACTAATTCTGGACTTTAGTACATTTCCGTAAGTACCTTCCCCGCGAAATTGCCTCGCTTCATCGTCGTCACTCTAATCTTCCATGTATTCCGCTTGTAAGTAAGGAACTGCACAGTCAGCCAAAATGATTCATATTATAGTGTACTTTTTCTGTGTTCTAAATTAGATTAATATTAAAAAGGAACCCACCTTCCTCTTCATTTGAATCAGGCTGTTCATTGTGTGCTGGCTCAAACAAGGTACTGTCATATTCATGTACCTCATCGGTGTTCCCATTGTACCATTGGAGCGGCAGTGGTAGCCTTGCAGTAGGTCATGGACCATACGTTAGTTGTGGTTATTGGACCAAGGTGGGTGTAATAGAGCAGTGCCGTACAAACCTGTCCGTTGGGCATTGGTTAGAGTAGCCTGCATGGATGGAGGTGTACTATTTCTATTATCCCTTGTATACAATGCCATTTTGGTCAATACTTCATGTTTTTTGGAGTCATCCATATTATTGCACCACTCTCTTCTTCTCAAAAGCCTATCTCCACTTGAACTGGACCCTGCTCAGGTTTGTTCAGTGCATTTATTAACTCATTAAAATAGATTCATAAAAAATAAGTACAATGTAAATGTCTAACCGTCATCGAAATGCTGACTCACCTAGACCATGGTGGAATTCAGTAGACTACTGACGTGCATTATTTCCATACATTTGATGACTCCTGATGTAATTATCATTTTGATGCAACCATTCCGGAGACCGATGAGGGTTTTCATTTTCTTCCGGAGACCGACGAGGGTTTTCATTTTCTTTGTGTTGAAGCGAAGATGCACCGCTCAAAATTGTTGAGGCCGCAGTCGGAATGGGTGTGTGTAGCCTTATTCCAGAGTAGGTCCCTGTAGCTTCCCTGTCACAGAAATTCACCGCTGCGGCAAGATGAAATCTTTCCGCCGAGGGTGGGACAACTGTCGATGGATTTGTCCCGTTTGTTGTCAACTTTCCTCCTCCAACGGTGTTAGTATGTGGATATTGTCCTTCTATTGCTGTCAAGGGGCATAATTAAAAATAAGATGCGCAGCTAGGAGATGTAGCCACGTTCTAAATAGCGTATTGTTACCTCCCGAAGATCGTGTTTGATCCGGTGGGTTTGAAAGTGCACTTGATTCAGCCTTCCGCCGCGCACGATACTCACGTGCCTTCCTATTTATTTCCTCCCTTTCCTCGTCAGTTTGTTCAGCCCTTCTCCTTGCGCGGTACTCCTGTTGTTTCCTATTTCTTTCCTCCCTCTTGCGATCTTCATCAGTGCAAGCTGTTCGGAATGGTGGTGTCATATATATACATGGTGTTGTTTGTATGTATGTTAATTTGGTTAATCACGTATATGGGGTTTGGATGTTTGTTATATTGCTGAAGGCAGTGCGTCCATCTATTGGCGTCCCCATTGTCAAGTCGATGAATAGCTTCCCTATTTAGGTCAATGAAAAATGGAATGTTAGAACTCAGATAGAAAGTTGAGGGTAGCACTACAAAAGTTAGGGTGAAAGAGTGTTGTCTGTAGGTAGCTTTTCTATTGGGTAAGTATTCCTATACAAAATTTTATTTTCTGTCATACTTGATATGAAAACTGAATGAGAAACTGGGACATGGGCCCAAAAAACAATGGTAAACACACAGTAGTGGAAAGATTGCCTGCAGACCTCTTCTCTATTTTTGTCAATGTTTCACCACCGATAGCCTGCCACGAGGGTACCCGGGGCAATATGTTCGGGCTTCGGCGTATGCTGAACTTGATGGTTAACGCAAGAGACGGTCGATTTATCCTGGTTCAGGCCCTCGATCGTAGATCGAGTAATAACCTTACGTCCAGTCGGCGTTAGCCTTTGCGTTGGATTGATTGTGATATGTTGTGTTGTACAATTGTCGTCCTCCTCTCTCAGGAGCCCTGTCCTCCTTTATATAGTCAGGAGGCCAGAGTCCTGGTCGGTTTACAATGAGATTTCCTAGTAGGATTACTTAATAGTTCTACTACTAAGATTACATGGGAAGAATCCTAGTTGGACTAGACCTTCTCTCTCCCTTGCGGGGTATCCTGTGGGTCCCGCATCGATAAGCCCCCGAGCACTTCATGGTTGAGCTCTGAAAGTCTCACCTTGCTCCTTCAAGTCTTGTTGAGTAGGAACAAAATGTCATCCGAGTGCTTTCTAGAGTGAAACCTTGTAGCGCTTCTTGAGATCTTCGGGTGGCGAGTGCTTTTTGAAGAAAAAGTGCATCCATCTGGTTGTAGCCCCCGAGCCTCCTGCTATTTGGAATAAGGAGCTGGAGGATCTTGTCTTGAAGTTGCTCTGATTGTTCGTTGAAGTTTTATCAAAAAGAACTTGAACATGGCTCGTTCCGGGTTCTTTTTGTCGTAATGTCTTGAAGTGGTCTGCGTTGAGGAAGTCTTTTGGTGACGTGCGCTTTTTCGAAGAAAAAGTGCACTCACTGAGTGTAGCCTCCGAGTCTCTTGCTATTTAGAACAAAAAGTTGGAGGGTCTTGATCCTTTATGTTGTTTGAAAATTTGTGTTATGAAGTAGTCCTCGAGACTTGGATTATGTTATCATTCGAGTAGTTTTGCGGCATCTTTCCGAAGTGGCCCTTTAGTCTTGGATTAAACCATCATCCGAGTAGTTTCGTGGCATGCAGCCTCCGAGCTTATGTCCGGGTTCTTTTTGGGTGGGTGCAATTTTTCGTAAAAATTGCACTCACTGAGTATAGCCCCCGAGCCTCTTGCTTTTTCTTGCAAAAGTTGAAGGGTCCAGATTCTTGTCTTCAAAAAATTCCGGGGCTATGTATCCCGTAGCCCCGTGCTTTCTCCGAGTTCTTCTCTTTAGAAAAGAAGTCGGATGAAGAGTCTTGATGTGTCGTCGTCGTTGGAGTCTTGAGTTTCTTGTATTCTTAGTCCTTTGTCTTTGGTTTCGAGCCTCTGAGAGTAGTTAAAAATGAAGGCCGAGCTCCCTAGCTTAGTGTTGATTAAGCTATGATGCTGGCCGAGCCCCCGAGCGTATATCCATGTTGTTTTGTTCAGGAAGAACTCGGATGCGAGGTCTTGGTATATTCTTTGATAGTCTGCTGTTGTCAGATGTAGTTGTATGGTGGTGGTTGAGTGTAAATGCCTTTTATTCATGGGTTGTACTGTGCTGGTATATTCTTCCGAATATGCCCGTCTTCGAGTACTGCTTCCTCTCGCCTGAGTCATCCATTGTTGAGTCCTGTCTTTTCACTATGTCCTTTGTTAGGCTTATTTCGTTGGTACTCCTAGTCCATGTGCGCCGCTCCTTTGGTCTATAAATACTGTCCCGGAGTGCTTGTTTTCATCCATTGGACATTCTGTTGAAGCCTTCGTGGTTATGAACATGGTAGTTTGTGAAGTAGAGCAGCCCCTGGGCATATTTTGTAGTTCCTGTGTGTCTTGTCGTAGCTGGAGAAAGTCTTGTGATAGGGATTAGAGGTAGGCTAATCCCACGACAGCATTGTGCCAGAATGTACATGGTGGTAGTTGGAGGAAGTCTTGTGATGTGGGCTTCATTCCATCATCCGGCAGTTCTGGGTTGATCCTCGTCGCCTGTCTTGAGACTGTCCGATGCAGATCAACACCATATCCAGCATCACATTGGTCTTGGGTAGATAGATGCCCGTCGGCCTTCTCTGCTCCATGTTGCCCTATCGTGCTGCCGATTTCCGCCTTGGATGCACTGCGTCCGTCCTTTGAAGAAAACAGTATAGCTAATGGCGGTTTGTCCTTCCGAGTAGCAATTTGGGACACGTAGTCGTTCCAGAGCCTAGCCATGTCCGTGTTCCTCTTTGCTACTTTGCTTTTCATGGCGCCGAGTTCATTGGGTCTTGTAAGATTTGTAATCTTCTATTTTTAAAGTTGCTTGTAATGTAACGACTCTTGTCTTCTGAGTTGTCTTTTACTTTTCTGCTGTGATCCCTGTCGTTCATGAGATTACCGAGTTCTTTCTTAAATGACCGGGTTACTTTGTTCCTTGTGAGGTAGCCCTTTCTTTCTTCTTGGTTTGACGAGTTGTTCTTATAGTTATCTGATAACCCTGCTGTGGTGCTGTGCGGATAAGTCTGAAATCTGCCCGTTGGTTTGTACCGTTGTGTGGATTCGTGCCCTCCGTCGTTTTAGCTGCATCGGTAAATGGACCGTTGCGTTCTCACACTGTGCTTTAACGGGCCTTGTGGGCCGTTTTTGTTACTGAAAAATGATGCACTTTTTCTTCTTGTATTTTGACTTCTTTTTCCGCTGACTTGTTCTTGGGTGTCTTGTCTAGTTCTCTGAGTTGAGAAGCAGAAGCTCTCGGAGAGTATCGATGAAATGAAGGCTCTTGTCCGCTCCAGTCATAATAAAGCTGAGGAGGTAATTACTCATGCTGAGGAAGAACTCGCCCTTGCTAAGCTGATTAGGCGCGGAGCTGACAGAGATCTTGTGCAGGCCCAAAAAACTATTGAAGGCTTGTTCGGGAAGCTGGCGACGGCTACTAAAAATTGGAACGTTTTGTGGAAATCTTTTCGTTCAGTAGCCGATTTTCTCCGGACTCCAGCGGATGACGGGCAATCTTGGGCGCAGTTCATTCCCCGAATTCCGACTCGTTTCCAAGAGTTCGCGAAGAAGTGTGCTCAAGTATGTACCAAGAATGTGCTGGCCCAGGTCCGGGTCCTTGCTCCAGAGGCGCCTCTGTCCAAGATAGCAGAGGAAGCTGAAAGCCAAGAATACCTTGACGCCGTTGAGAGGATGGAGCCTGAGGTCGAAGGTCTAGCTAGTAGGGTTGTAGACAGTCTAAATATTGACATTTCCCTTTCTGATGACAATGCCTGATTCGATTGAGCGTCCCCTTGTAATATTACACTCCTCTTTAAATGAAGATTCTTTATTTTTGTTGATGTATTCTTTGCCTGGGTGCGGTTGAAGTTACTTGACTTGCTGAGTACTGAGACCCCTTGATTTCTCGAGTACTTTTCTTTTCTTCCTCTTTTGTGATCCGTCGAGTGCTTTGTCCACGCTATGACTTGTTAGATGTAAATCTTTGTGTTGATAACCTTTCATCCGCGCTATGTAAAAATGACTCGGCATAGAATGTTGCCTTGACGAACTTGGCGCTTGTGCTTTTCTAAGGAAAAAATATTCCTATCTGGATGTAGCCCCCGAGCCTCTTGCTTTTCGGAACGAAGAGCTGGAGGGTCTTTTGAAGTTCAATTTCGGTCGACTAGTTTTAGCTTTTAGCTACCTTCATCGGCGGGCTCAAGCGTCTTTTCAGCTATTTTGCTCTTGGCCGGGATGCTCAGGTATGTTTTCAGCCATTTTGCTTTTTATTTTGGGTGTTAGCTTTTAGCTACCCTCATCGGCGGGCTCAAGCGTCTTTTCAGCTATTTTGCTCTCGGCCGGGATGCTCAGGCATGTTTTCAGCCATTTTGCTTTTTGTTTCGGGTGTTAGCTTTTAGCTACCCTCATCGGCGGGCTCAAGCGTCTTTTCAGCTATTTTGCTCTCGGCCGGGATGCTCAGGCATGTTTTCAGCCATTTTGCTTTTTGTTTCGGGTGTTAGCATTTAGCTACCCTCATCGGCGGGCTCAAGCGTCTTTTCAGCTATTTTGCTCTCGGCCGGGATGCTCAGGCATGTTTTTAGCCATTTTGCTTTTTGTTTCGGGTGTTAGCTTTTAGCTACCCTCATCGGCGGGCTCAAGCGTCTTTTCAGCTATTTTGCTCTCGGTCGGGATGCTCAGGCATGTTTTCAGCCATTTTGCTTTTTGTTTCATGAAAACAACTCGTTGGAAGTCATGACAAGACATGCTGTGGATGAAAATCATCTTTATTGATCATGAGTATAAACTAATACATATGTTGTTGAAGAGTATTGTCTTTCGTCGATTGTGAACGTTGGTCCCTTGTGGCTTGCATATCTGTTTTTTCTTGAGTTGTTTTCACGCGTAGAATCTTCTTAGCTGGCCGATGTGCCATGTATTGCTGACTTCTTTTCCATCTTCGGTTATTAACTTGTATGTGCCTGGTCCGGTGACTTTTGTGACAATGAACGGACCTTCCCATGGACTAAGTAGCTTATGTCGTCCATTAGTCTTTTGTATCCTTCTTAGCACTAAGTCTCCGACTTGTAGTGATCGAGGTTGGGTACTCTTGTTGTAGTGCCGTTCTAAACCTTGTAGGTATCTGGTTGATTGGAGGGTAGCATTTATTCTGACTTCTTCTGAGCTGTCGAGTTCTAATCTTCTTACATGTTCTGCTTCTCCTTCATCGTATTATTCTATCTTTGGGGATGTCCAGATCAAGTCGGCGGGCAGTACGGCCTCTGACCCGTAAACTAGGAAGAAGGGTGAGTAGCCTGTTGCTCTGCTTATTTAAGTTCGTAGCCCCCATACTACTTTCGATAATTCTTCAATCCATTTGGACCCATAGTCCACTAGTTCTTCGTATAACCTTGGTTTTAATCCGGCTAGTATGAGTCCATTGGCCCTTTCTACTTGTCCGTTGGCTTCTGGATGTGCAACAGACGCATAGTCTATACTGAAACCACAGTCTTGTGCCCAGCTCTTGAATTCTGTAGCTGTGAAGGGGGAGCCTAGATCTGTGATGATTCGATTAGGCGTGCCGAAGCGGTGCATAATGTCTTGGATGAACTCGACTGCTTTGGTTGCGCTGTATTTTGCGAGTGGTTTGTATTCAATCCACTTGGTGAACTTGTCGATTGCTACAAAGATGTACTCGAAGCCGCCTTTTGCTTTTTTCAGGGGTCCTACTTGATCCAGCCCCCAGCAGGAAAAAAGACCAAGCGGGTGGGATGCAGATAAGATTATGAGCTGGTACATGGCTTGTCTTACAAACATTTAGCAACCTTTGCATTTTTCTGACAAGCTCTTCTGCGTCTTTCAAAGCGGTTGGCCAGTAGAATCCGGTGCAAAATGCTTTGCCAACCAGTGTCCTTGAGGCGGCATGATTTCCACAGCAACCTGAGTGTATTTCGTCTAGGATCTCTTTACCTTCTTCAAATGAGACACATTTTAGGAGTACTCCTGATGATGCTGCTCTTCTGTAAAGTTTATCTCCTACTAGAACGTAGTTTTTGCTTCTGCGAACAACTTGGGTGGCTTCTGCCTTATCTGCTGGCAATTTGTTTTCTTTGATATAGTCGATGAAAACTTGGCTCCATGAAGTGTTGATTACCAAGATCTGAACGCTTTTAGCCTGAATTTCATGTTTGCTTCACCGGGTTGTTTGATAGAGGGAACTGATAGCTCTTCTATGAATACGCCGGGTGGAACCTTCGCTCTGTCTGATCCGAGCTTAGCAAGGACATCTGCTGTAATGTTGGAATTGCGTAGGATGTGTAAAATTTCTAATCCTTGGAAATGTTTTTCAAGTTTCTGTATTTCAGCACAGTAAGCACCCATGTTTTCTTTGGTGCAATCCCAATCTTTGTTGACTTGGTTGATGACTACTGCTGAATCGCCGTATACGAGTAATCTTTTTATTCCGAGGGTAACTGCCACTCGTAGCCCGTGGATGAGGGCTTCATATTCTGCTTCATTATTTGTAGCTTGCCATAATATCTGAAGGACGTACTTGAGTTGTTTTCCTTCTAGAGAAATGAGGAGAACACCTGCACTGGCCCCGCCTAGTTTGAGTGATCCGTCAAAGTACATCTTCCAGTGGTCAAGGATTGTATCTAATAAAGGCTGTTGAATCTCTGTCCATTTGGCCACAAAATCGGCGAGGGCTTGAGATTTGATTGCTTTCCGTAGGGTGAAATTGATGTCGAGAGCTCTGATTTCAACTGCCCATTTGGATATGCGCCCCGTGGCATCTTTATTGTGTAGGATGTCTCCGAGTGGAAAATCTGTCACCACGGTAATCTTGTGGCTTTCGAAATAGTGGCGAAGCTTGCGTGAGGTGATAAGTAGAGCGTAGAGTAGTTTTTGTACATGCGGGTACCGGATTTTGGATTCTGACACTACTTCACTGACGTAGTATACGGGACGTTGCACTTTATACACGCGCCCTTGTTCTTCTCTTTCTATGACTATTGCCGTGCTGATTACGGTAGGAGTCGCCGCAATATATAGCATCATATCTTCATCTTTCTTTAGAGGTGCCAGGACAGGCGACGAGGTGAGGTATTCTTTAAGTTTTTTGAAAGCTTCGTCGGCCTCTATTGTCCACTAGAACTTGTCTGTCTTCTTTAGTAGTTTAAAGAAAGGTAACCCCTTTTCGCCGAGTCTCAATATGAAGCGGTTGAGGGCCGCCATGCATCCTGTTAGTTTCTGCACATCTTTGACACTTCTAGGTGGGCCCATTTCTGTTATAGCTCAAATTTGCTTGGTGCTGGCTTCGATCTCGCGCTGACTGACCAAAAATCCGAGTAGTTGTCCTGAGGGAACTCCAAATACACATTTGTTTGGGTTCAATTTCCATCTCCATCTCTTTAAGTTTTCGAAGGTTTGCTTTAAATCTTCAATCAGAGTGTCTGGGTTCTTTGTTTTCACCACTACATCGTCCACGTATGCCTCCACATTTTCACCGATTTGATTCCCAAGGCAAGTTTAGATAGCTCTTTGGTACGTGGCGCCAGCGTTCTTTAGTCCAAACGACATGGTCTTGTAGCAGTAGGCACCAAACGGGGTGATGAAAGATGTCTTGCTCTGGTCTTGTTCTTTTAGTGCGATCTGGTAATACCCTGAATAGCAATCGAGAAAAGATAATAGTGCAAATCCTGCTGTTGAGTCAACTATCTGGTCAATGCGTGGTAGCCCGAACGGATCTTTTGGGCAATGTTTGTTGAGATCTATATAGTCGACGCACATGCGCCACTCGTCCTTGTTTTTCTTCTGCACAAGGACCGGGTTTGCTAGCCAGTCTGGATGAAGGATTTCCCTGATGAATCCGGCTACCATCAGTTTTGTTATTTCCTTTTTAATTGCTGCCTTTTTGTCAGGTGAGAATCGTCGTAGCCGTTGCTTTACAGGCTTGGAGCTTTCATTAACATCAATTATGTGCTCAGCCAACTCCCTTGGGACTCCTGGCATGTCGGCCGGCTTCCAAGCGAAGATATCTTTGTTGTCCCGAAGAAAGTTGGTGAGCGCGAGTTCCTATTTTGCCGAGAGGTGAGCACTGATGGTTGCTGTCTTGGAGGTATCGCCTGTGCCTAAGTCGATTTGCTTGACGTCGGCTTCTTTTGGTGGTGCGATGATGCTGGGCTTTTTAGCCGGTATTTCTAATTCTTCTTGGCTTGTCTCTGCAGCGATTGCGGCTATTTCTTTTCTTCCATTGTCGGCTTGTGCTTTAGCTGCAATTTGGATCGCCTGAACGTCGCAGTCAAAAGCATGCTTCAAATCGCTTCGAAGAGAAAGGGTACCGTTGGGTCCTGGCATCTTAAGCAGTAAGTACGGATAATGTGGTATTGCCATGAATTTGGCCAGTGCTGGACGTCCGAGGATTGCATGATATGACGAATCGAAGTCGGTGACCTCAAATTTGATAAACTCTGTTCGGTAGTTTGAAGGAGTTCCAAAGTAACGGGTAAAGTAATTTGTCCGAGTGGCATGGCTGCTTTGCCGGGTACTATTCCGTAAAAAGGTGTGCTTGTTGGCGTGATCATCCCAGCGAGTTGTAGTCCCATTTTTCTTAGAGTTTCTGAAAAGATGATGTTGAGTCCAGCTCCTCCATCGATTAGTACTTTGGTGACAGTCATACCAGCAATAGTTGGATCTAGAACCAGTGGATAATGGCCTGCGTTTCCCATGCTAGTCCATTGGTCTTCTCTGGTAAATTGGATAGGATACTGTGACCAATTGAGGTATCTTGGTGTAGCCGGTTTGCTGTCATAATGGTTCGTAGTGCTAGTTTTTCTTGATGTTTGCTTCTACAATCCGGAGCCCCTAAGAAGATCACTACTACCGTTCCTCTGGGTTTTTGGAATCCTTTGTCCTCGTAGTTGTCTTCCTCTCTTTTCTGATTGTCCTCTTTGGTGTTTTCCTTACTATCTTTTCTTGTGTATCATCATTGAAAGTGTAGCAATTTTCAATGGTGTGCCTCCCATTAGGGTGCAATGGGCAACATATGTTTTCAATGTCATTATATCTTTTGGGTTTGGAAAACTTCTTTGATTTGTCGGCCATTGCCACAGTATTGTCTGGTCTACGTTTTCTTTCTTGATGTCTGCTATTTTGATGATTTTGCCTGTCCGAGTTGTCCTAGTTGCTTCTGTCTGGGAACCTCTCTCGTGTTTTTTCTTCTGCAGTAATCATCTTTTCTACTGTTCATCTGAATTCTTATTGTTTCTCAGATTTTCTTTGCAGAAGTCTTGAAATTGCCACCTAGCCATGATTCCGTGAGAGAAAGCTTCAATTACTTCTCGTTCGGTTATGTCATGCACTTGAGCTCGTAGTTCGCCGAATCATCGATAGTAATTTCTGAGATTTTCACCTCCCTTTTGCTTGAGTCCTTTTAGTTCTGCATGAGTGATTGGGTGTGTAATGATTCCTGCGAAATTCTCACAAAAAGCTCTTTGCAAATCCTCCCAATTTCTGATAGATCCTGGGTTCAGTTTGTTGAACCATTGGAGGGGCATGGCTTCCAGTGCCATGGGAAAGAACAGGGTTTTGATATCGTCGTCTCCTCCGGCTAGTTCAATTGATTGTGAATATATTCTGAGCCATTGCCTTGGTTCAGTTTTGCCACCATACTTGGAGTGGTTAGACGGTTTGAATTTGTGAGGTAATCGTACCAATACAAGCCTGTTCGTGAAACAGGGGAATCTGTCGTGTGTCTTGGTTTCTTTGAATTCAGATTCGGCACCTTCTTCTGGCCAACTGTCGTTCTGATGGGAATAATCTTGCGAGGTTGTCTGGGTAGGTACCCTACTCCTAGTCTTCCTTGGTTGTTCAAATCGGTGGCCTTGATTATGTTCCTTCCTACTTCCTCCGTCATGGCTTCCACCCGGCCCAAGTCTTTCGAAAGCGGATTTCCTTTGATTTTGATCTTCTTGCCTATGGGTTGTTGATCTGGCGGGTAGTCTTGATCGAGCTCTCTCTTCATGCGTTCTCGGGATCGTCGATCGGAGCAAGTCCTAGGAGCTGTTCATACTTCTCACCAGGATGTGAAGTTGCTCCGAGTTCTTCTAATGCTTCTCGAATCTTATCGTAAGGCGTATTTGCCGTGCGTCTTCCTTCGACTTCTCGTTGCGATTTTCTTTTGTCGTATTCAGCCAATTCTGACTCATATCTGATCCAAGCTTCCCTGCGCTGCCTAGCACGGTGTTGGCGCCCTTGCTTCAACTTGTTTTTTCTTTCTCTAGCTTGTTTCTGACTTTCGGTTTCTCTATTGTAGCCCTGGGCAAAGGGTGATATGTTGGATTCTGATTCATCTGATGATCTGACATCTGGTGCTTCCGGGGGATTTAATGGTGACCGAGGACAGTCGAACCATGAGCACTTCTCGTGCGTGAGTCGTTCTGTTATTGGCGTTAGTTTTCATGCTGTCGGAGTCGCTGATAACTTTAGTAGATGCCTCGGTGTCGTAGATCGAGTCTCCTTCTTGGTAAGGTAGAATAGCTGTTGTTGTTGTGCCGACTAGTTGGGTTCCGCTACCTTCAGGAACGGAACCTGGCCAGTGGATGATACAGTCTTGCGATGTTATCGTTAGCACGAGACCCTCCTGAGCTCCTGTCAGTGGTATCCCGAATCTTGGATTGAAAGATCTTTCGAACTGTCCCTGATAGGATTTTGCCATGTTGTCGAGCCCAAATGGAAAAGAACTCGACTTCTTGAAAGAACTCTGAGGGTAATCCGAGTTGTTTTGGGTTGTGCTCTGGAATCTTGCCAAAAAAGAACTCGGTTTCTTGAAAGCACTCGGATAAAACTTCGCCTTGGAGCTTGAATTCGAATCGGATACGAGTGGCCGTGAAATCTGATTTGAATCGGACACTATGAGCTGCGCGAATCTTCTGGTGAGCTGATCTGTTGTAGTTGTTGAAATAGGAAATTCTTTATGATGATCTGGATCTTTGAGGAGATGGCCCTGAAGCTTGCCGTTGTTGTCTGCCTCGCAGATCCATGAGCCAAAGATGAAAGTTGATCCCGTCGGGAAGATTATGTTGTCGAGGTCCATCGAGCTCTCGGATGCAAAGTCGCCGAAAGCCCCTACCTAGCGCGCCAGCTGTCGATGTTTCACCACCGATAGCCTACCACGGGGGTACCCGGGGCAGTATGTTCGGGCTTCGGCGTATCCTGAACTCGATGGTTAACGTAAGAGACAGTCGATTTATCCTGGTTCAGGCCCTCGATCGTAGATCGAGTAATAACCTTACGTCCAGTCGGCGTTAGCCTTTGCGTTGGATTGATTGTGATATGTTGTGTTGTACAATTGTCGTCCTCCTCTCTCAGGAGCCCTGCCCTCCTTTATATAGTCAGGAGGCCAGAGTCCTGGTCGATTTACAATGAGATTTCCTAGTAGGATTACTTAATAGTTCTACTACTAAGATTACATGGGAAGAATCCTAGTTGGACTAGACCTTCTCTCTCCCTTGCGGGGTATCCTGTGGGTCCCGCATCGACAATTTTTTATCAGTAAGACCTTGAAAACCTTGAAATATGCAATTCTAAAATTAAGTTGTTCCTGAAAATTGGTTGCTTTATGTATCTCTTCTTTTTGTACGCAAAACATACTACCTTCGTATATATAACTATATTTGTGAGGGCTGTAAACTTTCTATTTCCTTTCAGAAGCCGAGGCATCGCCTAGCTGCACATCTACCCTACTATATGGCAGAACGAAAGGCCACACCCACACCACTCGATCTATACTGCTAGTTTGTTTGGTCCAGGCAGCCAACATTTGGATCATCAGAGAAGCGGCAACACCTCCATATGACAGGAACTTCACAGATTGATTTGAAACATAACCTTGGTCGCCGTGATGGTCGTCTGTTTTGAATGTGTCGTGGTAGTGTGGTACAGGTTCCCCGCGTCCTCCTTGACTGATCGCGGCGGTCTTCACGTCACTGGTGGCGCGTCCTGGTCGCCGCGGCCGCCGTCGTTTGTGAGTCCCTCAGAGTGCCCGCTGGGATCGCTGATCTTGAGAGATCAATCTTCCAGGTCACGTCCTGCTCGGCCTGCTCCTGCGGATTTCGCGTTACTGGTGCCGCGTCTTGGAAGCCGCGGCCACTGTCGTAAAGACCCGCCCGGACTTTTGCTGCCCACGATCGAGATCGCCCAGCCTGCACGTCGATGATGGAGCCGGCCTGCACGTCCACGACGGAGGCGGCGGGGAATCACATAGGAAGGATGAGCACCGGAATGGAGGAGGGATGAGCAACGTATGCGGAGGCAACGTACGTGCTGCGGCGAGGCTTCGTAGGTGCGGAATCAGGAGATCGAGCGGAGGCGGACTCCGCGTGAAAAGAGCCGTGGATTTCTCATGCGTCAATTTTTCATCTCTTAAATACTAATAGCTTAAATAATCTCGTGCGTCTATATACTTTTTAATCTCTACAGATGAGCAAAGTATTATTTAATAATAATTAATAATTTGGGAGACCAAATCTATGAGGTTGCAATGATGATTAATTATACATAGATTAAAAGATTAGCATAATTAAACATAGATTAAATTTAATAAAGGTAGGAACCAAACATAGTTTAAATTGACAAGTACAAAGATTTAGAGGAATTCACCCGAATCGTGCATTCAGGTTGCAAATGGCAATCTAATCGGGCATTCAGGCTGCAGGAAATGATAAGGCGGAGATCAGATGGAAATACTAATAACCTGTACAAGTCGTCGGTAGGGTCGAGGTGTCCGTCTCCGTGGTGTTGCCGACCTCGATCACGTCCTTCATCACGGCGGTGGACAAAGCCTTGTCGCCGGGGTCGCCTAGGGACTGTGCTAAGCGACAGGTGGTAGATGCGCGCGTTGCTAGCGATGAGGATGCAGAAGCCGTAGCAGCGGCGTCGCACGTGGAGGTACGGCCACGCCTTGCCGTTGACGACGACGTTGTTGACGAAGTACGCCGGTTGCCAGGTTAGTCCTCTTGGTTGGGGTTTGTCGCTGGTTCCGCTGACGAGGAGTACTGGTGGTGGTGGTCGCGGCTAGGACGTGCGAGGACTGAGGAAGGGGTTTCAATATTCCTTTTTCCGCGACGCATGGAGGAGGAGGAGAAATACCATACAAAATATGCTGATCGTTTGATCGTGCGTGAGTAATGAGAGAGAATATTAAGGACAGATCTGGGCGGTTGATTCGGATGTGGTTGGTTTTGTGTGTACAATTTTTGAGGTGCATTTAGGATAACCATCTCAGCAGTGGACGCTTTTCTGGGTGGACAAGCGAAAAAAAAAACTTAGTGCATTAGTAGGGTAGATTTGTACTACGCACACAAGAACCCATCACACGCACGTGTGAGCACTGCTACTCTTCAGGCTTCTTTGATCAATTCCCAGGCCGAGTAGTCTGGTGCTCTGTATTTTCGATTTCAAGCGCTGGGAACTTAGATCCCTGTCTTGGAACGAAGCTGCTTATAATGGCTGTGTTCGTTTAGCTGAAATTTAACTTATCCTGATTTAATAAGGTTACAACCAAACAGACCCGTTCACATCGACGTCACATGTAGGCCCCTTTCGTTTTGTTGAAAAAATAAGTCAAAATACTATTCCGGCCGATTTAGTGTGAGAGAAAAACACTGTTCCGACTAAAAAAATAAGCTGAAAAGATGGATTACAAGAGAAACGAAACGGGCCGTAGAATACAGTAGCAGGAATGGTACGGGTACCACACATTTCGCTACCAAACGTCGTAGTAGGGCCACGTTTAGTTGCCTGCGGAATCGGCGTCGCCCGATCCCCTGTAGCACTGTAGTGCACTATAACATTTCGTTTGTATTTAGTAATAATTGTCCAATCGTTGACTAATTATGCTCAAAACGTTCGTCTCGCAAAGTACAATCAAATTGTGCAATTAGTTTTTAATTTCGTCAACATTTAGTAC
Organism: Miscanthus floridulus; assembly: GCF_019320115.1. Lineage (NCBI taxonomy): Eukaryota > Viridiplantae > Streptophyta > Magnoliopsida > Poales > Poaceae > Miscanthus > Miscanthus floridulus. Next base: position 34,966,835 of record NC_089580.1, on the reverse strand, counting down.
TCCATGCATGTACCGCAAGTTTGATGTGACGGGAAATCTTCTTTTTGCATAGTGCCAAAGTTTGGATTTTGGTGGAACCAAACATGGCCTAGATCCACATGCACAAACACACACATGCTACTGTGTACATTAATTTCGCTTTCCCTTCTTTTATACGGCAGTTCCCTGCCTTCGTCTCCGGGCGCACCAGGTGCCAAACGTTGCTTTTGGACGAAAAACACTCGAGAGGGAGGACCGCGAGCGCCAAGCCCTGCATTATTGTTGCGAGTTGCGACGACGACTACGGAGCAATGCAAGCAGACGAGCTGACACCAGCTCCAGATGCGTAGGAATACGATGGAGATTTCACCTCGTTTTCCCGGTCGCCGGGCGGCACCAGCTTTTATTTATATTCTTTCTTTCTCTCCCTTCTGTCCCGAAAGAGATGGCGCGGGGCCATCCCGGTCAGGGGAAGAAGAAGAAACCAATGCGGGGGTGCCTCTCGTGAAAACGAATGGAAAGCTCGCAAATTCCTTCGTTTCTCCGGCCGTTTCTTCTTTCCAACTGCGTATATATATGTCCGATATCTCCATCGACCATCGGTTTTTTCTCATCGCTCGCGTGCTGGATCGGAGGATTATTCTTTCCCCCGTCCGTTCCCCATTCGATTCCGTTCCGTCCGTTCCTCCCAAAAGTTCTCATCGCCGTGCCCGTTGTTGCTGCTGTCTTCTTTCCCTTTATGGCACCACCAAAAAAAAAGAGCATTCTCAAGTTCAAGCGTCTCCCGTGATGACTGAACAGAAAGATCAAAGATGCATGACTGCATGAGGCGACTCCTGTGCTTTAGCTTTTATTTGCTCATGAGTTTTCCCTTTTTCTTTCCTTTTCTTCTCCCAAGTCATTTTCTCCTTTATCTTTAATTTGTTCTACTATTACTCAGTAGTAAACTTAACGTTGTCAAGCAAGTCTCTGGTCATGGAGAAAATTAGCGGTAATAATCAGGTGTCAACCTGCGCAAATAGATATACGTTGATACGAACTCGTTGTGCGGATTTGGTGGCTTTGCGGATATTATCGGCTTCATGGCTTGTGAAGCACAGCTAGCTAGCTGGGGAGCATATATAACAATGAGTCAGCTTCATGAAAAAGTAGGAGTACACAGCTGTGGCGAGGTGCATGAAACGAATATTGCCGCCCCTCCATTTTCTCCGGCCTTCTCTTTCGAAATATCCATCTAGTGTCAACATTGTCGGAAAAAGAAAGGGTAAGGTGCTCCTGCTGATTTATCCAGCATTACTACTTGGCAGCTACATTTTGGTTAGAACTCATAAGTGGTGGGTTACAAAAAGGATGATTGGACACCTAAACCTCTCTCTGGATGGACAATAGATTTCACCACCGCCGAGCCTTGCTCGCTACGGAGGAAAAGAAATCAAGGCAGCAACTAGTAGAACATTGACTAGTTATATTACACCTTATTTTCAACCGATAAGTTGCACTACGTCATTTCACCGGACGTCTCTGTTCTAAACGGTGTCACTACTATTATGGATATCAGGAAAGCTGCGAAAACAACTTAGGCTTTGTTTGAATGCTGTCGAATTCAGCTCCAACCACGTGTATTAGAGTGGATTGAGTTGGATTTTGGTTTAAATTCTACCCAAATCCACCTCAACACATGTGGATTGATACGAATACGACTACGTCTAAACAGGGTCTGATGAGATGACATTATCAGCACAAAACAATTTACAAACGATTAGTAATGTTTTTTCAGCACAGAACAAACCTTTAATTAGATAAAGTAAGAAACCAAACGGACTACACTAGTAAGGCTTTTTTTTGCCACTCTACTCTACAGCCTAAACGTTGTTCACAAAGCCTCACCACACGGCGCGGGCGTTTCAGGTCATGCACAGTTAGGCAATGATCACTAGTACGTTCACTCGTCTGATGACTGATGAGAGACGATGGGAAAGATCAAAGCCCTTTGTTTTGCGTTGCTAATTATTTCCCTCTTTTCACTAGGAGAAGAACCTCCCTTTCTTTTTCTAGAAAATTTGCTCATTGCCATCAAAATTTATACCTGTTCCCTCGTTGCCATAAAAAAAATATAGCTTTCCTTATCTGCCATCAATTTGTGTTTTTTTTTCCTCAACTGCCATCACCGTTACCTATAGGTGGTTTATTTCCTTAACTGCCATCTGCTTATGTAGTTTGTTTCCTTAGGCCAGTTTCACTGTAAGGTTTCACCTCCCAGTTTCCAAGATATGAAACTTAACATAAAACGGGTCTCTCTCAGAGTCTCAGTGCATAGTTTCATTGCACAGTTAAATACAGTTATTTTAGCCTTTCATGGGTCGCAGCAGTACTCTCTCTTCCCCGCTCACCGGCGAAGCTGCGCCTGACGAAAACACGGCCGATCGCGCTCGCGGCCGGCAGAGCGCGCCCGTGGTAGGCTGCGGCCTCCCTCGCCGCCTCCATCCAGCAACGCCTCCTCGCCGCCTTCCCCTCCAGCAGCGCGCGGCGGCCTCGCGACGGATCTGGAGCAGCGCCGCGCGCGGCAGAGCCCGCCTTCCCCTCCAGCAGCGCCGGCCAGCCTTGTGACGGAATAGCGCCCGGCGGCCTCGCGACGGAGCCCGCGACGCAACAGCGCTCGTGGATGAAACGACGGAACGCCCTCAGTGGGGGTTTCGTGCGGTTTCCAAAGTTTTGGAACGACGCTCACTCATTTCGTCCCTATGAAATGTTTCCCTTCTCTCTCCGCCTCGATGCATGCCAAAGCACCGATTCTGCTGACGTGGAGCTTTATTTAATGTGCATAAAACCCCCATAAAAACCTGCATTGAGACTGACCTTAATTGCCATTTAACAAACGCCGTGCGTATGTCTCCCATGTACACTTGACAAGAGTGTCCGATCTCTGCCCTGCCAAAGCCGACGTGTTGACTTCCAACCCAGCCAAAACGGATCGGCCTCAAGCCAACAGCGCACGCAAAAAAAAGAGGAGAAAGAGGAACCCGACCCCGATGAAGCCTAGCTCGCGAGCGATCCCGATCCCGCGACCAGCCCGTGCGGCTGGGCGCCACCGACCGACGCCGGGACGCTTTCACCGCCGGGACGCCTTCACCGACGGGACGCCTCCTCCCTGAACATGGTCTGAGGAGGCATGGCGTCGTCGGCACATAGTCCCGACACATGGCTTCCTACAGCCATGTTAACTGTGTTCGCCGGTAAACATTTGAACCAATGAATAAATATCGATGCAGTGTATGTCTAATGCCATGTTAATTGTGTTCAAAATGTTGCTTTAAGGTTGCCTGTCATATTCCTGTAATATTTATATTGATGCTGTCATATTTATGTTGCTGTCATTTATTGATCTCCATTTTATGAGGTCTCCCATTTTATCTGGTATATGGTTCTGGACACCGATGGCATTCAAGGAATTCTTGGATCAAATTTTTGGAGGGGTAAACTGTCTTCCCCATCCTATCTAACAGATGACTAACAGAATGGCAGTTAGAGAATAAAAACCCACAATTTGATGGCAGTTAAGAAAAGCTATGATTTTTTATGGTAATGAACACATTGTTATAGATTTTGATGGCAATGAGCAAATTCTCTCTTCTTCAACCCTTTTCACGTAGGAATAGTACTACTACGGCCTGTGGTGCCTGGCGGACTTTTTTTTTTCTCACCCCTCCTCTTTCAGCGGCGCGTTCCTTGCCTCTGAAGTTTAGTATGGGTTCTGCTGCTGCCCCCCGCTCTACTGCTACTATCGTGCACAGTACCAGTCGGAGATACAAGTGTGTGTGTGAGAGAGAGGTGAGAGCAGGGTTCAGGAAGCAGGACTGCAGGAGGAGTGGGGTGGGGTGGGGAGGCGCAGCCGGTGGCGCGTAGTTTTCCTGAAAGCAAGACGTGCAGGCTGCTGCTCCTGGCAGATGCCGTGGCGCAGCTATGATAGAAAAATCGTCCTCTCCTGCGAGCGGCGAGCCCGTGTCACGACGCCCCGGCCAACGATCCTCACCACACCAGTCACCACCACACACACCAGTGGTACTACGGCACCACACACCACTACGCAGTCACGCGAGCGGTCACAGAGGACACTGCGCTATCTACCGCGGCCGTGGGCTCCGGTCACGGCCTCACGGGCCCCTGTGCTTGTGCAGTGCAGGTGACCCACCACCCGGGCCCGGGGAGCAGGAGGAGGAAGGGAAGAAATTACGGCCACGGTTACAGACAGGTGGCCCCGTCCAACGGTAACCGGGGACCCCGTCCCGTCGGGGACGGGGAAGGAAACGTACGTTACTCTGCTGCCTCGCGGTGTGCCGGTGTCGGATACCACCTTTTTACTCTTCTAACGTCTGAACAGCGAGACGGTAAACCGGTCAAGTTACCGAAGGCCGCTCAGCTCCGCTCCAAAAGTCCAAAGCGTGGTTTGACACGACGGAAAGGTTAACGGCGTAACAAAAGCTGCCTTGAGCCCTTGACACGGTGGAGCCCTCGGGCCACGCGGCCCGCGCGTAGCAACCTCCAGCTCTCCACTCGGCACCTCGGCGCGCGCAACGCAACCGCGTGGCGCCAGGTGGTCAGACGCCGCGGCGCCACCCCGCCGCTCGTCCCTTCACCCGACCCGAGAGCACGCCACGACGTCACGCCCCCCGCTGCCACTGCCAGTGCAGCTGCAGCGCGAGGCCGGATCGATGTCGATCCATCGTGCAGGCAGGCGGAACGAGAAAAACGGCGGGTGCGGGGGAGAAAACAAGGCGTGAGCGGTGCGTGGGACGAGATCATGGCTTGGCTTCCGAGGTGGCGCGGGGGTGCGGGGACGTGGTGGATTGCGAGCAGGGCACGAGCGCGACGCAGTTTTCACTCGTGCCGAGGCCGGCCCGCACACATGAGCGATCGCGGTCCGTGGCGTGGCTGGCTTGGGTTTCACCGAGCGCCTTTCGCTTTAACCGCCAGGTCCCAAACGGAAACGGTGGGTGCGTATCACGAGGATCCCGGACGGGTTGGTGGTGGTGGTGCCAATTGCCAAACTCCTGCCCCCCTTTCCCCCTTTTTCTTTCGTCTACAACCACTAACCAGCAGGGTAAAAAAAAGGCTAGCTCTTTCTCCTCGTGTTTCAACGACCGTACTTTGGACCTTCCCTCCAACTAGCTGTGCAAGTCCTGCTCGTTTCTTTGACGTGTTTAACTGCCCCTGTACGACATATTTTATTTTTCAAGCACAGGGTATTAGTAAATAGGAAAAACATTATTTGTCGTACCAAGAATAGTACTATCTTCGTCCAAAAAAAAAAGCAACTATATATTGCGTGCAACGAAAAATAATTCACGTTTGACCAAATCTTTTAGTAAAAAATATTTACATTTATAGCTTTAAATTAATTTATTGTAAAAATATATTTCGTAATTAATCTGATGATATTTATTTAGTATCATAAACATGAATATTTTTTATGTATGATTGGTCGTACTTAAGGTATTAAGGGCGCGTTTAGTTCCTAAATTTTTTTTGGGTTTGACTACTGTAGTATTTTCGTTTATTTCCGTTTGTATTTGATAATTAGTGTCTAATTATGGACTAATTAGGTTCGAAAGTTTCGTCTCGCGATTTCTCACCTAATTGTGCAATTAGTTTTTTTTTCGTCTATATTTAGTACTCTATACATGTGCCACAAGATTCGATGTGGCACTTTAGGGTGAAAATTTTTTAGAATCAGGGCCTAAAACGGGGGACGGAGACACCAGGAGAGTTCATTTTTGCTGCGGTGAAATAGGTGAAGTGCGAGGGAGGTAAAGGCGATCCGCGGCGTCACGGCGTTCCCATGGGCAGGGCACTCGCAGTTGAGTGCTGGCATCGATGCAGCAGCAACAGCAGGTGAGCAGGGAGGCCAGGGCGTGGGTTGCGGTGGCCCTGCACCGGCAGGCAGCGGCACTCCTCCCGAGACTGCACGAGCGGAGTCACGCCGTGCCAGGAGATTGCCGCCGATCCACTGCGCTTCTCCGCATTCCGCTCATTATTTTAACCTTATTTCCGTACTCGCGCAACTGGACGACGGAGAGTATCGTCCATGCGACCATGCCAGTAGCTTCTTTGCTTGATCAGGTAGCTCATCAAGATCGTATCTAGAGCATGTATCTATCATCTTGTTTAGTTCCTACCTACACAGAGTATTAAATAAAAAAATATAAAAATAACTAATTTCACGCATTACCGGGATGAATTTTTTAAACTTAATTAATCCATGACGGCAATATAGTAGTACAGTAACATTCGCTAATAACAGACTAATTCGGTTTAATAAATTCGTCTATCAGGTTACTAATACCTTGTGTAATAAATTCGACTCTCAGATTACTAAGACCTTATATAATTTATTTTATTATTACTACACAAACACTCTTACTGACACCCAATGGAACGACCTAAACTTTAGCCCTGATTTAAACACTAAACCTATATCTTCTTATCCGAGTATGGCAACCCAAATTGAGAACAGGCACAGATCGCAATTCTCAATTCAGAACCGAGACAAGAAACAAAATTCTCAAAACAAAATGACAGCATATCTGCAATAGCCATTGCTCATATATCTGGTTCTCTTCCATAGCAACAATAACAAAGCGGTACTCATTGTTCATCTCCTCCATGTACCAATTACATGCAGCACCAGTACAAGGAGAGACGGTGATTACTTACGCCTACAAGTAGGCAAGCCGGTGATCATGAGGCATGCCACAAGCAAGCAACCTCACCTCATCTTGATCACTTTCCTTGCAACTGAAACCGAAACTACTACTGCTACTGCATATTACCCCGGCAGGACAGGAGGGATCACAAAGCCCCTCGAGATGCCAAGACCAAAACTTACAAGTGTCAAAAAGGAAACCAAAGGCGAAGGTTCTAGCGAAAGACGGCGGCAAACGCAAGTGTTTTTTCTCTTTTTCCGAAAATAAAACCCGGAAAAACACCAAAACACCAAAAACTAGATCCCCAAACGGATCAAGAGGCGCGGCGAAAAAGAAAAGAAAAGAAAAGGATGGTAAAAAATTTATGAGAAGAGGGGAGTAGTAGTAGTAGAGGGGCTACTAGCTAGCTAGTAGTAGTACTAGTAGTTATTCTCTGTTCACCACACCACGCTCAGGGGACGGCAGCGAGCCCCGTGACGACCTTCGCCTTGGGCACCTGCTCCTGCTTCTTGCTCGCCTCCTCCGACGGGCGCCACGGCGACACCACCACCGTGATCTTCTCGCCGACGCTGACGCCGCCGCCGACGCCCTCCACGGCAGCGCCATCCCTGCTAGGCTTCCTGTCGAACAGGAGCTCGAACTCCCCGGAAAAGCTCGCCGCTTGGACCGGCGTCGCCGCGGACAAGGGTGCGGCGGGGCCCGGCACGACGACCTTGTCGCCACCGCCGCAGCGGACGTGCGGGGACAGCCACTTGGCGCGCATGTACTCCGGCTTCCGCCACGGCGGGAAGTGGAGCCCCTTCTTCTTGAGGCTCTGCCGCGCTGCCTCCGCCACGACCGCCACGATCTGCCCGAGCCGGTCCGGTGTCCCCACGAACAGAGGCGGCAGCGCCTGGAGCGCCGCGCGGTACGCCTTGGTCGACCGCGCCAGCTCGAACTGCGACCGGAAGTCCACCTCCACGATCAGCCTCACCTCCTCCTTCCCCACCACGGCGTCGATGTACTCGTGTTCCCCTGCGCACACAGATTCCGCGGTGGTCAGCACCGGCCGCACGCCAAGGATATGTTGGACCGAACCGCGCCACATACCTGCGGGGTAGGAGGGGGCCTTCTCCCACCGGGACTTGCACACGGAGGCGTCGTAGCCGAGCGCCCTGAGGCCGTCGGCGACCGCGCGGCGGCACTCCGCCTTGCCCTTGCAGCCCTTGCCGCACTTGTCGGCGAGCCTAGACGCGTCCGCGAGGAGATTCCGCTCCGCAACGCTCGCGCTCTGCACCAAGCCCTGCCACGAAGATAAAGCCCCCATTCATTCATCATTTCGATCCATGCGGGTTTGGGTTTGGGTTTGAGTTTGGAAGGGGGAGAATTGCAGATTTCCTAATTAATTCGCAAGAAATTTCGCACCTTTAGAGCCTCCAAGGCGTCGCCTGCCCCGGCGGTGGCCGGCTTGGAGGCGTACTCGGAGGGGAGGAAGTCGAACTCGTCGTCGCTCTCCTCGTGGTTGCTACCGTTGAAGCAGTTACAGCGCCCCCGCGGCGGCCGCTCGACGGCGGTGGCCTCCTCCATGAAGCTGAGCACCATGCGGTCCAGCCCAAGGGACCCCGCGGAGTCGCCCTCACCGGCCGCGGGCGGCGGCGGAGGCAGCATCTCGTCCTTGTCCCTCTCCTTCCCATCCGCGGCGAACTTCTCCGACGAAGACACCCTCACCAGCAGCCTCCGGAACCTCGACGCCCTCGTCGTCGGCGCGGGCTGCTGCTGCGTCGTCGGCAGCAGCGGCGGCTTCCCTTCCATGGCGGCACCGTGGTGCTGGTGGTGGTGGTGGTGACCGTTCTTGAGCTGGAACGGCATCGATCGCATGAAGCGCAGCGACTGACTACCACCACAACATCTCGCTCGCACAAGTAACCAACCCAGAACCAACCGCACCAACACACCACCGGCCAAAACCAACCACCACTCCCAGCGTGCTTCTGCCCGTACGCCGGCGGTTCGCCGGAGGCGAGCGCTCCCTCTCTCTGTTTTTTCTTTCCCCCTCCCTCTCCTCTTTTTCACAGTCTACACGCAACGCGAGGGGGAGAAAACCAGCAGGCGAGCCAGGCGAGAGAGGGGGTTCAAACGGGAGGACCCAGGGCGAATTTAAAGGGAGTGCTGTCTCAGGCGGGCCCACCATGACGTCGCCGTGCGGTGGGACCGGGCTATCAGTGGTAGTACGTGGCGGAGCCGGTCGCGCCGTGGGTCGCAGGGACGCCGGCACGCGTCCCGCGCCGTGGGATCACGGCGTTGCCGTTCGTGCTGGGGAACGCGAAAAGACGACATCGGTCCCGCGGCATTGGGTGGTGGTTTCGTCGCCTTGTTTCAGACTGGGAGGGGTAGGATTGGTATTTGTTCAGGGAGAGGGGTGGATGGTGCGCGGACGTGGGGAACGGCAGCAGCAGCAGAGTGGACTCGGTGGTGTACCGACTACCGGCTCGGCCCGTTCTGGATTTTATTTTCTGGATAGGGCTATTATTTTAATGTGAAGCGGTGGGGCCGGCAGAATACTTCAATCTAGAAGACTTTTTTTTTGTTCAAGGCGTTTTTTTTTATTTTTCTTTCCATGCTTTTCGTCAAGTTCTTCGGCCACCTAATAGCAGAATTAGGCCGCGTTTGGCCGGGCTCTGGGCAGCTCTGGTCCTGCGGTTGAATCACTGTAGCTACATTATTCATCAAAACTGTTTTTCTCTCTCCTTCTTTCCTCTCTCACTGATACCACTGGAGCCGGAGCACGCAGGAGCCCAGCCAAACGGGGCCTTAATAACACTCATTGGGAACTATTATGGCATTGTTTAAGGAGAGAAAATTCTCATATGGAACTAAGGCCCCGTTCGGCTTATCTTATATCCGGTTTGTTCGGCTTCTTTTTCAGCCAAAACATTATTTTTCTCTCACAATATTTTTAGCTATAACTGTGTTTTTCAGCCACTTTCAGCCAAGTTTCAGCAAGCCGACCGAAGCCTTTGTTTTATGATGAAGTATTATTTCTTGTCGAATATTATTATGCTAGTAAACTAAGCATAGCTAAGCTGGTTAAGTTTCGTGTAGAAACATGCCCATACAAATTCAAAATTTTGACTTCACTTCTAGATTTATTCCTAGACTTAATAATGCTATTATTTTAGTGGTAGACGAAGTGTCTGTTAATAGCGAGGTGCCTGTTGTGAGTTTGCATTGCTCGGTCTTAACTAAATGTTCATAGAAATAAAATGAGTGTGTGCATTTTTATAATGATCCACTGAAGCCACCACACATCTATGCATGAATAGTGCTATTTCGTCAACTAAGATATACGCTAGTTCGATCTTTTGTAGATGCTAATGCTACTAGAGACATGCTAATGCTATTTCGTCAACACTGTTTTGAATGAAAAAAGAAGTAGATCAAGCTGATTTTAATGGCACGCAATCGGGTACAATATGTTTAGATACATAGTTTTTTATTATGTACTTAAATGTACATTGTATTTAGATACATAGCAAAGAAAAGCTAAAAATATTTTATAATTTAGAATGGATGGATTACTAATTTTCTGTATCTCCTATAAGAAACCAGCAAGATACGAGTTGAATCCAGGCGGAGAAGTTTCTCCATGTTTACTCTCTCCGACCATAATTGTGCGTACTTTGATACCACGCGGCCACGGAAGACACAACTTTAATTTGACCATATATTTGTTGTCATTCTCTGATATAATTCGATAAACAGCTTTCTCGGAAATGCAGCGTACCTACGATCATCTTCAAACCGCGAAATACATGTAGAGTACAACGTAGTACCAATTAGAAGAAAGTTTGTAGTCAATGCCGGAAACAGTTAACCGCCATGTAATAATAATCCAAAACGGACATCCTGGAATCTGGACTCCAGAATGCGACATTAGCACTACCATTCAATCCAGTAGTGTTTGACTGACCAGCGCAGGGATTAGGGAAGAGCGAGCGGAGACTTGGGATTTTAATTTAGCGGCCTGGGCTGATTGTTTCGTACACACTCTCTCTCTCCTCTGCGTCAAAACTGCTGTTCCATACACCCACTAGGTCGCGTTTAGTTCCAAACCCAAAATCCCAAAAAATACTACAGTAGTCATCACATCGAATCTTTTGATATGTGTATAGAGCATTAAATGTAGATAAAAAAAACTAATTGTATACTCCCTCCATACCCGAAATTCTTGACGTTTAGGACATAATTGTGCTTACCAAGGAGTGATTAATTAGGGGGTATTTTTCCCTGTCTGCCCCTATTAAATATGGTTGCGCGTGCATCTCATACGAGAAAGTTACCCATCCCAGATGGCTAGTGCACTGAGGCGTGAGAGTGGCGAGCTGGGGTCGATTCCTGGCGGCCACAATGTTTTTGCTGGGGGCTTCATTTGCATGGGATTTTTGCATGACACTGTTGGGCCCTGCGTGGCGCGTTTTTGAGGTCAGTTTTTGCGAAGGATTGGTCGTGGCGCGCGCGCTGAGCCGTAGAAGTCGCTGGGAACGGACGCGAACGGAATGGACGCGAGCGCCAGGGCTAAACCCGTCCGAGCGCGGCCGAGCGAGCGTAGAACGTCAGGTTTTGCGAAAACACGATGGGAGCCCAGGACGTCAAGAATTTCGGGTACGGAGGGAGTAGTTTGGTTGGAAATCGCGAGACGAACACTTTAAGCCTAATTGGTCCATGATTGAACACTAATTGTTAAATAAAAACGAAAGTGGTACGGTAGTCCCAATTCTAAAATTATGCCACCTAAACACGGGCTTAGGATGGACGACGACTGTAGCGTGGTCAAACAACGAGACCTGGCCAGGCACGTACGGCTACACGCGACCGGTGAGGTACTAACTTTTTTCACGCCTGTTCCAGTAGTTGTATTTTTTCTGGAGCGAGGGAGTACGTTCATGTTCTGCTTGAGCAGGAGTACGGGTCACCTGCCCATGATTCATGATTGCTCTGGGTCCGGAATCGGCCGGGCCGGAGTTCGTACTGTACTTGACCTTGCACCGACCAGGCATGAATGGATGGACGATCCATCCTCCTCCTCTGCTGCTCACGTGACATGAGGCCGTGTTTAGGGTGTGTTTGGTTGAGCTGTGGCCGTGGAAAAAAACTACTGTGGGTTGTGAGCTGTGGGAAAGCTGTTGTGGGCTGTGAGTTGTAGAAAAGCTGAAAGCTGTTTGGTTAAATAAGTATAAAATATACCTTTTATCTTTATCTCTCTTGAAACAACTATGTAAGAGCTTTTTATTCCATCAATTTTGAAAAGCAGAAAGCCAAAAGCCAAAAGCAGGGTCAAACCAGCTTTCAAAAATGTACTACGAAAAAGCAGCTGCTTCTGGAAAAAACAGCCTCCAAAAACAGCCCCTTTGGTTGGGCTTTTGGCTTTTGGGGCAAAAAAACCCAACCAAACGGACCCTTAGTTGGTCGAATTTTGAAATTTGGGCTACTGTAGCACTTTCGTTTTTATTTGGCAATTAGTGTTCAATCATGGACCAATTAGGCTCAAAACGTTCGTCTCGCGATTTCCAACCAAACTGTGTAATTAGTTTTTTTCGTCTACATTTAATGCTCCATGCACGTATCGTAAGATTCGATATGATGGAAATATAGCACTTTTTAGGAATTTGAGTTTGAAACTAAACGCGGCCTGAGCGTGCATGAGCACGCCCACGCTCACACAGACACACACACTGCACGCACAGACCGCTCGGAGTAGACGACCACACCATGGACCTGATCTACAGCACTGCTTCAGCGAGGCATCGGTATAAATTAAATTTCAGCGAAACGAACAGGCTAACGTCACCGTGCATGCTACTGGGTACTGGCGAGCTGAGAGGAGATCCGTGAGGACGAATGCAGTGCAATGCAAATGCATGCCATCTGAAGAGGTAACCTGCCGGTGTGGGCCCACCGCCGGCACGACATCAGCAGCCTAGCCCAAGTCAAGTTAACCACGCCACGCATCGATCGATCGTTCTTCCCTGACCTCGCTTGCCTTTCCTCCCTCCATGCTCGAGATGGAGCGTCGTCTGCACTGCACGGGGCCTGAGTACCCTGACCAGATGAGTGATGAGGATCACCGTCACCAAACGGTGGTTGGTCCCTGGCCGCGGTTTTTGATTACCGCCTCTTAACTCTGTCGCTGGGCGTCTCGCTTTCGCCTGCCTGCACTGCTCGCACTGCCGCGGCGGCCCCTCCATCCCCATCAACCCATGTCCTTCCAAACACAACACGCTGCCCCGCCCCGCCCTGGCCTGTCTTGCCCCTTGATAGCTGATTAATTAGGGTCGGGGCACCGTTCCGTACCAGGGGCTCCAAACCTCTCCTTGCATTGGTAACTAAGATGGGCCTCCCCCGTCCCCGAGGGTCATTAGCTTATTTTCGGCTGGAAGCTTCTGCATTATTCCAGTTAGCCAGCTACTGACCCTTCCTTGCTTTTTCTGACAAATTCTTGAAGCGATACTTTGGAAAATTCGTGTGCTTGAAAAACAAAGCGAATTCAGCAACCGCATAAACGTACTCAGGCATTGTAGCATGGTGCTAAACCATGTTTGAGTACTGAGTGCACTGGACATGGTTTCAGTAAATCTGACGGATGAGTAAATCACTCATTGTTCATCAGTTATCCCCCTGCTCCCGCCACTCTTTTGTGCACGCGTGCTTGGTACGGTTTGTGTTCGCGCGACATCGCGAGAATTGTACGTTATATAACTGTACTCATGTTCATGTGACAGCTTTGCTCATTATTACCTCCTAATATTAGTATCGTCATGTCGTTGTCGTATATGTATACGACAAAATGCAGCGTTGTTTTCCTCGGAAGAGCTGGATAAAACCCACTGTTATATTATTATTACCACAGTAATATATTCGTGCGGCGGGCAACTTCTGGGCCGCGCCGAGGGGCGTGCAGACGGTGCGAGGAAACAGGGCCTCTAATTACTAGGGGCCCCAAATTTTGTTGGATTTACTAGCTACCAACCATCACTTCATCTTTAGTTCGTCACCAGGGGTGTGCAAACTGCTAGTGACTGCCAGCTATAGGCTTAGCTATAGGGGATAAATTCAAGCCCATGCCGTTAACTTTCGTGATGGATTAGCACTGGAACAGGCATGAGTCAGGACTGTTATAAAAAAAGGTCCTAGGTCATTTTAATCTTTTCTTTCGATTTGAATTTACTATCCTTCGTATCATTATATGAACTTTTTTTTCCAGGCAATCATTACGTACTATAACTATCTCTTCTTCGTATGATTACGGCTAGTGTTCTAAGGTCAATATGTATATAAGATATGCATGTAGAATTGATCATTATTGTAGTCCTTTTTATCAAAGGATAAAGCCTCATTCTACAGTTTGGTACAGGGCCTCAAATTTTACCGGCACGGCCCTGGGCAACTTGCGGAGGTGATGACGGGTTCCTTGCACATTAATAATTAAGATAAGCCCGATGCCGTAAGCTTAATTAAGCGACGGCCGACAGCGACCTTGCGGTGGTTAGGTTGGTTGTCTGACGCCGACGAGTTTTTTTTCTTTTCTTTTCACTGTCGTGGTGAATTATTCACCCGTCATCAATCATTCTATTTCTATCCACCCGACCCTAGTTGACGACCCGGAAAACGGGAAAGGGATAGCGTAATGGAGATCCCAAACCATGAAACAAATCTCTCCCCCTCTCTCAAATCACCTCCGAACGTCATGACTTTTCTCGTATAGCACCCTTCAAAATCATTTGAATCTAACGTCGTATATGTGCCCGTATTGCCTTTAATTTCCAAAAGAAAAACGCCCAGCGTTCTAGAAGCGGCGAAAGAAGGCCCCAATGCAAGCAAAGGCGAACTGAGAAAGGAACTCGTCAAGTGGCCATCCATCCTACATCAGTCACTCTCGCTTATACCTCCACACAATATCTTAGCCGATTTATTGCTTCTTCGCTGATTACGCGGGTTATAGTTGCACTTCTTTTTTCTTGTCTACCACTAGCAATCTAGCTAGGCCTGACGATCAACCCAACGCAAGCAAAAGATCTCTCCGTCATCTCCTCCTTGTTTACGCGATGACATAACAAAATTTGGAATGTTTTGGAAGTACAAAGATTGTTATTGTATGGACATTGCGTGTTGTCGTTTTCTTAACAGTACAAAATGCGAATTTACAAAAATAAAACCTAGTAACAGTGAAAAAGCTTCTACTACTAGATGACAAACAACTTACTAAATTTATTTGATTTAATTGAAACAAGGTTGGACCAAGTCCAATTAAGTCCAATCCAACAAATAAATAGTTTACTTATTATCTCTGGCGGAGGCGACCTAGGTAACCATGCAACAATTTGTATGTCCTATTATATGCGCCGGCCAGGCATATTTACTAGTGGGATTGTGAAAATCTTCCTCCCCACATCTGTTCTTTTTCTTTCCCTTTCTTCTTCCTAAGTACTGCCTCTATTTCAAATTGCAAGTCTATTGGGGTTCTAGGTATATAGCTTTTGTGCACACATGTATATTGTGAGAGAAACTTGGCTGAAAGTGGCTGAAAAACACGGTTCTGGCTGAAATATTGTGAGAGAAAAATACTGTTCCAGCTGAAAAAAGAAGCCGAACAAGCCGGATTTAAGGTAAGCCAAACAGGGCCTGTCTACAGGCATAGTAATTCATAATTTGGAACGGAGGAAGTAACATGCATGGAGACAAAAAAAACTAAACTCGAGTGAAACAAACCTCTCCACAATTTAATTTTAGTTAGTGTCAACTTATATTGGGTTTACATTCAACTTGTATTAGAGCTACAGTTATTATTTCAATGTAATTTATAGGTAAAATTGGTGTCACTTAAACTTCGGGTGTAGCAAGGAATACTACAAGCTAATTCTAACAATACCTTTAATTGGGGCTTGGAACTTATCTAAAATACCCCCAAAATTTTATAACATGACGATAAAATTCAGGTGTAAAAGGAAACATTTTCACCAAGTCTGTTGATAGTAACTAATTAAGTCCCTGTTTGGATCCCGTGGTCTAAAGTTTATTACCCACTAAACTTTAGATCATATTAATTATCGAGACCCTAAAAGTTTATTACCCACTAAACTTTAGATCATATTAATTATCGAGACTCTAAATATGTGGTATAAAACGCTGTCTAAAGTTTAGTTAGTCTTAAAAAAGATCACACAAGTGAATTAAAGTGGTCTAAAGTTTAGCCCTTAACTTTAACCAATTTAAAAACTTGATATCATATGGGATCAAACAGGGCATAATAAAGCTTCTATATGTCATCGTTCTCAAACGACGTTGTCGGACAACCCTGTCTTAAACAAAAACTTCAACGTACTCCGTAGCTGGGCTAGGTAAGCGCACATACTTTTACTATATCCTATGAATGAAGTATGGAGTAGTATATGGACTAGTCACGATCAGAAAGTTTCGCAAAAAAAAAAAAAAGAAGTCACGATCAGAAAGTGTGAGGGCCGAGGGCCCGTTGTTTTAATTGGGATCGTCGTGTGAAGCCATCTGATCTGATATGATTAAAAGGCACATCAACCGTACGTGTGCACGAGCGCTCCAGTCGTAAGCCGAGTGTGATTGGTAAAGACAGTAGGAATTGCATTGGAGGGCCTGCCGGCCTGATGCATAGTACCACGAGTTAACCAAGCATGACTTGGAAGACTTTTCCGCGCAGTGGAGGATGGACACTTGCAAACTCTACCGTGTGGTGAATTTAACCTGAAACTTGTAGAGCAGAATCTCAGCTAGCTCGAGCAGCCTCGTCCAGTCCTCCTCCTGCTGCTACATACGGTAACAACTTTCGAACGGCGAACACGCCACAAAATGCAAAGAGGGCAGGTGATCTGGCAGGGCACAGCTGCTGCGACTGCGAACGAGAGAGGTGCTACGGTCTCGTCTCGCTGTCGTCCTCGTCTCCTGCACTACAACTACACCTGGGCCTGGATGGATGCATCATGCATGGCTATCTGCGGCTGCATGCGCGCCGGTATGGGAGGTGTTGGTGTTGTTGGCCTGCTGCTCTCGAGGTAACAACAGTTGCTCTCTGCATGAGTACCTCTGGGGTCAAGGCGTCAGGCCACCACGCTGCTGGTGGCTGTGTGGCCTCGCGCCGTGGACCGTGGTGCAACGGCATAAACGTACGAGCATCCGAACAAAGCTGCTGCGACTGCGAGCAAACATGGCACGGGCGGCCGGCCGCCTCAGATTCCCCGCCAGGGACTACTAGACCACGCGCGCAAACATGCACCAGTACCACAGGCGTACGCGCTCTGCCTCCTTTGGGGCCGCACACCCACTTGCACAGCTGCAGGCCTCCCAACACGAGCCGACGAGACATGGAGATAGAGCCCCTGGCCTGGACGTCGACGACGAATGCTCCCCCCCCCCCCCCCCCCCCCCCCCCCCCCCCCCCCCCCTCCTCGTCGACTGGTCGTCGTCGCCTTCGCCTTCGCCTCGTCCCGGGTCAGCACAGCAGGCGAGCCGCTGGATCCACGAGACTACCCCGCCTCCTGCGCCTGCCTGCCTGGCACGCGAGTGCACGATGGAGGTGGGTGCCGGTGCACAGCGGCGGCGCTGGCTGTCGTCTCTCCCGCTGCCGCCATGGCGGAGGCCGGAGGCCAAGGGCAGGAAAGTGAGGCTCTCTTTAGTTGGGGGAAGTTTGAGATTTTTTTTGTTATTGTAGCACTTTCGTTTTTATTTAGCAATTATTATTTAATTATGGACTAATTAGACTCAAAACGTTCGTCTTACGATTTCCAACCAAACTGTGCAATTAGTTTTTTCATCTATATTTAATGCTCCATACACATATCGCAAGATTCGATGTGATGGCTACTGTAGCATTTTTTGAGAAAACTTTTTGAACTAAGGCCCTGTTTAGATTTTAAAAATTTTCACCCAAAAATGTCACATCGAATCTTGCGGCACATGTATGAAGTACTAAATATAGACGAAAAACAAAACTAATTGCACAGTTGGGTAAGAAATCGCGAGACGAAACTTTCAGATCTAATTAGTCCATAATTAGACACTAATTATCAAATATAAACGAAAACACTACAGTAACCGAAACAAAAAAAATTTTTGACAACTAAACGCGCCTTAAACCAGGCCTGAACAGCCAGCGAGCGAGCAACCTGCTCTGCTGCAGCGAGCGTCCTCATTGTGACTCTGACAGTCACCTACTACACGCACGCGTGAGGGTCCAGCGGGTCAGCGGGGGGCGTGGTGGGGTCGGGACCCGCCTGCTGTCGCCGTGATTCCGACCGTACGCCTTGGATCGGACGGCACCGGCGGGCCCCCGCCGGTGACGCGAGGTGGGGCCGTGCGGTCCGTGCCTGTGCCTGCCCTGCGCAGCTCAGCTCCTCAGCCCGTTCGTTTGCTCGTGAATGATCGAAAATTTCTAGTCGGGAATAATATTTTTTTCTTACACTAAACTGGTCAGCAGTAAATAATCCATGATCGTTTACGGCATCCCTATAGTGCGTGTCTCTGTCTCTCTGCGCGCAAGCAACAGCACAATTGTTCGCATCCCCTGTTGCTGCCCGTATGGGTACGGTGATCGTGCCCTTGTTTAGTTTCTCTAAACTTCTAAAAAGTACACTATACAAAAAAAGAAGATTTCCTGTCACATTAAATTTGCGGTACATGCATGGAATACTAAATGTAGACGAAATCAAAAACTAATTGCACAGTTTGCTTTAACTTTGCGAGACGAATCTTTTGAGCCTAATTAGTCAATGTTTGGACAATAATTCACAAATACAAACGAAATGCTACAGTAGGAAAACTTTGCCCAACTAAACACCGCCTGTGACGAAATCCGTTACATGCGGTGGTTTGGATAACCGGGCCGGGTCGATTTTTTTTTTAATTTTAACACCTTTTGAAAACTAATTCTAAATCTAACACGATCGGGTTTTTTTAACTAACACTTTTGGCCACGCCTATTGCCCTGGCGCGGCCAAATGCTTGTGCCGCGCCATGTATGGTGGCGCGGCAGAGGGCTGACATGGTGGCAACCCGAATCGCTGACCACTGACGGGGCAGAGCCTGTCGCGCCACCGATCTTGGCGCGGCACTGCCGCGCCCTGATCCGTGGCGCGGCAGAGCCGAATAAGACCCCGCCGCGGCCCGCGTCCGCCAGTGGCCGAGCAGCCGCTGTTGCCCGAGCAGCGCAGCAAGGCCGCCTGGCCTCCGCGCCCGCGTCCGCCTGCGCCAGCCCGCCGCCAAGCACGCCGGCCGCCATGCCACGCCAGCCTTGTAGCCGTCCAAGGCCATACATGCGGTCGTTTGGATAACCGGGACGGGTCGGGCACCATGATCAAGTTCGTACGTGACGACCGACGAAAACCCGGCTAGGCATCGCATCATGCGTATATATGTACACGATGGTCTGTCGCCACGCTACGAGCATGCATGGCCTGGCCGGCCACAGTAACCAGTAGGCCACGGCCCACGGCACGCCGCGTTAACATCCGCGTGGTGGGTGGTAGGGAAAGATCGAGGGACACGGCGCATGCCCGGCAGTACTATACACGCACGCACCGGCACGGTGGCCGGACGCAGGGTCTTGGCGTCACGCGGCGCGTCCGCGCGGTGTAGCGAGGTCAATTGGGTTGAGCGGCGGGGCCGGCTGGATCTCGATTGGATGGTCCACTGATGGGGGTCGCGACTCGCGAGGGCATCGTCCGTCGTCTCGAGAGCTCACATCACACCTGCTGTCTGGCTGTTGCTTCCACGCAAAAGCGAAACACCGGCACTGTTCCCGTGATCCGGCGGCCCCCCTATTCTTTCTTCGTATCGAGTCATCCACGACGGGCGACGGAGACTCTGTCCACACCTCAAGCCTCGTAACCCTCATCAGCGTGTCGCGGCAACATCCATTTACCCCGGTTTTAGTTTTACTTTTACCTTTGGGAGGTTGAGTCAAACGGAAATATGGGCAGTGCAGAAGCATGGTTTGAGCTAATCATGACATCATATTATTAATTACATGTACCGACAGTTAATAATGAAATATGGCAAAGGTACAGCTGTACAGGATACGGGGTTGATTTCTTTATTTGGGATTCCATGAGCACTTATTTGATTCATGGTTGTTGGCTGCAAAAGAAAATGTGGTTTTGGATTCAAAAAAAAATGTTGTTGATAACATGGGCTGCAAAAAGAAAATGTGTCATGTCGCTGCTTTTTGTTGAGGCAAACCTTGTCACAATAACATATTGTTCTTCGGGCAGTTTGTCTTGTATAAAAATAGGCAGACCTTTACTTTGAGTTTCTCCTCTTCAGCATTAACATGAAAAGGCAGTTTGTCTTATACAAAAAAAAATTCTGGACTTGACCAGTCTTTTCGAGATTAACAGTTTACCACCATCAACGTTGATGTTCACCCACCCATCATCTGTTTTTGCCCACCGCGCCTGTGCATGGCGTATTTTTGCAGCCGCTGCAGCTGTGCTCCGACTGAATGAGTGAATGGGGGGAAAAACAAAGATTCTGCTACATCTTGCGCCAGAAGATATCAAATTTTGCTGTAGCTATTGCTTTACTTGAGGAAAATCATCGAGATTGGAACACACACAATAAAAAAGCTCTGTTCTGTTTGAATTTTGAAATGATCGAGTCCGAACCTGAATCACAACGATGCAAAATCAATATCGACATACAAAGAGTCTCGACATGAGCCAGAAACATGCTAAAGACTGTTGCCAATGGGATATACTTCAAATTATACAAACAAAAAAAGCTCCTCCTATTGTACGTTCCATTTCTGGTCAAGGAACCAGCTGGGTATGCGATCCTATTCCTAGGGCACATTCATCACTTGGATGGACTGCAGCATGTCGGAGAGCGCGATCACCAGGTCTCCGGACTGCACCATGCCCCTGACCTTCAGCAGGGAGAAGGTGCGGTTGAGGTTGTTCTCCATGTCATCGGACTCGCTGAGCCGGAATGGGATGAGACCCCACTGGAGGTTCAGCCGTCTCCTGACAGACATCGAGGACGTGAACGCGAAGATGGGGCAGTCGGGGCGGCATCGTGAGAGCAGAGAGGCCATGTAGCCATCCTTTGTGTAGACGAAAACAGCATCAACTCCTAAGTTGTTGGCTGTGAGTAAGCAAAGCACACAAGTTAGCACAAAAGGTAGGTTCAAATGTTTATGTAGATGCAGCCACTATGCACAAGGCAGGATGCAAAATATCTGAACTAGTTCTGAATATATGAGACACAAACTAGCTTCAAGGTTAATCTCAGAGTCAGAAGCACAAATAGGATGCACTAAAATGCAGTAGTTACTTATATGCTTTTATAACAAAATTACAGTGGACAGTGGGGTAGTGCAGGGTATACCCATTTTGGCTGCTGAATTGCATATTTGCTCTGATATCTTATCAGAGAATGAAGACGAGACATCTTGAAGCTCCAGCGCCTCGTGGCGCTTCTCCTCTCTCCACCACCTTTCAATCCTCAGGCTAACACTCCTAAGCACGCTGAGAGCCTTATCTGGATACCTCCCCATGGCTGACTCACCAGAAAGCATGAGAGCATCTGCACGCTGGCGGACTGCCTCAGAAACATCAGCAACCTCAGCCCTAGTAGGTGTAGGATACTCGATCATTGATTCCAGAAGCTGAGAAGCAACAATGACTGGCTTGTTGAGCTGTCTGCACATTCTAACTATTCTCTTCTGTATGGAAGGGACCTGTTCCAGGGGGATTTGTGCCCCCAAGTCCCCTCTGGCTACCATTATTCCATCTGATGCACGGATAATCTCCTCCAGGTTCTTCAGAGCATCAATGCTCTCAATTTTTGCAATGACCCCTATATCACTGGGACAAACAATGAAACAATTACAATTTAGACAACCAAGTAATAACTTGTAAATTAAATTAAAACATCACGTGTATGGTATCTAACTTCTAAGCCATTAAGTGTGATGGTCACTCGGCACATTTAAACCAGGGCATATAGACCTGCTACAGCTTTCAGTGTCCACAACCAAACTGCTAGTATGCAAATTATCAACCAAACCATTTAAAACAAAAAAAAGGCAGATTCCACACTAACCACACTAATGTGCACAAACTCAAGAATTCGTTAAATACATGCACCGATACTTATCAAGTTATCATCCAGAAGCCAAGCTCATGACTAGTAAAGCATTACCTTTCTGTTTTGGAAAAAAAGATAATCAATATGTTACTATTAAACCCAGCTACATCCTACATGTGAATTGTGCATGTGACGAGGTGACAACTTTCAAAACATAATCCTACTTACCTTCCACGGCTCCGTGCAGAAATGTAACTCTTCAAATGATTAATTACTTCAGCAGACTTGACAAATGATACGGCGATGAAATCAACACCTTCAGCAATTCCAAAATCTATGTCAATCCAATCCTGCAAAGATGAGGTCATAAGTATAATTATTATCTCCAAGTAGTGCCCAAGCCTTTATTAGCTACTGATTGATTGCACTATATAAGAGAAGAATATTTCACTCAATTTTACAGGCACTTCTTATCTTATTCTAGACTAGAAGTCTATAGATAAAAGTTCCAGAGTGATCCAACCCTTCACATTCTTGAAACTAATTTTAGCCATTAGGAAAAAGATCAGACAACCCAAGGGGTCAATATGGAATGGCATAAATTTACATTCGGTCTGAGCTGAATATCTACATTGAATGTTGAGCACAAAGTATGAGCAGCAAATTCCAAATCAAAGCAAGTGTTTTTTCACTATATAAATTACCTTTGATGAAATTGTAGGAAGCATAGCGTTCCTCTCTCGCACTACACTGCCATCGCGCCATATAGTAAGATTAGCCCGTGGCAGCAACAAACCAGGATCAGTGCAGCAGCACTTCACATCTGGCCCTAACTTTTCAATCACCTCAAACCTGGCCATTCCACCATCCACAAATAGTTCATCGCCAGCTTTGACATCTGGGTAGGGTTTTGATTATTTATTAAAGCAGGAAAATTATAGTCACATTAATGCATCGGAGTCATTTTGATACAGATATCTTTTTAAAAAAAGTAGACTCAAGAAAGAAGATCAGCATTGATGGATAACCTTCAGCAAAGCCATCATAGTTCACATGAATGATTCGATCTGGGAGCGATGTGTCAGAAGATCTAACGCTAAATGTCCAAACTTCTCCATCCTGCAAAATCCAAGGGAAGAGTAAATTCTGATAAGTGATGACTGACAAGACTTGGTCCTAAAACTTCAGTACATTGCAAATTAGATGCACTGTTCTCCTAAATAGCCATTTAACCTGTTTAAACGGATGTTTTGCCTGTTTAAATTTCCATTTAGCCTGAATAATGGCTAAACAGTAGGTGACCGACTGTTTACCATTTAGGAAAACACTAAGGCATCTCCTAATGCTTTTGAAATAACATATATAGCCTTAACAAGCGCAGCCTATGCAGCTGAATTTGTTTTTTTACCATCATGGGTAGCTCAGATTTCCAACATGAAACTTTCGGTCATTTGTAAAACACATTTAAGAAGAAAAACATAATTTCAGGACACATCTTAGTAAACGAAACTCAGGAGTGCCATCAGACAATTTCTCCGCAATTTACAATATGGTCTCTACTCTCTAATTCAGAAAAGTTCATAGCTCAATTAGCCCTCTAATGTTCCCCAACAGATTACACACTACTATCTCAACCAATAGTGGGAGACATGAATGAAAGGAAAACAGGGTTGATGAACAAGATTACTCCTATTGTAGTTAACTCTAGTGCTTTTCAAATAACATATATAGCCTCAACAAGTGCAGCCTATGCAGCTGAGTTCGTTTTTTTTTCCTCATCACAGGTAGCTTAGTTTTCTAACATGAAAATTTCAGTCATTTGTATAACACATTTAAAAAGAGAAACTAAATTTCAGGACGCATCTCAGTAAACGAAACTTAGGAGTGCCATTGGATAAATTCTCTTCAGATTTTACATGCTAAACCTCATCATGACTAACATCACCTTCGTGGGGTCATCCTCACGAGATCTCATCAGATGCACGAACGACGAATCAGTATATCAGTCGCACATCATTCAGTGTTTAAGCATGGAATGAACCTAGGAAGGAGAAGGAACGAGATAATAGCTGAGGCAGGGTCGCGCGCTGACCTCGGCCTTCGCGGAGGGCGCGCCGCCAAGGTCGCCCATGTGGATCTCGCTGCCCTCGGTGTCCATCATCACGGCGACCGCGAAGCCCTTCTCGTCGTTGAGCCTCCGGACGGCACGGATGACCCCGCGGTGCCACTCGCGGTCGCCGTGGCACATGTTGACCCGCGCGACGTTCATGCCACCGACGGCGAGCGCCTCGATCTCGGCGGCGCCGCAGGTGGCGGGGCCCACGGTGCAGACGAGCTTGGTGCGGCGCGTGCTCCGGAACCCGTTCTCCCGCAGCTCCGCCTCTGTGGCGGCGTCCACGTCGATGGCGGCCGCGGCCGCGGCCGCGGCCACGGAGGAGGCCGCCGCCCACGACACGTGTACGCCGTTCGTGGCGGGGGGCGATTCGGGGAAGGAGGTGAGGTCGGAGGACGAGGCGGCCAGGCGGCGGCGTTGGGGCCGGAGGTGGGAGGGGACAGGGAGGCGGTGGTGGGAGGGGTTAGAGGGTTTAGAGGGCGTCGGACCCTGGAGGTGGAGGGAGCGGGCAGCGGTGGCCATGGCTGCCGCTGCGGCGGCGAGGCTGGTCAAGGGAGGCGGCGGTGTGCCGGCCGGCGTGGCTCCGGCTTTGGGAGTGTCGCCCACGGCAGTTCTGTGCTATGGACGAATTGAGGTGAAGCAGGAGCGTAGCAGGACGCTTGGATGTGCCAACGGCGATTTGTCAGATTTGGATCTACTCGTCCAAGGTCTAAACACATGTATTTAAGCTCGATAGACTGGGCAGACGAGGAGCCTTGCTCTTGAGAGTAGCGTAGAATCCTTAATTTGAGTGGACATGTTTCACACTAAAAAAAGTTTGGGTGCATTTTGCAGTTTTTGCTTATCAAAGATTCACATTTTGTACTCCAATAGGATGGTCGAGCACTAATTGACCCTGATCACTTCGCAACATGATGATTTCAGGGAATGTGATTCACATTGTTTATTGAATGGGAAGTGAACACTTTTTAAGCATTAATTACCAACTCAAAACAAAACAATGGAGCTGTTGGCAATGCTTAGCTATGTCATATGACTTTGGGTTTATCCCAAACCACAGTCCAGTTTTTCTCTGGCAGTTTAGAATTTAAATAAACTAACAAGAGGTAGAATGAAATATCCTTTTCTATATATAAAAAAGGAATCTGATGTTGTTCTCTTTCTCCATGCAGCTAACTGCTACCATGGCCACAATTTTCTGTTACTTTGCGGTTTAATTATTTCCATTCAACATGATTCATGTTGTTTTTTGACTCTTCGTAAGCATTTCCAGTTGCCAAGGTTTCAATGCAACTGTCTTCTGTTTTCAGCCTCATGTAGCCATAAGCATTTCCAGTTGTCTTCTGTTTTCAGCCTCATGTAGATAAGTTCAACAATGTTGCCATTATTTTATTAATGTGAGTTCTTATTCAAAAATGTTAACTGAATTCAGATAATTAACTATACATGATTTTGCTTACTAAAGGGGTCCGTAAGCATGCCTTTTCATTTCTACTGCATCAGCATGTAGCTTGAGACTCACAAGTCGCAAGTGTGGCCATTAGGTAGCTGCAGCTCTTGTGTATTGATCTGTTTTTATCAAATTGATCTGATATTCAGTCATGATTATTCTTTTGCCTTCATAGAATGGTGCATCCTCAACTTATATTCTTTGATTTACAGCAATTTCAGTCACTTGCTTATGGTGATGATTTCTGTTACACACGATGAAACAGGGGTTCTAAATGTCTGGATGCTGGAATTATAGAAAAAAAACATCCTAGAAGAGCTAGATATATCAAATAATAAATACTATTGCTCTGCTGCTTGAGTTTCAGAAAAGTCCACTACCTGAGGTCACTTCTAGGTGCATTTTCCTGTGCTACAAAAGGTGCTGAATAAATACTATTGCTCTGCTTCCTTATTCTTGATATTGATAAAATATGGCATATTAGTGGCTACTACTTACTACTCGAGGCCGCACTAGCTGTGGATGATAAGTTCACTTGGGCCTGCGGCTGATTTGCAGGTGGCTGCACACGCCGTCATTTGCGACGGTGTCTCCACAAGAGGTTTTAGTTTCCAGCCCGCGGAAGTGGAATTTTTTTAATTTTAACACTTTTTATAACTAATTTTAAATCTAACACTGCAAGTTGTTTTTTTAAAAACTAACACTTTTGGTCGCACCTATTGTCCTGGCGCGGCCAAATACCTGTGCCGCCATGTATGGTGGCGCGGCAGAGGTCTGATGTGGCGACGACCGGTTTCGGTGACCGTTGACGTGGCAGCTCTTGCCGCGCCATCATGCATGGCTCGGCAGTGCCGCGCCCTGATCCGTGGCGCGGCAGAGCCGAATAAATATCGCGCCCAGTCCCGCCTGCCCGAGCAGCAAGCCCGCCTGCCCGCCGCGCCCGCCGTCCGGCCGGCGGTACCTGAACGGTTTAATCCGAATGCGTCGCGCCGATAGTGGGAGTTATTATAAGTATTGCTTGACGTAAAATCAATAGTAGATTTGTTTATGTCTTTTGTTGAATTTTTTTCATGGCCGAATAGAGAATTTGATAAGTCAATGATTTGTTTTTCGTCTTTCATAATACGGTTAACCACCAATTTAACTAATCGATTATGAAAAATTGCCACCGGTGTCGAGATACGCCGGGACTGTCGTTTCCCGAACTAGTTGGTACTTAATCTCGCCGGCAGTGCTGACGCGACGCAAAGAAACGAATATGAAACAGATAAATGAAGTCCGTGCACAAGTTGACAAGCTGGCACGTAACATTTTTATTATTTTGACATAAGTTTGACATAACATAACCAAATAACCCCGCAAGTTTTGGACGTCAATATTCGTTTGACCTAACAAACTAAGATCCAAGAGTGTAAGGATCCCTCGGACGTCTCTGTCTCTTCGAATTTATTGGCAACATATTGGGAGTGTAGCCAACGTCGGTATGGTCACGTCGACGGTGCGTACGGCTCGTACCCTGTAAGTATATGATACGCACGATTACTTATAATTCTCTATGATCGTTAATTCATGGAGCCTACGTATTTAAATAAACTATCTTTGATAGTACCTGTGAGGCTCCTTGGGTACCAAGCGGGGCACCACCTAGCTGACACATGCCGATCTCGTCCTGCAACCAATCGTCCCACTGGTTGTGCTGTCTACGGAAGTCCGGGGGTCGTCGTCATCGTCGTCCTCGGTTGTAGGGTCATTTCCATCGCTATGACGTGGTGGTGTACGCACCGCGGAAGTAACATCTGTCATCTCCTGAGAAGAGTCGGCTGGTGTCCTCAAAGAGGCCGAAGACGTGGCACCTGACCGCGCCGGGAGTGACGGTTCCTCATAAGGAGTGTCCATGCAGCTCAGCTTCTGAGCTAGCTTCCTGCAGCTCTTCTTCACCTTCTGCATAAATAGACGTTAAAGTTAATGCATTTTCCACACGCATATACACTGAACAAACATTTTCGGAACAGACAAGTTTATGTTTACCTCCACAAAAGCCGCGAGAACGCCTGGCCCTAGCCCTCTAGACTCGTGAAGCCGGTACGCTGCTTTGTTGGACAACCTCGATAATTGTGTCGTCTGGGTACAGAAACGCGGTTGAACAGTTTTAGTATACATAATTAATACCAAATGGATAACAAATTGTACCATTCAAGTATCTTACCATGTATCTTTGTAACAAGGCTCTCTGTAGTTGTGTCCTCCCTAGTGGTAACGTCGTACACATCTTCGATGACATCTTCCTCCGAGTCCTCGTCAATCGCCACATCAGTGTACGGGAGCTTGATATGTGTCCTCGTAGACCTGTGAAGCCAATGCAGGTACTCATCGAAGGTGTGCTGGTCATGTGGAGGACCCGCATGGACCGGATGTCGTACCCTGTTCTGCCACAAATGGATGCGTGAGCTGTGTGTCACGCGTCAATTATTGGTCTTGTACCTCTTTCTGCGGTCATACCTGCAACAAAACGATGTTAGTTGTACCACACACCTCTGGATTGTAGCATTAATCGATAACGTACCTATGCAATTCTTGGTTGATGGAGTAAAGCGGTGGTGGGTAGCCTGTCATTCTCCCACACTGTCTGCAGACCCAGATGGGCAAGTGAATCTCGACCACATGGAAGAAAATAAGAGGAACGTCGCAGCGATACTCGTCTGACTCGTCCCTAGTGACATGACTGAGATAGTCCTAGAGTTCCGGAGCATCCCAAGGACACCAATGCACCTGAAATTTTGTAATTGAGTTAGGTTGTGATATAGTATAGATTGAACAAGACACAGATATGATAGTAAAGAGAGCGTAACCTGGTGCTGTGTTAAGACGTCGAGACCGTTCGTGTACTCCCTGTACTTGCGCCATGCATTCCCTCTAACTAACGCTGATTCCGTCCAGATATACAGAGCTGTAGGAAGTGTATTATGCCCGTTCCATCGCTGCATTGAACATGATAATGAATTAGCCATTAATAATGAATTCATATGTAACTGCCTCCAAAAATATAGTGAACCGAAGTACTTAACGGTAAACCATCATTAAGGGGCCTTCCAACGGGCCATTGTTCCCAACACCACACCTGAAGTAGGTACGAGCAACCCCCAAGGTTCACATATCCTGAGGTGCGACGGCAGGCAACGCATAACTATCGATGCGTCCATGTCAGGACTGCGCTGCCCCAGCTGTACGCCGCTATGTTCTCCCACGGCTGTCGTAGTATGTCAAGAAACATCCAGCTGATCATATTGCCCGAGACATCTAGGAAGAGGAAAGCACCAAGAAAGTGCTAGAGACACACATGAGCGAACCTGTCGATCAGAGCCTCCTCAGCCTATGGGTCCAAGTAATCAAAGCGCTTCGTGATCTAGGACGATGAAACCCCAAAACTTTTCCTGAAATTGACCAAAGAAAATGAGACACATGGTTGCAAGAAAGCAATGCAAGTATTAAATAGGCTTAAATTACTCACTTATTTTTCTTGGAAGCATCGTCGTCCGGTGGAAGAAAGCCAGTAAACTGAGCCACCAGCTCCCTTCAGTAATCGTTGTCAACTATCCCTGTCACTGGAAGTCCCCCCAACCGAAGGCCTAAAATAACATTCACGTCCTGCAACGTCAAGGTCATCTCGCCACAAGGTAGGTGGAACGTGTGGGTCTCAGGCCTCCACCTGTTATAATAATAGAACGACTGTTAGTTGTCTCAAATTTGTTAGAAGAAAGTTTACGTACAAAGAATGCACTCGCATCTGTCTACAGCTGCAGTAAGTAGTGCTGGGTCAAAGGGCGAAAGACCGTGGTTGACAACAAGGACAAGCTCGAGAAAGCCGGCACGCCGTATGTACGGCGCATAACGCTCGTCCCACTGGTGTGCCCTGGTGTCCGTGCGAGGCCTCAAAGGAGGCAAGGCCACCTCTGCGTCATTGTCACTCAAGATGTGTGCTCGGTGCTGGTCGTCGTACTCCACCTCAAGAATAGGATACAACGGGTGCTGTGTGGGAGGAGCCATTCTGTTACGAATTGATAAACAAAGCGTTAGAGTATTCAAATTAACAAAATTTACATTAACATTAGTAAATTCACAAACAAATCACTAACCTAACTATCATAAATCCCTAAACCCAAAATCCTAACTATAATAGATAATAAATACATAATCAATCCCTAAAATACCTAAACCCTTTTGGGTTTAGAGTAAACTAGTATCTATACCCAAAATTCCTAACTAAATAACTAACTATAAACTAAATAATAAATATATAAACAATCCCTAAACCCAAAATCCTAACTATACTAGAACACACAACCTCAAACCTACGTAAATCACAAACAAATTCACTAATCTAACTATCCTAAATCACTAACTATCATAAATCAATACCAATCATAAAACCCTAACTATTCTAAATCACTAACTATCCTAAATCAATAATAATAATAAAATATGGAATCAACCCTAACTATCCTAAATCACTAATTATCCTAAATCAATAATAAGAAAAAAAAATGAAATTGAGAGGAGGTACCTTAGGAGCGGGCGGCCTTGACGCGCCAGCGTTCGTGGCGTGGCCGGCGCGGGCGCTGCGCGGCCTGGTCGGGCGGGCGCTGGCGGCAGATGGGCGAGTGCGGGCGCTAGCGGCAGGCAGGGTGCGTGCGGGCGGGCGGCCGACCACGCGATATTTATTCGGTTCTGACGCGCCATGGATCAGGGCGCGGCACTGTCGCGCCAATGTAGGTGGCGCGGTAAGAGCCGCCACGTCAACGGTCACCGAAACCAGTCGTCGCCACGTCAGACCTCTGCCGCGCCACCATGCATGGTGCGACACAGGCATCTGGCCACGCCAGGGCAATAGGCGCGGCCAAAAGTGTTAGTTTTAAAAAAAACTTACAGTGTTAGATTTAAAATTAGTTATCAAAAAGTGTTAAAATTAAAAAAATCCGGAAGTGCAGGCATATGGTAAGGACTTTGCTTGTGGTTTTTTCGTCTTCGAAATCAATGCTTATGTTCTCTTCCTGAGTCAAGAAACGATTACCATGGAAATGGAACCATATGACTGTTCATTAAGCAACATGCATGATGTCTTTTCTCTTTTTCTCCTTGTAATAGCCATTTGTGGAGAGTTTATCTAAACTTAAAGCTCCAGGGAGGTGTGTTTGGCTATCTTCTGTTTTGAACTGTATTTCAGGGCTAACTTATTTTGGCTCGCCAAAAGGAGCAATCTAACATGACAGTTTATAGCCCAAACCACGTGTATGCCCTCAGTCCACTGAATCTCTCATTAATATTACCATTTTCGAAGTTGATTCTTAATCTTGCCATGATGTCCCTATATATCTGACATGTGTTCCAACATCCTAATAGAAAAAAGGATACTGTAGTTTTGTAACATCATTCACATCTTGGTATATTTTACTTTTCACGTCTCCAAGTTTAAAATCATTATTTAGCATTACATTATTGCAATTTTCTTTAAAAAAAGTCTAATGTGCAGGCACCCCATGTATGGACATATATCTGCAAAATCTGCGCATATGCTGGGCCAACGTGCAGTATGCCATCTTCTCCTATATCAATACTAAAATTATTTATCTGCCATTTATCCTTGTAAATATTCTCGTGTGTTGCAACGGGAGAAAACATATCACACGATTATATGTATTGACATTGACATCATCCATGCTATGAGCCTTCTCATGAATAGAATTTTGCTTTATTTAAAGGGAACAATAGATTGTTCTAGAATTTTTATCTTGTTTTGCATTTTGTCGTAGTGTTAGCACGTGCACACTACTAGTGTATTTAAGCTCGATAGACTCGGCAGACATGCCTTTGGTCTGACGAGGAGCCTTGCTCTTGAGAGTAGCGTAGAATCCTTAATTTGAGTGGACATGTTTCACACAAAAAAATAACAAACTTAGAGCATGTTTAGATTCATTAGCACTAAAAATTAGCTAGCACGACATCGTGTTAGATCCACCTGCTAATGGATGGTTGGATAGTGAGTTCAAAGTATATATGAACTATTAGCACTTATTAGTAACCATAAACCAACTAATGGAACTAATAATTAGCAGTCGTTCAACTAATAATTAGTAGGTTTATTAGCAGATCTATTTGAATCCACTAGTACTAATTTTAGTTTGTGCCTTAATCGCACAAGTCATACATGCATCAAGATTGATCAGAAAGCACAATTCGTGACAGAGCTAGTTTGTCAATAATCGAAGTTATCTGCACATACATAGAGATCATTTTACTTAGTTATTAGATTTGTGCTCTTGGAAAACCTTATCTTCTAGACCCATCGTAACCTTGGATACATGGTTCCGTTTGCTTCACTGAAAAACAAGTGAAACATTGTTCCGACTGATTTGTTGTGAGAGAAAAATGTTATTCCGACTGAAAAAACAAGCTAAAATACGAATTATAAGAGAAACGAACAGGGCCCATGGCCTTGACAGCACTTCAGTTCACCACTTCACCTAGACGTGCTTGAAATCCCTATGGTTATATTGGATGAGTGTCAATATGGTCTGTAGACATGTTTGATAAAAGAGAAAATGAATGCTAAATGGGTGGTTAGTGGAAGAAGAAAAGGAGAAAAGGAATCAATGAACTTACAAGAGGTAGATGCAAATGAAAGATGAAAAGTGGGAATAATCAATTTCTATGTTTCATTGGAAAACCACTTCGAATACGTGGATATCGAGTGTAAACGGGATAACATCTCTACATAGCATTCGTTATCAAACTAAATCTAACTATTATTTATAGGTGATTGCAACTAAGGCTATTCCTACACTAGTTTCATTCTTATTAATCGAGCTGCCAGAGCCACATAAGTATATGTGCTGACGTGATATCTTTTTGCGAATTAGACATGGTATTTTTTTAGAAGTTGGGATAATTATTGATTTGAGGAATATTTTTTCATGAACAATTGGAGATGCTCTGAAAGAGAAGATGTTTTCATTTTTTTTCGCAAAAAAATGTGTGTGTGTGTTTGCAAAAAGAAGAAGTATTCATTTAGATAAAATATCTTCTACGCCATTTTCCAAACAGTTGAAAACTGCATTTGGATCAGATTGATGTCAACCTTGTACAACAGTTTAATGCCACGGGAACCTATTAGACGCGAGAATGAACAATACGTGGGAAAAACCTACCAAGCCCAGCCCATCAGCACGGCCCAATCTAACCTGCTCACCACCAATTCCTTCGCAAGTCAAAATCAACGGTCCAGATCTCACCTCCCAAACCCTAGACCTCACACCCCAGTTCTCATATACGATCACTCCCTCCCTGCCTCCACCCTTTCCACCCCGCCGCCGAAGCCACCGCGCCGCTACCCCTCGCCGCCGCTAAAAATGGCCGCCGCCGCGCGCCCCCTGGTCTCCGTGAGGGCCCTGGAGGGCGACATGTCCACGGACTCCGCCGGGGTCCCGCTGGCGGACGTCCTCCGCGCGCCGATCCGCCCGGACATCGTCCGCTTCGTCCACAAGCTCCTGTCCTGCAACAGCCGCCAGCCTTATGCGGTGTCCCGGCGCGCCGGCCACCAGACCTCCGCGGAGTCCTGGGGCACGGGGCGTGCGGTCTCCCGTATCCCCCGCGTTCCTGGCGGTGGTACCCACCGCGCTGGCCAGGGAGCCTTCGGCAACATGTGCCGTGGCGGACGCATGTTCGCGCCCACCAAGATCTGGCGCCGCTGGCACCGCCGCGTCAACATCCACCTCCGCCGTGTAGCCATCACCTCCGCCCTCTCCGCCACCGCCGTCCCGTCCCTCGTCCTTGCCCGCGGCCACCGCGTGGAGTCCGTCCCCGAGCTTCCGCTCGTCGTTTCGGACTCCGCAGAGTTCATTGAGAAGACCGCCCAGTCCATCAAGATGCTCAAGCAGCTCGGTGCCTACGCCGATGCTGAGAAGGCCAAGGACTCCGTTGGCATACGCCCCGGCAAGGGGAAGATGCGCAACCGCCGCTACATCAACCGCAAGGGACCCCTCGTTGTCTACGGCACTGAGGGCTCTAAGATCGTCAAGGCCTTCCGCAACCTCCCTGGCGTTGATGTTGCCAATGTCGAGCGTCTCAACCTGCTTGACCTCGCCCCTGGTGGCCACCTTGGCCGGTTCGTCATCTGGACTGAGTCCGCGTTCAAGAAGCTGGATGAGGTGTACGGTACCTTCGACACGCCATCGGCGAAGAAGAAGGGTTTCGTGCTCCCGAGGCCCAAGATGGCAAACGCTGATTTGTCCAGGCTCATCAACTCCGACGAGGTGCAGTCAGTGGTGAAGCCCATCAACAAGGAGGTGAAGCGTAGGGAGCCTAGGAAGAACCCGCTGAAGAATATGGCTGCAGTGCTCAAGCTGAACCCGTACCTCGGTACTGCACGCAAGATGGCAGCCCTAGCAGAGGCAGCACGTGTCAAGGCCAGGAAGCAGAAGCTTGACTCCAAGAGGACCAAGCTCAGCCCAGTATGATAATCTTCTCTTCCTTTTACATTTTATACATCTGTATATAGATGTTCATAGTATTGTACATTAATTGTTGTTATTTAGCATTGTATATTTATTGCTAAAGTACTGTACCATTTCTTTGTCATTGATTGTGTATTGACATTTTCTATGCAGCCTAATAGTATAGGGTATGGTATATTTCTTGAATTAGGTTGTATTGTGTCATAGCTTAGGTCGATTGTTGAGATTGGTACTATTTGTTCCTAGTTTCTAGATTGTGTTGATATGGTTAGCTAACATGCATGTGACTGAACCTTTATGAGGAACTGTTAACATTGATGCTGCATTTTTGGTGTGCCACTCAAGCTGTCAATTCTTATTGCTGGATTAGCCCTATTTCACAATGCCCTGGGAGTTTGCTAGTTCAGATAATGAATTAGTTGTTAGCTCTAGTTTGTGGTGAATCATGTAACCTTCTGCTACATGGAACACACCAAGTTACTGTTTCTCTAACTAATAAATTAAATCCATGAAATATGTCTTGACAGTGTATTTGTTTGGAACTATAGATTTTAATATAGGTTTTGTATAAATTTTGTCAGAGTTTGAGATGTTTAACTTAGGACAAAACTAAACAATCTACAGTTCAGCTCCTTAGCAGCTATACATTTCACAGTAGCTTAATTATTTCCACTATAGATTTATCTTCAAGATGTGAACTGAATGACACATTGTTGTTTCACCTCTTGCTGATGTTCTTGGTCATAGACACATTCACTCTGTTGTCAGTTATTTTGCATTCCTATTGCTGTTCACATAGGTTAGATGAACTGTGCATTGCATTTCACCACTAAATTATTTACTTGTAATATATTCCATTTCCAATATCCTCTTCCTAGTCAATCTGGCTAGATGTAATGTATATCTAGATGCATACTGCATAGAAAAAATTTGTACCTAGAAATGCCAAAAAGACTTACAATTTGGAATAGAGGGAGTATCTCATAATACAAGTGATGTGCTGATCATGTCTTTGTATCCTCCTTACAGGAGGAGGCTTCAAAGGTTAAGGCTGCTGGAAAGGCGTGGTATAAGACCATGATCTCAGACAGCGACTACACGGAATTTGAGAACTTCACCAAGTGGCTTGGTGTTACACAGTGATTGTCTGGGTCAAACCCTCGTAGTTTGTCAAGTCAGAAATTATGATTTTGTTTTCTATTGTCAAATGTCGCTTGCTATTGGTATCTTCAGACATGATATCTCGTTTTGGCTTTCGTAGTTTTTTACCGCTGGATTTTTACTTCCAGATACCTATGACATCTATTATGAGAACGAAGTATGTGCAATTTTCAATACTCTATGTGCCTTTGTTTGTGGCTGTATTGGTTACTCTAATTTACATGGTCAGTCATGTTGTATCTTTGTCGTAAGGCATACCTGATTGCAATGTACTCCATTCCCAATTATAAGAAGTTTTGGCTTTTCTAGGTACATTGCTTTAACTGTGTATCTAGACATTGTGTATGTAAGTGTAAAGCAAAAGCTACGTACCTAGAAAAACCAAAATGTCTTAATTTGAAATGAAGTATTTGGCTATGTTTCTGTATGCATTGTTATGTGCTCTTTTGTTTCTTAGGTGTATGGTATATATATATGATGCTTTGGTTCCTCGTCTATTTTGGCTTGACAGCAATGGTTTCTGATGAAGGATGTGGTTCTGCGTTGCTTGTTCCGTTTCTTTGAAGCATCGTACTGTGTGTGACATTATTTGAAGCATCTCTTTCTTCAGTTCTTGCCTTTTTTGGTTGTGGAGCATCTCTAAGAGCCTTTGTAAATCTCTCTATCTAAATCATCGTTTGAAGAGTCATTTTGCATAAAAATCATTTTGTATATCTTTGCACTCTCCAATAGTTTCTCTATATCTCATGCGCACTTTAAAGAACCATTCATAGCATTTAGGAAGAATATGGCGAGTCTTTTGGAGATGCTCTAACCATGGTTCAAATCCCTAATTCTTCAAAATTGAAGATTTTAAAGTTGATTGTAGTATAGCCGTATATGTAAGATTGAAAGTTGTGTGGTTGTATAACTGGTCGATGAATCAACCTGTAAAATTGCAGAATTCCATGCCTCCTTTTGCGTGCAATCTAGTATAATAGAAATTGATTGGCCTCTGCTTCTGATTTGAGACTTAGCATAAACTAGTGAAATCTCTACTCAGAATTTATTTCGCTGCTTGGCAAAGCTATCCAGCTAGCTACACTTTTCTGCATATTCTCTTTCTCAGAAAGTGGACAGCTTTTGCGCTTCTCGGATGTGGATGTCTCACTCTCATCTCATCCCCACTTTCACCCCTGCAACTTGCCAATCCACATTCCACCATCTACCCGTCAAACTTGCCTCTTGTCTGATACCTTTGCTGTTCAACTCTCTTTCATAATCATAAACTAAGAGTTTGGTAATTCTTAAGGTCAACATTTTCACAGCTGTCTAAAAGCTCACTTGTGAAGGGCGAAAAATATTATTGGTCTTTGAGATGGGCTACCGTGTAAATCAGATCGGTCTCCGCTAAAATAAATTAAACACAGGAGCAGAATCCAGTGAACATGCAACATAAAGGATAGCATGCCTTGTTCCTGACACCATTTTGTGGAACGTTTCTCAGCAGAGACCACCATTTTGTATGCCTTCTTCCTGACACCATTTTGTGGAACGTTTCTCAGTGTAGGCTCGTTCAAATTTACCTTATAATCCGTACTATTCAGCTTGTTTTTTCAGTCGGAACATTATTTTTTTCTCACAACAATTTAGCTAAAACAGTATTTTTCAATCAATCAAGTCAAGTTTTAGGAAGCCGAACGGGACCATAAAGACCACAATTTTGTGGTGCTAAAAACTAAAGGGATACTTGTAGATTTGAAACGTTTTTTAGTACACGGACAAGTGCTGTAGATAAGCTCCATTTCGCGAGGTGTCATCATCAGAATGATAGTAACTTTCTGCAAGCAACTGTTCCTTTTGGTACACGGAGAGAGCGATCTGGACGGCATAGATGGACGCAGAGGGGTCGTCAGAGTTGGCATTGGCGAATAGGGAATCTATCTGGGTTCGTCCATCCAACTGAATACTATCTGTAGGATGGTGACATCGGATGAATCCATGAGGCAACCAATTGGGTTCCATCCAGTCATAAATTAAACCAAACTAATTTTAAGGTAGCAGTTTTAAAAATAAAATTAAAAAAAAAAGAAAAAGAAAAGAAAGCAGGAGCCAAGAACTGAAGTAAAGAACACCCCCTGCACACAGAACATTTGCAAGGCCACGCCCCCTCCAAGGCTCCAACTCTAGCGTGAGTGGCGTCCCGATCGCTTCGTAACCGCCTGATTAATCCGTCCCTCCTCCGTGGTTAGTCTCCGACTGGTCTTCAAATTTCTCTGCAATTTTTTTTTCTCCACATGCAATTTGCCTTTGCTATTCTTGGAGTCCGGTGGTGGTAAAATTTTTCAGCTCCTTTTTTTCCCTTCTTTTTTTTTCTTCCTCTGACCTGAACTGCTGTCCCAGCCAGGCTTTTACCTCGCGGCTTAATCCCAAATGGGTTGGCTGGAGCGCAACCCAGTTGGGGGTTAATTGGGATTGCTACTCCGCGGCTGCCCGTCCCTCGTGTTCTTGGATTGGCGAGGCGAATCGACTGGTTTCCTGCAGGTGAGGACTGAGGACTGCTCACAGCTATTCGATTGGAATGGGATGGATTGGATTGGTTCCTTGCGCGCTCGATTCCGCCGTCTTTTCTAGATTGCGCGGTAAAAACAATGGATCTTTTGGACTTCATGTTCCTGAAACCGATTCGAGCTTCTGCTCTTAGTTTCCAGTTCGAAATCTCAATCAGATTTTCTGCAGAGTGATGTCTTCATACGCGTTCCTTTCTTGCTGTTCGATCCTTGACGCCCAATGTTTGAGTTGTTACAGGCTGCGAGTGTTCATAGTTTGATGGATTCTTATCGTAGCATTTAAGTTTGGTTTTCAAGCTGGAAATCCCGATCGAGGAATCCGGTTATTAGGACTGAAGGTAAGTCTAGTAGGTAGCTGTTACATGTTCTTCGTTTGCCAAAACTAACCCCCTTTCTTACAAACGTAGTTCATCCATGTTCCTTTCTCTTGTTGAAAATCCTGCGTGATATCATGGTCCAAGTTGGATCTCTTTTATGGTTACATTACTGTGGTGTTTCCTACTTTCCTTGGATCATGGATGAATTGATTGGTTCATCCTGCCGGCCATGTAAAATTTTATTTTTGACTTGTTTTAAAGGTGTCTAATTTGGTAGTTCCTACGTTGAAATTAACACTATTCTGAATCCGTGTTATTAGCCTTGAAACTGAGCATGGATCTTTTTCTCTGAATTGGAGTTGACTTCTCTGTTGAGTCCTTTTTTACTGTATATGGATGCAGCTGATGGAGCTTTTTGTTGTTTATTAGATCTCGTGTGATCCTTCCAGCTTGAATTTCTCTCTAGTTTTTGTATCATGTGGGATTTATCTGCTATATCAATGTTTTCAGTTGTTGGTCGCAATTAGAAGGTGATATTTACACCAAGGACTAAATTTAGGAATGTGTTAGGTGACAGAAGAACGGAGGAAACTATTTTTTTATTTCAGAAGAATGTGGAGGCAATCCTTTTTCGATTTGGTTGGCTCATTTAGTTGCTCCATGAATCGCTGCATCAGGATGACTTATTTTCTCCAATTAGATCTTGAATCTTCTCTAGCCATGAGCACAGAGCACCAGATGTCCGATTACGTCGAAAATCTTGTTTCTTCCAATGATTCTGACAGAGAAACAATAGTGCTTGGTTTGATCTATTGACATTCTCATGGTTAACTTCATTCTCTGTATCCCTTGCCTTCTTTTTATTCTGCATCTTTGTCTTCATTCAGATGTCTGCACAGTACCGTGTTGTTTGTTACTTGTAGTTGGTACTTGCATCCATTGGGATGGTAGTGGACTAGTCTTTAATCAGCTGAACATTGATGTCATTATGCTGCTCTTTTTTAAATAAAAAAAGCTTTGGGTAACATCAGTATTGAGAGCTTAATATGAAAGTGATACTGTGCACACATCTGAATCAAGATAAATAAACGGAATAAAAGTTCATGTATTTGTGTCAAAAAATACTTTTGGTAGGTTTCAATAATACATCACATGGAAACTGTGTTAAAAATACTGTTTTTGAGTACCCCGTTGTTGCCAAAAAAATTATGTGTGACTGGAGGTGCATTCAGATAAGATTGAATATATGCCAGAACATAATGAGTTTCACGCATTCTTCTGTACTTGGATCCTACATTGAGAAACTGATAGTTTTGTTATCGTGATGCCTTTGTGATCTACATTTGTTTTCTTTTCATTCCTCCGGTGCTACTGTATATTCTGACCTCTTCCATTTATCTTGGGCCAGCCTCCTGGGTAGAATCATGAAGCTGAAAAGTAGTGCAGTGGAGACTTTTAAGGACAACAATATGATTTTCACTTCTGAAGGAAATTTCCACTCTAAAAAAATGCGAGAAGACTATGTTGCTAGTCCA
Organism: Miscanthus floridulus; assembly: GCF_019320115.1. Taxonomy (NCBI): domain Eukaryota; kingdom Viridiplantae; phylum Streptophyta; class Magnoliopsida; order Poales; family Poaceae; genus Miscanthus; species Miscanthus floridulus. The sequence continues at coordinate 34,927,436 of NC_089580.1, read as the reverse complement.
AACCAACCAGGTGTTGTTTGGACAAGATGCAAATGGATAATTGGAGATGTAACTGAAGTCTTGGATCGCAACACATGGAAGCTTGGAAAGATCTTAAAGATGCTAAAGAACGATTACTTTGTTATCAGGCTTGCTGATTGCATCCAACTGAAAGAGTTCCACATATCTAGCTTGAGAATTCCACGTGGTCTGGAAGCTCCTCAAAGCAAGCCCTTTCATGCAGCAGATAAGGTAACAGTCACTTCCTGGGAGTACAAAGTTGCCCTGTTTCAAATTTACCTGTTCATGTGTCATACACGATTGATAGCCCATAATTCTTGTAAATTTGGCACTTAGGATCTTTGATTCATCAGGCTTGGCTTACAGCAACATTTGCATTTTGTGATTTTGGTGTCCTCTTAGTTTCATCAGTGCTGAACTGTCGAGCATCATCAATAGTCCTGTTATATTGTATTGAGTGATCCCTTATGTTATTGAGGGGAAATGCCTCACAGACTTCGATTGTTTCCAGTAAATTTGTTTATTATCTACATGGTTTATTATCTTTTATTCTCTTTTCGGACCACATAAATGCATCTTCTTTGGTATAATGTAGCAGGTGGAACTAGGAAATCTATCACAGCTTGTCACACATCAGAATTGTGTCATGGTATGTTCTCCTTTTAAGTTAGAGTTGTTATCTTGCTCTCTCTTATCTGTTTTTCAGAAATAGAAGTGAAGTTATGGTTTTGCAAGTCTTTGTGCAGTTCGTTTGAGGCATTTCACCTCAGGCCTTGTTGCATTGCATCGTTGAGCATCCTAGATTCTTACATTCGGGAGCCATAGAAACTCAGATGGTGATTATAGCAGCATGTTGCTGACTTGAGCTGCACAATCTGAATGGCTGCTGTCAGATATGATACTTCACTCACAGATGTAGGATTTGTTTGCCACCAGAGTGCCGCCAATCTTGTAGCTTTTCTTTCTTATTAGCAGTTTGCGACTGCCGAAGAAAATGTTTAAAAAAAAAAAAAAAAAAATGGCTGAAGCTTGAAACACTGGGCCATCTTTTGCCACCATTGTGTTGTGCATTTACCGTGTTTCTGTCCAAACAGACGATCTTACCGTTGCTCATCTCCCTTTCAGGCCACCGGACGCGGTAAACGCCGACCTGCTGATGGCGCAAGAGCTGTGCAGCAGATGGGTCATCGAACAACCTACGATCTGGGGAGCAGTGGCAAGAAGCGGAAAGCAGCCGCAGATGCCTCTTGCCATCCGAGCAGAGCAGCAGCACACCCCCGGAAGGTCGCCGCAGCCTCCAACCTGAACGGCGGCATGACCGACAGCTACCTGCAGAGCTCTTCACAGGCCATAGAAGACGCCGAATGCTCGGTGGCCAGCTGCAGCGTGAACGACCTGTACCGCCTCGGCAACGGCGGCAACGTTAAGCGGCGTCGGGACGCCGCAGGGTGCCTCCCTGACGACGCCATGTCTGCGTGCCCGTGCACGCCCGGCGACAGGGAGGGGGGCGCCGACCACGACGACGAGGAGGAGGCCGCGGCGGGCGTGCACGGGCTGGAGCTGGAGGCGTACCGGTCGACGATGCGGGCGCTGTACGCGTTGGGGCCGCTGACGTGGGAGCAGGAGGCGCTGCTGACGAACCTGCGCCTGTCGCTCAACATCTCCAACGAGGAGCATCTGCTCCAGCTCAGGCGCCTACTGTCCTCGTGATCGTTGGCACTTGGCATTGTCAGCCACTCTGGTCCTGGCCTTCTCTGTCGTCTCCAGCGTCAGGCGTCGGCCATGCACGTCGGCTTCGCCGGCCGAGCGCCGTCCTGTTCGGCGAGCCTCTTGCTTTTACTGTTCTTGCTATTACAGTACATGGTTCTCCACCATCTTTGTCTAGTCCAGGTAGAATCCTATGTTTACCGGTGTCGACTCGAGATACGGATGTATACAGGGAACTCAGAGAGAGACGCCTGCATCTTTGTCATGCCTTGTGTATCCTTGATATATTCTTGCTTGTAAATGCAAACATGTTTACAAGTTTTTCTTTGAGGGACCATGTATTTACAAGTTCTTAATTTACTTGTGGTTTACTGTCGACAGAATATCATCGGCAGTCCTCTGAGAAGTATCCCACGAAGGTAGATTGATCGACAGAGAGGTGTGTAATCAAGAACAAGACGACAACAGAGACACACGAGTTAGACAGGTTCAGGCCATCAGTATGACGTAATACTCTACTCATGTGGTCTGTTGATTTGTATTGGTTATCGTATGATATCGCGTGAGTTTGGAGGAGGTCCCTGCCCGCCTTATATAGTCTGGGGGGTAGGGTTACAAGTCGATTAGATATGAGAGATAACCGGAAAGTAATAACAGATTACATGAATCTTGGGATCATACGTATCATAACAGATCTCGTAATATCTTCAGGATATCTTCCCTGTATCTTGCGGGATGCGCCATACAGAGTCGTGCCCCGCAAGGCTTTGTCTTGTGGGCTGGGCTGCCCCCGCCCTTAGGGGCGTAGCCCATGTGGTCTGCCGTGGGTATCCATGGTCGTACCCCCACAGCTAGTCCCCGAGCGCCTTGTACCTGTTGTGCAACGTCGTCTTGAGCTTGTCCGAGCAGGTGCAATTAAAGTCGAACAGTCAAACTCATGGTTCGACCACCGTGATGAGTTGCCAAGCAGTTGCCGAGTAGCGTGAACCGTTGCCGAGCAGCGTGAACCATCGCCGAGCAGTGTGAACCGTCGTCGAGCAATGTAACCCAAATACGGCTTGCCATAAGGGTGTAAGGAGCTCAAGTTCAGAATCAAAAATTTCTTCGCAGTGGACTAAGTGTGCCCACTTAGAGTCCGACCACGTGAAATGGAGATAGTCTTCTTTAGCTTTAAGAGGCGCGGAGTCTTCTAGAATAAAGCAAACACATTCACCGTGAGATGGAGTGTGCCCACTTAGTCCCCAAGCCTGACAGTAGATGACGTAGTCATGTGGTGCCAGGGTCCAAAGTAGAAGAGTAGTAGAAAACCAGCAGAGCAGATAGTTAGTCCCCGGGCGTAGCCCCGAAATGAGAAAAAACACATTCACCGTAAGGTGAAGTATGCCCACTTAGTCCCCGAGCCTGACAGTAGGTGACGTGGTCACGTGGTGCTAGGGTCATAAACAGCAGTCAACAGAAGAAAAATCCCCAATGCAGCGAGGAACCGAGACGTAATGCAGACGCAGTCCTCGAGCCACAAGAAAAAATCTTGGAGAAAATAAATCATGGAGAAAATACCAGAGTAATGGTTGTACAGTAGTAATTACTAAGTCGTGACGTTTGGCGGAGAAGTCGGCGAATATTCGGTGAGTCATAATAAATTACGAAGATAAATCGGCGATATGGGCCACGGCTGCACGAAAGCCCAAGTAACGACCCACCTTGCTGTTGTGGAGAATTCGGATAGGAGCAAATCATGGGAACGATTTCCTAAAAATCCTCGAATGCGAAAAGGTGGGGGAGTGCTTTATAACCGCGCTGCCGCACCCCGCGCTCCCACCTTTGCCACTTTGTCATTTCATCTTCTTCCTTAGCCCTCATATTTATAGATTCATATCCACGCGCGCTTTCGCTGTTAGTCCCCAACCGGATCTGAGAGATGGCGCCAAAGAGGGGAGCTGTAAACCCAAAGAAGGTGAGCCCAAAGAAGGCGAGCGCCGGAGCCAGCCGTGACGAAGAGTGGGTGCCGTCGCACATAGGGGAGGTGAAGCTCAACAGATTGGTGGAGGCGGGTGTTCTTCCCGACCGTGTCACTGTCGGATGGCGGCTGGCCCTCGGTGAGCCCTTCCCAATGCCTTATACCGACAAAGCTGTAGTATTTGAGGACTACTTTTGGCGTGGATTAGGTTTTCCTGTTCACCCGTTTTTGAGGGATTTATTGGAGTTTTAGAGAGTCAGTCTGTGCAACCTTCACCCAAACACCATATTGCACATATCTATCTTCATCCATTTCTGTGAGGCGTAACTTGGAATCCTTCCCCACTTCAACCTCTTACATGACCTGTTCTGGCTGAAAAAGAGAGGTGATGGTGGTTCCAAGGTGGTCGGCGGAGTGTACCTTCAGCTACACGATGGAATGGCAGGTGAGTACCTTACTATGTCGCTGAACATGTCGCTGAAGGGGTAGAACGCCCGATGGTTCTACATGAAGCAGAGCCACCCTACCGTTCGCTGCGATGATGACCACATCCTGGAGAGCCAGAAGAGCTGGTCGGAGATGCTAAGCAGCACTGATATGGAGCAAGTGAGGGAGCTCCTTGGCTTAATAAAGGGCGTGAAGACCAATGGTGGATTGGTGGCAGCGAGCTTTATAGTGCACCATGTCCAGCCCGGCAAGGAGAGGGTTCACGTAGCCTTTGATTTCAAGGGGGAGATTGATGGTACCCAGGAGAGGACGGAGATGCTGTCGAGGGACGTAGTGAAAGAGCGGGCTACAGAGCTGTTCGCTCCATTTGCCTCGTTCTACTTGCCAGGGCAGACGAGACCGTTTCACTACAAGAATTTGCCTCCTCAGGTAAATATCTCAATTGTGTGTTCATGATGCTTTTTATCTTCTATCGTTGCTGAGCAGTGGACTGATTCACTTATGCGAAGATCCATTCACAAGAAAGAGCGGTGTACTTCTCGGGCTTACCGAGGGGTGATTGGCCATAGGCGGTAGATGCTCGGCCACCGACGTAGCCTAAGGAGGAAGCCATCAGCATATTGTCGGAGAGTCCATCTCCGATGTCAGAGAAAGTCCAAGGAAAGAGGGTAGTGGCAGACGAACCAGCCCAGAAGAAGAGAAAGACGGTGGGTGCTGCTCCTCTCAAACCGGACGACATCCAGCTTGGTGGTGACCAGACCACTCAGACATGGAGTACCATGGTGTTCGAGTGGTCGGATGACAATAAAGTTCTAGTTGCTCCTCCACCGAGCATGAAGGCGCCTCCACACAGCTCACGCGTGGAAGAATAAACGAGGGGAGGGGAGGAAGTCCCCCAGCAGCAGGCGACGAGAGCCCTCGAGCAGCGAGCGAAGGGAGTCCCCGAGCAGCAAGAGAGGGGAGTTCTAGAGCAACGGGCGAAGGAGAGGCCAACGGCGGAGACCATGGGACCTCCACCCAAGACGTAGGCATCGACCCCAAGGCCATGGCTGGGGGCTCAGGTAGGCAGCGCCAGTTCAAAAAAATCTACCGAAAAACCGCTACGTAAGTACCCTTGCCTTGGAGTTATTTGGTTGTCATATCCTTATCATTTTTGATGATTTGATGAGCTGATCTAATGCATAGCGAGGCATATGGATGATCCGACACCACCCGTCTAGGCTGACGAGCAACCAAAGGCTGGTCTCGTGGTAGAGGAGATGCTAGTGGACCCTATCTCGGAGTCCTTGGGTTCTCGGTGGCCTATGGAGGAGTCGACCGCCCCTACTGGCGGATGTGGCGGTGATGAACAGTTGGCGTCGACAGTGGACGAGTCGGCGATGATGCCCGGGGCAACAACGAAGACCATTGGGTCTTCAGCGGCGAATGCAGGAGATGTTGGTACCACGCCTGAGTGTGGGGCGGCGATGCCGATGGTGCCCGAGGAGCAAATAGTGCCACCGAGGTGTTGCAGGGCATGGTCGGACCCACTGTCCGGCCATGGAGCCCCCCGGTGGTGCCTCCAGTCGTGGTGGAGGAGGATAAGGTGGAAGAGATCAAACATGAAGAATCTCAACCCAAGCTATCCGGATCCTCTGCAGACGCGATGAGGAGGTGGTGGTTGTTGAGGAGGAGGACACCACCAGGGAGCTGAGGAGACTGGAGTCCACCCTTGCCGACGTGATGAAACAAATCAAGGTCAGTACTGCATCTGTAATGTTCATCTTTGATGTTGGAGATTGTTCTTGTTCATAGTCTTGGCGTTTTTGCAGGGGATAACTAGGACTGCTGAGCAGCGGCGCCAGTTGATAAAGAGGATGGAGCCCCTCGTCGAGAAGAATGAAAAACTCAAGGAGCCGATAAACCTTATGGAGAAGAACATCTAGAGGGTGAGACCTTGCTGAGTCCAATGAGCAGGACCTAAAGTACCAGAAGGGTGTCCTATCGAAGCAGCTGGCGACCATATCTAAGCAGCTATGTGGCAAGTTCAAGCAGCTGGCCACTGTCTCCAAGCAGCTAGAGCAGAAGTCCGAGCAGCTCAGGAATGTATCCGAGCATAAAACAGGTATGACGTATCGGCGAATGTGCTTTGTATTGTTGAACAACCACATTTTTTGTGATGACTATTGTGCTTGTAGAGCAAGATGCGAAGCTCGGCCAGCTGCGCCAAGCCGTCGAGCAACTCCGAGAGGAGAAAGCGAAGGAGTCAGAGTGAGCAGGTAAGCTGGCCGAGGAGCTGAAAGGTGAGTACTTCCTAGATGGAGTTACTGTTGAAGTAGTTTCCTTGCTTGATGGAACCTTGCAATGCTTGTAGACTACCATCAGAGGGTCAAGGCATAGTTTGATGTGCTGGTGTAGGAGGCCAAAACCCAAAGGGACAAGTTTGACGCCATAGTCGCTGGAGTTGAACCGGTGCTCAACTGCATCGACCTGGAGGCGGCTCCTTAGCCCGACGGCAGGCCACGGCGTTCGGACACCATCATCTAGCGGTGTAAGGCAGCATGGGAGAACTTCAAGGGCTTCAACCGCGATGCCATTGTTACCGCCATTACTCATGCCCTTGCGGTGGTTCGATCCCACTATCCAGTCGTTGACCTTTGGGCGATAGGGGCCGGATTACGCAGTGGCAGGAGGTTTTGACTTAGTTTGATAGCCGTAGGTACCCTATTGAGTATTGAACAACTGGTTTGGCGTTTGGAGCATTGGGTTTGAGTTTTTGAGCCGCTTTTAAAAGTGTGCAGGTCACATATCTGTGAACGGTGCCAGCGCTGGCCGTGATCACCCTACTCGGCTCGGTGTTGCCGCACCGGCCGCCAACTCACGTGCACACCCACGCGCATGGCTGCGCTACTAGCTAGGGTCCCTACTGCTACCCCTGGCACGCGCTCGCACATGCACGCGCACTGCACCGTTGGGCCCTGTTGCTCCGCCCGCCGTCGTGTCCGCTTGTGCCGTTCTGCTCGCCACCGCTCGCCAGGCGTGCTCATGAGCACCGCCTATGTGTCACTATTGCCATTAACGCAGTGCAGTTGCATGTGCATGGGATGGCTGCCTAATTTTGCCAGCGCATCCGTGTCCACTCCCACGCTTCGTCGCTACCTTCCCGGAGCTGCCACCCTCTGCAGCGATCAGTGTCGAGTCACTGTCGGTGTGTGTATGGTGTAGTGTGGCGACGTCGTGTGCATGCCTCGCTGCTCCCCATCGCCCATGCGTGCTTGTACCTTGTGTTGATGGCCATGACAGTGTCGAGCCACGTCATGCCTAACTCCGCTGTCTCTGCTGTCGCCATGGCCAACGGGGCCATTTCTTTCGATTCACCATGAGGGTAGCCCCATAATCCAATTAGTCACGTCCTTGGCTTCGCTGGGTAGCTAGCCATCCAACCGACCCCACATAGCTGCTCGTGTCCCCACACTGTGCCTCAATTTTGGAGTTGCCGCTCCACCGGGCCCTTAAGACTGGGGTGGCCTGCGTCATCGGCAAGCCGCGTAACCAAAGCATATCGTTTCAATTCCTTGCGTTGATAGCCTCATCTCCACCGGCTAAGCTCCCCGTGCACCTCGGCCAAAGCACAACCACAACCTAGTCTTCCTTGACGCGGCCGTGCCATCATCGTGCGCTGCCACACCGCCTGTGCGCACGCGGCCAGCCTGGCTTAGGCCGTCTCTGGCCGAGCCGATGCCTCGACTGTTTCCTTGGGTAGTCCATTGAGCTTACTAGCTAACTCGTTTGCTCTATTTTCGTTGTCTCTCACCGGAATGCCCCGTCGTGGCTGTAGGGTACCCACCAACATGGTCCGACCTCGCTGCTGTGCCCGATTCATGTTTCCACCGCCCGGCGCTTCGTGTTCGCTCCTTGGTAAGGGCCGGCTCTATAGTTAGGATGGGGAAGGGCTGATGAGGCTAGCGTAGCCGTCGGTGCCAGCGCCGCTGTGCCTATGCGCGTGCGGGTGGTCGTGGGGGTGTCGCTGATGTAAAGATAGAATATTCCAAGGGCGTAGATGTAAAACAGTAGACTAGAGGAACAGTGCACTCAGCGCTCGTGGGATTTTAGAGTAGTTCGAGGGGGTTTTTGATTATTGCTCGGCGGGCGTGGGTCTTTCCCTCCGTGGGTCGTTGTCCGACTGGGCCGCGCTACGTGCGCACGCGCGTCGTGCCGTTTGGGCCAAGCCGAAGCGCATGAGCCATACGATTGAATTGCGTTTTTTAATTTCCAGTAAAATAGGAAGTGTTTATTCAATAAAGTTTTTAACTAAACTTGGATAAATTGTAGTAAATTATGTAATTGTCTAAAAATAGTGAAACCAATTTTGTTATGTTCACAAAAATACCATCTACTTGTTAGTACAATTAGATTACAGATAGTTATGACAATGGTAGGTTCATAAATTCAAACTAGATGGCTTAGTATTATGTGGATTAATAATTGTAGGAATTTTCGTGGTAGATTGGTGATGGATATAGCTATAGAAATTTTACAGTAGGCTCACTAGGTTATTATGTACTTGCTGTAAATTTTGTAGCCTTAGGATGAGTTGTGAAATAGAGTAGCTATTATCCTTGCTTTATTGTATATATCGTAGATCAGCATCAGGAGTAAGAATACATGTAGTTGTTGTAATATTGTATGCCATACGTCAAATTTGTTATCGGCAACGATAGATAGCTTAATACTATGGTCAGTGGCACTAGCTTAGTGGTTAAACATATGTACCTTTATTTTAAGAGTTGATGTTGCTATATTACTAAGCATTGCATCATCATTTCATGCATGTAGATCATGAGCTGGTAGATTTTGTGCCCGTCGACGAGCAGGAGTACGACGAGGTGATTGTGGAGTACGAGGAGGAGATCCTTATGTAGGAGGGAGCCCCAGAGCCTGTTGGCGATGACCTTACTGACCCATCGCCTGCCCAAGGCAAGCCCCGGTGCATAACCCCTATTTTAATGATCACTGAATATATATATGTGATGTGCACTTAAGTTACAGGCATTTTATGGAAACTACATACATAAATATATCTATCCATGAGTCCTACTAGTAGAGGTCGAGTAGCTGCTATGCTCAGGATATCGATAGCGTGAGTAACCTATCGTTACTCGCAAATAGGTGATAAAATGGTGGAAAGGAAAATGGTGACCGGGCAGGGATATGGTTTGGGTACTGGTGGGTGTAAAGGGTTGTGTCTTGCGACCAACAGGGCATAGCTCGGTTACACTTTTTCCCTATCTATGTCAATTAAGGACCGGTCGTTGCAATAGACGCTAGGCAAGTCACAGATCTATTATTCTGAGCACATACTTGGATATAGGAGCAGGAAAGACTTGTTGCTCTCTTGTCGTAGATCTGGCTCTTTCTGGATTGACTGGTTGGAGGTAGAGATGGTGGAGGTCCTTACACCACACTGAGTCCGAGACTTAGGAGTGGGGGCTTGGAGTCCAAGTTTGGACGGGGACCTGCACACCCAGGATAGGAGGGTGTTGGGTTAGTCCTATTTGTGCCTAGGGTACAAGTGGGGCGTGTGTTTTTGGGGCACCTAGCATCGAAGTAAGAACTAAAAGTTGAAAGAAGAAGAAAGGCAACTGATTGCTCAACTCTTGCATGAAAGTAGAACATGTGCTTATATAGACTAGCGAGATAATAACTTAATACGGCTGACAATAATAACCGAAATAAGGACTCACTGTTAGTATTGCTTTCTGCTAAAAGGAAACCAGCAAACCATAAAGCTCATCATATTCCTTAGAGTCAGGAAATTATTCCCACTAGTCAGCTAAGTCTTACGAGTACATTGCGTACTCAGAGTTTATTTACCCTTGTTGCAGGTGATGCATAAGAAGGACCTTTGTGTGGAGGATTCTTCTGGTGGGCACAGACGGATCCTCGTCCCTTATCGCTAGATGTAATTTTTAAATTTCACTGTTTATTATTCCGCACTCTGATATTTGGTGTTGTAATAATGTATTTTTTAAGAAACTCTGATGTATGAAATGGACCAGTATTGTAACTCGTTCTTATTATTGGATCCTTGAGAAAAATGTGGATATTTCAAGTTCTCCCTTAGGGTGTGCCCGACAGATACCACTCGTTGTAGCTTGCTTTTGGAGTGCTTAGTGCCTGGTGGAAGGCGAGCAGCTCCGTAAGTGTGTTATTTCGGGTGGTTCTGCCACATCTTTGGCCTTAGCTAGCCTATAGTCCATAACATCGAGCGCGGAGCCTATGCACATGTAGGAGGAACAGGCGTGACCAAGGAACTATAGCCAACCACTCATAACGCAGAGCACGGAGCCCGTAGCACGTGTAGGGAGAGATCGGAGACTGGGTCTTCTCCATAGAGAACAGAGCGGAACATGTGCTGCTCGGCGGTTGGTGAAATAACTTAGTGATGAAAGTGGTATTAGTGGCGTCTGAGTAGTTAGTTCTCTACTGTGCTCTTGGCCTTGGCTAGCCCATAGTCCATAACATCAAGCGCGGAGCCCCATGCATGTGTAGGAGGAATAGGCTTGACCAAGGAACCACAGCCGACCACCCATAACACAGAGCGTAGAACCCATAGCATGTGTAGGGAGAGATCGGAGACTAGGTCTTCTCCATAGAGCGTAGATACAAAACGTGTGCTGCTTGGCGATCGACCAAATATCTTGGAGATTCGGAAAAAACTAGTCGATGATTTGGAGAAACCTGTTCGACGAAATACGTTGGAGATTTGGAGAAACGTGGTCGACGATTTAGAGAAAACTGTTCAGCGAAATACATTGGAGATTTGGAGAGACATGGTCAGTGATTTAGAGAAAACTATTGGGCGAAATACATTAAAGATTTGGAGAGACGTGATGGAGCAGTTATGATGATCTCATACTAGAGTTCATTAAGGAGTAGCTTAGAGCTCGGCGACTATAAGTGGAGATTAAATCATAATGGAGAAAAAATGGAGACAAATTATGACGACCAAAACTTTATTCATCATGAAGTGGAGAATACATGGCTGGAGTGTTTCAAGGATAGAAACGTATAAGGTACTCGATATGCCATGAGTTGGGGACATCGATTCCATCTAAGTCACGTAGGTGATAAGACCCTAGTCGGGTAACCTCTTTGATGACGTAAGGCCCTTCCCAGGAGGAGGAGAGCTTGTGCATCCCTTCGGTTTTTTGTTTTCTACGGAGAACGAGGTCGCCAACATCAAATGAACGGCCTTTGATATTATGGTTGTAGTACCTCCGTAAGCCTTCTAGATATGTGGCTGTGCAAACACAGGTGATGAGGCATTCCTCCTTGGCCCTATCGATGTCCTCTGTCCGAACAGCCACAGCTTGCTCTTCATCATAATTTTCCAACCTAGGTGCTCGGAAGACAATGTCCGCTGGTAGTATGACTTCTGAGCCATAGATCAAGAAATATGTAGATACATCGGTGCTATGGCTAGCTTAAGGTACGCAGTCCCCAGACCATAGCTGGTAACTCTTTGAGCCATCTGCCCAGATGCTTTTCTTCTTTCTGATATAGCCTCTTTTTGAGGGCATCAAGGATCATGTTGTTCGCTCGTTCGACCTGGCCATTGGCTCTAGGATGGGCAACGGAGATGTATATGATGGAGATGCATCGGTCTTTGCAGAAGTCCCAAAAATGATGACCAATGAATGTGGTTCTAAGGTTGGTGATAATGCTGTTTAGGAGACTAAATCTATGGTTGATATCCTTAAACAGCTCGACTGCTTTCTTTGCAGTACCCAAGACAAGCGGTTTATACTCGATCCACTTGGAGAACTTGTCGATGGCGACATATACGTACCGAAAACCACCTGGCGCTGGCTTGAAAGGCCTGATCATATCCAGTCCCAAGCATGCGAAGGGCTAGGAAGCTGGGATGGTCTACAGTTCTTGTGACAGCATGTGTATTTGCTTGGCGAAAAATTGGCATCCTTCACAACATCGAACAAGGTCTTCTGCATCAGAGATGGCTATGGGCCAATAAAAACCAGCTCAGAAAGCTTTGACGACTAGGTTTCTCGAGGCCACATGATTGCCATAGGAACTAGAGTGAATTTCAAGAAGTAGCTTCACTCCTTCTTGGGTGATGCATTTCTACAATATCCCTTCCTTGGCACTTTTCCTCATTAAATTGCCATCCACCAGCACGTAATGCTTACTTCGACGAATTAGGTGTTCAATTTTAGTCTTGTCGGTGGGTACTTCGGCGCTGGTGAGGTACCTGATGAACTATCCCCTCCAATCGGTGGCCGGCGAAGGTACTGTAAGTACCAGCTGCTCGGCGGGGGAAATTTTCTGAACTTCCTTCTCTTCTTTAATGGATGGCATCAAAAGATCTTGAACGAAGACCCTCGGTAGAATCATGGCATGAGAGGAGCCTAACTTGGATAAGTGGTCAGCGAGCTAATTTTGATCTCGTACCATGTGGTGATACTCGATACCGTAGAACTTCCCTTCAGGCTTTCTAATTTTGGTGTAGTATGCATCCATCTTTTCACTGGAGCAGGACTAGTCTTTGTTGAGCTGGTTGATGATTAGCGTGGAGTCCCCGTATACCATGATGCATTTGACACCGAGCTCAATGGCTATATGGAGTCCGTGGAGACATGCTTCATATTCGGCGGCATTGTTGGAAGCCGGAAAATGTATCTAGAGAACATATCGAAGCTTATCCCTGGTCAGCGTAATGAACAGAATGCCCGCACCAGTACCATTGATGTTGAGGGCACCATCGAAGTTCATCACCTAGTGCTTGGGACAAGTAGCGGTGATGGGCTCTTAGATCTCGGTCCACTCGACGACGAAATCAGTGAGTGCCTAAGACTTGATGGTAGGCCTGCTTCTTAATTCGATGGAGTAAGTGCCAAGCTCAATAACCCACTTGATGATGTGGCCATTGGCCTCTTTGTTGTGGAGAATGTCCCCTAGAGGGAACTCAGTGACCACGACGATCTTGTAATACTCAAAGTAGTGGCGGAGCTTGTGCGATTTAATTAGAATGGCGTATAGCAGCTTTTGGACCTTAGGATAATGAGTTTTGGGCTCATTAAGGACCTCACTAATCAAGTAGACTAGACATTGCACCTTATAGGCATGCTCGGCCTCCTCGCGTTTGACAACAATGGTTGTGCTAACGACGTGAGAAGTAGCGGCGATGTAGATTAGGAGAGTTTCATCTAGCCATGGCGCCATCATGATCGGAGGCTTTGTTAGAAACAACTTGAGTTACTCAAAACCTGTGTCTACCTCCTCTAGCTAGGAAAAGCGCTCAGAGGCCTTAAGGAGTTTAAAGAACGGTAGTCCCTTTTCGCCGAGGTGTGATATGAAGTGGTTTAGAGCAGCCATGCAGCCTGTAAGCTTTTGTATATCCTTGACGCATGTTGGCCATTTCATGTTGGTGATGACGGAGACCTTATCAGGGTTGGGTTTGATGCCACGTGGGCAGACGATGTAGCCTAGGAGTATCCTAGATGGAACTCCAAAGATGCACTTTGAAGAGTTCAGCTTCCATCGGTATATTTTTAGGTTGACGAACGTTTCCTCGAGGTCAGCGATAAGATTATTGGCGGTCTTGGACATGACGACCACATCATCGATGTAAGCTTCAACATTGCGGTTGATCTGTTGATCGAGGCACATCTAGATGGCCCTTTGATAGGTCGCTCCGGTGTTCTTGAGCCCAAAGGACATGGTGGTGTAGCAGTACACACTGAAGGGTATGATGAATGATGTCTTGATCTGGTCTTCTTCCTTGAGGGAGATCTGGTGATAGCCAAAGTAATAGTCATGGAAGGAGAGCAGTTCGTAGCCAGCGATGGAGTCTACAACCTCATCTATCCGAGGCAGACCAAAGGGGTCTTTAGGGCAGTGTTTGTTAAGATCAGTGTGATCAACACACATTCTCCATTCTTTATGCTTTTTTAAACGAGAACATGATTTGCTAATCACTTAGGATGATACACTTCTTTTATAAATCCGGCAGCTAGGAGCCATTTTATTTCTACCCTAATAGCCTCCTTGTCTAGCATGAATCGGTGGAGTTTCTGCTTGATCAGTTTGGCGGTCGATGAGACATTCAAGGAGTGCTCGATCTTCTCCTGTGGTACCCCTGTCATGTCTGCAGGTTTCTAAGCAAACATGTAGAAAGGAGACAAGCACGCTTTCCTATTTGGGGTCGAGGTGAGCCCTAATCTTTATGGTCTTGGAGGGGCCGTTGAGGCTGAGGCCAACCTCTTGGTTTCCTTGGACTTAGTGGAGGCACGAGGAGGCTCCAGCGATGGGATCTCTAGGTCATCAGTGGGCACCGTCTTGGCATCGGTAACCACACTGGCCATCTGGATGAAGAGGTCGGTGGCTTCAGCGAGGGCGAGGCTCTCTATCTTGTAGGCATAGGCGATGGAGAGGTTGGCCTGTAGGGCCAGGACTCCTACAGGTTAAGGCATCTTCAGCACCAAATAAGCATAGTGCGGTACAACCATGAACTTGGCCAAAGCTGGCCGACCAAGTATGGCATGATAGGCGGTGTTGAAGTCAGTGACGTAGAAGTTGATGTGCTCGACGTAGTAGTTGCTTGCCGTGCTGAACTGTACTAGTAGGGTGATCTCTCCAAGTAGTTTGGATGCCCTGCCAGGTATCACACCTAGAAAAGAGGAATTTGAGGGTGTGAGATTTGTTATCCCGAGGCCCAACTGCTTTAGGGCTCCAGCGAAGAGGAGATTTAGAGCGCTCCCACCGTTGACGAGCACTTTTCTGAAAAGCGCTTTCTGGACGATTGCGTCGAGGACGATGGGGAAATGCCCTATGTAGGGGATGTCCGCCCACTGGTCGACCCTACTGAAGGTGATGGAGACCTTAGACCAAGGGCGATAGTTAGGGTTAGCGGCGGCATCTTCCGTAGTGACGGCGAGCACCCAGCGGGCGGTGAGCTTCTGTCCTCTTCTGCTCTTGGTGGAGGCAAGGCCCCCAAAGATGGTGGCGACCACCTTGTCGTGATCCTAGACGGCATTGTTATTGTCCCCAGGTGGTCGGCGGCCTCCGACTCCATCGATGGTGTCATCGTCTGGCTTTTTATCATGGAATTTCTTAGCCAAGCTGAGGTAGTGCTTCATCTATGCCTGGCATTCTTGTAGAGAGTGCACGGGCCGTCAAGGATCTTCTTATACTGCTCATCATAGTTGCGATTGGCGCGAGGTTCATTAACGACAGCGACGATGTGGTCTGGCTGGCGGTGGCGAATTTGACCAGACTTGGATCCTTCTGGCTGATCACAGCCGCTATCCTAATGGTAACTGCAGTCATCATAGCGTCGGTCATTGTGGCTTCAATCGTCGGGGCGATCGTCGTAGCGGCAAGTTGGGCGATGAGTGCCTGCATCCTTGTTGAAGCACACCTCGGCTTCCTCAGCATCGGCGTACTGGTTGGCGGTCGTGGTCATCTCGTTAATCCCTGTGGGCGGCTTCTGGTTGAATTTGGAGCGAAGCTTGCGGTGATGGAGTCCTTAGATGAAGGCGGTGATGACCTCAGCTTCCATGATGTTGGGAATAGAATTCCCCATCTCAGAAAAGCGTCTGATGTAGCTATAGAGGAGCTCGGACGGCTTCTGGTTGATGTGGTTGAGATCATGCTTGGTACCCGGTCGAGTACACAGCCATATAATTGTCGGTGAAGACTTTTTTAGCTCTTCTCAGGATCCAATAGAGTTCGGGGCAAGGCTTGTGAACCAGTTCATGGCGATTGGCGTGAGCATGATGAGAAGATAGTTCACCATGACACTGGTGTCTCCTCCAGCGATGCGGACAACAGTGACGTAAGCCTGTAGCCACTGTGTTGGATTCATCCTTCCCTTGTAGGGCTCGACCCTAGTGATTTAAAACCATAGAGCCACTAAAGTGTTTGGAGCGCCCTCGTGAATGCTGGGAGCCCTTCAGGGTTGTTGGCGCTGTCATCTGCAGCATTGTCGGCATTGAGCGGCTCGAGAGCTAAGTCCGGGTTACCGTTCTCTTGCTCATACTCCTAACGGTAGCGTACTTCTTCTTCATGGCGACCGAAGCGGCATTCGTCGTTACATTGTCGTGCATCTCAGAGATTGTTGAGGTGCACTCGGATGTCTTGGTCAATCTTCTAGTCGTGTTGACGGTGATGTTCAATGCGGTTGCCCCTAGCTCCACCCTAGAGGGGTTGCCTGTCGTCGCGGTGCTGGTCGAAGAAGCGACTTGGGCGGTGATTGGATCTTGGCGTGACTGATCAACGAATCGAGGTTGTGGAGTATGAAGGTCTCTAATCCTGGCGGATCTCGTTGACCTGATAGTGTGGCACTTTAAGCATGGAGGTGACCTTAGCGACCTCCGGTGTCTATGAGAGCTAGGCAAGCTCGTTGGCGGCCACTACCAGATTGGCGCTTGGAGTCTTGTAGATGATGTGGCCGTCAACACGGACAGACTCATCGTCGAGGTTATGTTGGAGTGTCCTTCCTTGTGAGTCAAGCTGCTGCTCGGCCATCGCAAGGGTGACCTCGTTTGCTCGGCGCTGCACACGGTTGATGTTCTGGTTCTCGTGAGAGGCGCGTTCCTCCTTGGTTTTGCCGTTCCAAGGGGGGCTGTTGATGCTGATGTTGAAGTTTGCGCCGCCACAGAATGGAGGGAGAGGAAGTAGTTCGGTGGTGGTTTCGGCGACAGTCTCTGTAGAGCCCTAGGACTCAAAGTCCAGATACTCCTCTAGGATGGTTTGGAGGGATGCTCCGAGGCGTTGGCCGACGTGCATCATGTTGATGGTCGGCGGAGGCTGGTTGGTGATCTAGTCGGCGAGAGGATGGACATCTCTAACCTAGTCGGCGAATTTGCCCTTAGGGCATCTTGGTAAGCGTCAGCGGCGTTGGTGAACCCAAAGGGTATGACCGTAACCCCTGGAGTTTCCTAAGCAGCCTCTGACAGATCTGGATCAGAGGGTGGTCGACACTGCACCAGACTGTCCAGAGCTGATTCGGCGGTGGAGAGGCAATCGGCGAGCTTGAAACCAACCAGATCGATGGATGCGATCAGATCATCATTGTTGATCTGCCTCCTCCGATAGTGAGGAAGTGGGCGACGAGTTGTCGATGAAGGCGACCTCGGAGGCGGTTCTGAGATCAGATCTGCAGTCGTAGGTGCTAGGGTGATCAGCGCAGAATCGATCTGCACCGGTTCGATGAGCTCTCTGACTCTATCAGTGTTAATGATCCACGAGATTGATCCGACCATGAAAATCTGGCCGGGCTATGGGAGGGACGAAGGGCCTGCGGAACGTACCATCTTATTCGGTATAGAAACAACACGCACACCCCTACCTGGCGCGCCAACTGTCGATAGAATATCGTCGGCAGTCCTCCGAGGGGTATCCCACAAAGGTAGATTGATCGGCAGAGAGGCGTGTAATCAAGAACAAGAAGTCAATAGAGACACACGAGTTAGACAGATTTAGGTCGTTAGTATGACGTAATACCCTACTCTTGTGGTCTGTTGGTTTGTATTGGCTATCGTATGATATCGTGTGAGTTTGGAGAGGGTTCCTGCCCGCCGTATATAATCTAGAGGGCAGGGTTATAAGTCAGTTAGATATGTGAGATAACCGAAAAGTAATAACAGATTATAGGAATCTTGGGATCATATGTATCCTAACAGATCTTGTAGTATCTTTGGGATATTTTCCCTGTATCTTGCGGGAGGCACCGAGCAGAGTCGTGCCCCGTAAGGCTTTGTCTTGTGGGCTGGGCCGCCCCTAGGGGCGTAGCCCATATGGTCTGCCGTGGGTATCCGGGGTCGTACCCCCCATGTTTATTGTCTGTTTATTTGTTCTTTAGGAAAAAAACTAAACGACGAGCCGAGTGATTTGTGGAGGCTTTGCTCACTCTATTTTTGCTATGTTGCTGTTCATAACACCACTGTCGTATTCCCCAACTCCAGTGGGGCTAGGTGTTCGGGCTTGAAATGGGAGGGTTGTCCGGAGAAAAGGTGTTCGGGTTTGAGATGAGAGAGTAGTCCAGAGAGAAAAGAGTTGAGTATGCATGGTCTTTATGGAATATCTATAGACACTTATCAGAAATTCACGACATTTGTGAATGTAAAATCATTTAAAACATTAAAAAATATAGTTTTTCAACTATTTCTCTTTTTCTTTGCATCAATTACATATGTTGTATGATTCTACATTCATCGGCTAATAGGTAGATTAATTTGTTAGCCAAACATATAACTACTCACTCGGCTCAAGCCTCTTTTATTAACTAGCTCAAACACCTTAGGTAACTAAAGTACTTGTTAGCTAAATAATTAGTCAACTTTAACTAATTTAAATTACTTTTTTGTTCTAGGTAATAAGCTGATCAAAAAGACCCTGAGCATACTTAGTGGCTACCATGTTTTAGCGGCATGGCTAGCGCCCGCCCCACCTCCTGCGCAAGCTGCTGCGCCTGCTCGCTCGTCCTGCACCTGCTGCTGCGCCTACACAACATCTGCGACTCCGCGCGCTCGTCTGTTGAGCTCTTACTGCCACGACAAGATGGAGGGAAGAGAATGGAGGCAAGGGAGAGGAGAGGGGAAGGCGAGGTACGCCACGCGAGGTAGGAGGCGAAGCACAGCGGCAAGCTGCTGTTTGTCAGCCACCGGTGCCATTGCAGCATGTGCAACATCCAATCTACTTTTGAAACATTCAGATGAAATATTTGTAACATACGTCTGAAGACAAATGAAGCACTTAAAACATCAGATTCAAACATGCGTGTATAACCTTTTGCAACATGTACAACACCGAGATCAACTTTTGAAACATCCAGATAAAATAGCAATATATGTCTGAAACACCTGAAACATAGGCTTGTAACATGCATATCTTTTGCAACATTCAGATGAAACACTTAAAATATACGTTTGAAATACCTGAAACATTTGAAAACATACGCTTGCAACATGTGTATATTATCAATGAAACATATGGAACACCTCAGATATATATTTGCAATATTCAGATCAAACAATTGAAACATAAGTCTGGAACACCTGAAACACTTGAAATAGGGCATCGCCGACGGCCCCGGCCTAACTGGTGACGAACTATGGTAGCCAGCAAGCTCGGGTTAGGGGACGTCAGCCCAACGTACACCTTCACCGCAAGATGTCGGCCTATCGCTCCTCTGACGATTCTCCTGCGCGCTGCCTAGGCTCGCGTCTGTCGGCGTGGCTTCTCCAACGCCGCTGCTGCTTGGCTGTAGTTGTCCAACGCCGTCCTCTCGCGGGAGATGGGGCGCAACACGACTGGCTATGGGGTG
Source organism: Miscanthus floridulus (assembly GCF_019320115.1). Lineage (NCBI taxonomy): Eukaryota > Viridiplantae > Streptophyta > Magnoliopsida > Poales > Poaceae > Miscanthus > Miscanthus floridulus. Next base: position 34,907,997 of record NC_089580.1, on the reverse strand, counting down.
CGGTGCGGTGGAGGAAGGGCACGGCGCAGCGGGGGATGGGCGTGCGGTTGGGGAAGGCTGGAAGGGGTCACGGCGAGGGCGGAGTGGGGCGGACGTATGCGCGACGACGCTGTGACCCCGATGTGAGTAAGTGGAGAAATTTCAGAGATAGGGAAGACCTAGAGATACTGTTGAACCTGTCCGCAGGCAAGAAGGCACGTACGCGATGGACGACCGACCATGTGCAAGCATTTACGATGTTTTAGCTAAGGTGGCGGTCCTCGTTCGGTGCGCACCACTTTTGCTCACAATGACCGGTGGTAACGTAGATTTTATTCGGTCGCACTGTTTTTCCTGACCGGTAGCGGCATAGCGCAACGTCTGGGAGTCTCGTGAGGAGTTTGGCAATCGATTCGCTTGGCAGATATTTGATGAGAATTCCTTAGCAAGGGTGTTGCACGTGCCAAACTTTCTATACCCAAAGTATGATATAAAGCTTAATGTGTGACTTTGATTTCTTTCGGCTGTCATCTAAACAAGTCCTACTAATATAATGTCCTGTGCTAGGTAGGTCTTTTGCTCCAGATTCACAAAACTGTTTTTCCAGTTTCTCTTACCAAACAGGTCGGGATGAAACAGTTTCTTCTTAAAATCTTGTTTCCAGCTTCACTCACATGCAGAGTTCCCCAGGTGAAGTTTGAAATACTAGTTTATACCATCTTTCTCTCTGCTATCTTCACTGAGAATATGTTTTATCGAAAACAGTTTTAGCTTCACTGATCAAACAGCTTTATGAAACTGAAATAAAAAAACTAATTTATTAGTGAAGCTGAGCTGTACCAAACATGTCCTAAATCTTAATACGTGACTTTGGCTTCTTTCGGCTGCCATCTAAACCAGGGCGGTGCTGATTGTTTTTTTTTCTTTGTGGAGTTTCATCCAAATTTGAGCTAATGCTAGCTAATAGTAATAGTTTAGCTTACTATAACCTGTTATTTTACTAACAACTATTTCGTTAGCGAGAAAAAACCAACAAATTGCATCTTATAGTTAGCTAGCTAATTTTTACTAAGAGCTATTAGGTAGCTAACTATCAGCGGCTGATAGATTCAACAGGGTCTTATACAGTTATACTAACCGGAGAAGTTGAAGTCGCTCAAGCTAATACAAGCGTCTAGTTGTTGCCGAGGGGAGAAAAAGAACTCCGTGTCCAGTGACGCTGAACACGCAGCACGGCAGCAGCCTCTGAAGCACTGATCTATCTGGAAAACAGTAAACACCTAGACGACAGACACGTACGCACGTGTCGCAAGACGCCACCTCCTTCGGCAAGCAGGACACGTACTCCAGCTCGTCGCCGAACGTGTCAAGTCGCCAGCCGTATAAGGACTTCACCGTTCGTGCGAGTGTTCCAGCCGATCTCCCTTTGCCTTGCCTTTTTTGTTTTGTGTAGCCTATCGTCGTCGTGTACGCCAAAGATAGGAAGAGCAGAGCGCGACGATGCCGGTCAGCCTGGTGACGACGTCGCTCCTCCCGCCTTGCCGCGCCGCCGCGTCATCGTCGGCACGCGCCATGCGTTCGTTCGCGCGCCGGCCGTCGGCTTCCTCCGCCGGGCTCGGCGGCGGCGTGCGCTGCCACGCCGCGTCTCCGCCGCCGCCGGAGTTCCCGGGCAGGACGACGCTGGCCGAGGTGCCTGGCACGGACCGCCCGCCGGCCGAGGTGCCGGGGACGAACCGCCCGCCGGACGAGTTGCCGAGCATCGACACGCCGCCAGAGTTCAACGCGCCGCCGGGCGTGGACGTGCCGATGCCGGCGCGGCCAGTGCCCGGGCCGGAGCTCCCTGGCCCGGCGATGCCGTCGCCGCCGGCGCCGGAGGTCCCGACCGTGCCGCCCAACCCCGACGTCCCGCCGCCGCAGCTCCCAGAGGTGGACCCGCCCAGGCCGCCGCTCGAGGTCGTCCCGCCGCAGCCGCCGGTCGTCGCTACGGTGCCGCCTCCCTTTGTGTAGCTCCGCCGTCCGTCCACGGCGCGGGCCGGGGCAGGTGGACAGGGTGAGCGGCGTGTGGAGGAACCACGTAGGAGTGTACAAAGTTGTTAGCATGATGTTCACGGTTGTACAAGTTTGCTTTCAGTTTCAACAAGGAGTATGGTTGAAAACGGGAACGGGAAATTCCCGTACCGACCGACACCGAATACCGAAAATCCCGACCGAATATCGTTTTCTCGGGAAAAAACGGATTCGGGAAGAAATCCGGGAAAATACGGCGAATCCGGTGTCGAAATCGGTTAGAGTGATTTCCTGACCGAATTATCGGATCCCGTATTTGTTCGGGAAACTACCGCAGGAAATTCCTGTTTTCAAGGCCTCCAGGCAAATGGCCCAACTCACCCCGCCGGCCCACCCAAACCCCACGCCGCGCGGCCATGTCACGTCTGTCGCCCAAAGTCCCCAAACCCTGAAACCCCACGCCGCAAACCCTAAGCACCCAAATCCCCAATCTTCGCCTCTTCGGCTTCGGCAGTCTCTCTCAACTCGCCCGCACGCCGCACGCCGCCGCCCACCGCAACTCGCCCGCGCCGCATTCCCTCCTCTCCGGCTCTCCCTCTCAGACTCTCAGTCTCTCTCAACTCTCAAGCGCCTCTCCAGCTCTCCTCTCCTGGGCTCCTGGCGGCCTGGCCTCTAGGCCATACTGGGCTACTGGCCTCCCTCGGTCCCTCCTGGTGCCTTGCCTGGCGGCCTGGCCGTCCGACGAGGCGACAACAGATCCACGACTTGGGGGGCTAGGGAGGCAGGCCGGACACCAAGATGAAGCCACCACCAAGTGAGCAAGCTTCTGGTTCTGCATCTGCCTCATCCGCCTCCAAGCGCCGCCTCTTCCTGGAGCCACCCCCGCCGGTGAACAGCAGCACCCTCGCGCCTTTTCCAACGGCAGGTAAAGATGTGTGAATTAGTGTATGTTTCATTTATTGGCAAAGATGTTAGATGTGTGAATCACTACATGGGATTGCTTGTTGTTAGGGATGAAACTAACAGATGAATATTGTCCCCTTGTGTTTTATTGCTTGTGTGTTAGATGAAACTATCAAACTAACAGATGCATGAGTAAAAGTAATTGAGTAAGGTCCAATTGCTACTGTCATTTTGATTCCCAAATGAATGTTTTAGATTCATATTGCAATTGCAACCAACAGATGCATGAGTAAAAGTAATTGAGTAAGGTCCAATTACTTTGGTCATTTTGATTCATACTGGTGTCTTAGATTCATATTGTTGTGTTCTATTCTTGTCTTGGCAGGATCTAAGAGGTCAAGTGAAAACCCTGGTAATTGTGGTAAAGATCTTGGTATATGTCTGTCTGTATCATCTGCAAGTGCAACTCCTGCATCTAGTCCAAGTCAAGGTGGCAGTGCTGCTGCTGGTGGCAGTGGTTCAGGTTCAGGTGGTGCTGGTGGCAGTGGTTCAGGTGGTGCTGGCCTAGAAGGTGCTGGTGGCAGTGGTGCTGGTGGCAGTGGTTCAGGTGGTGCTGGCCTAGAAGGTGCTGGCCTAGAAGGTGCTGCTGTTGCAAGTGACATAGGGGCTACTCGTGCAAGTGATAGATGTTTTGTTGCTGCTAGAACAAGTACTGCAAGTGCAATCAGCGTTGACGGCGATGAGCCTGTGCAAGAGGGAGATGTACCTTGTGGAAAGAGGCGCAAGAGGTGTACATCCAATGTATGGCAGTACTTTACCAAGAAGAGAGTGGTCGTTGAGGATAATGGCAAGACATGTTCAGATGTGGGCTTATTGTGATTGGCCCAAATGCAATCACAAGGGCAGATGTGAGAGCAACTACGGAACAACTGGATTTTGGACCCATCTGAGGGTGTCACATAGTATAGTGAAGGGCCAGCAGCAACTCAAAGTGGAAAAAGATGGGGGGAAAGACATGACTGCTGTGGTACCATACAGGTATGATGAAGAGGCTAGCTTGAGAAAGTTTTACTTGGCAATAGTCATGCATGAGTACCCATTTAATATATCTGAGCATGAGTATTTTGTTGATTTCATCAAATCCCTGCGTTCTACCTTTCCAATCAGATCTCGTGTTACCATTAGGAAAGAAATTATGAACATGTTCTTAGCTGAAAAGGAGAGGTTGTATAGCATGTTCAAATCTGTCTCTTGTCGGTTTAGTGCCACCATGGACATGTGGACTTCAAATCAGAACAAGTCATACATGTGTGTAACTGTACATTGGATAGATGACAATTGGTATATCCAGAAAAGGATTGTGAACTTTGTGCATGTACAGGGCCGTCATACTGGTACAAAGCTCTCTGAGACATTTACTGAACTTATGGTTAAGTGGTATATTGACAAGAGAATGTTTGCTCTGACCTTGGACAATGCATCAGCAAGTGAAGTAGCAGTCAAAGACATCATCTCTGATCTAAGGGCCAATGCTAGTTCAACGGCTTTGATATGTGATGGACTATTCTTCCATGTGAGGTGTGCTTGTCACATACTGAACCTTGTTGCTAGGGATGGTTTGAGTGTAATCACACCCACAATTGAGAATATTAGACAACTAGTTCTTGCTGTCAAGGGATCCCCATTGCAATGGGAGGAGCTCATGAAGCGTGCAACTGAGTGTGGGCTGGATACAAACAAGGGTCTTTCACTTGATGTGTCAACCAGATGGAATTCCACGTATTTGATGCTTCGAGATGCTTTGTACTACAAGAATGCATTCATGAGGCTTAAATCATCAGATCGCCGTAGGTATGAAAAATTCACTCCTTCTCCTGGTGAATGGGCCATGGCATTTAAATTGTTCCAATGCTTGAAGAAATTCTTTGATCTCACGGAACTGTTGTCTGGTACTTTATATCCAACTGCAAATCTGTTCTATAGAGGGTTTTGTGAGATAAAGATTTTACTAGATGAATGGTCTGTTTGTCAAGATATTACTATTAGTGCAATGGCTACTTCTATGAGTAGGAAGTTTGAAAAATATTGGAAGAAATCATCCACTACACTTGCTGTTGCCTGCTTTCTAGATCCTAGATATAAGAAAAGGCTTATTGAGTTCTACATGAGAAAATTCCATGGCATCTCATCTCAAGTTCATGTTGATGAACTTGTTGATGTCATGAAGAAATTGTACCAGTTCTATGCTGCTGCTACTCCTTCATCTTCAAGGCCTAAAAGTGGATCAAATGATGCTAAGGATACAGATGACATGTTAGTGGACAGTGGAGATGATGAACTAGAGAACTTCTTGTATGAGTCTAGTGGGCATGGTGCTGATGATATGAATGAGCTGGACAAGTACATGGCAGATCCGCCTCTGAGGCTCAGTGGTCAGTTTGATATCTTGGCATGGTGGAAGAACCAGACCGATGAGTATCCTATTCTTTCAAAAATAGCTCGTGATTTGCTAGCTGTACAAGTCTCAACTGTGGCTTCTGAGTCTGCTTTTAGCGCTGGTGGACGTGTTGTTGATCCTTTCCGTAGCCGCCTTGACCCTGAAATGGTTGAAGCTTTGATATGCATGAAAGATTGGGTTGCTGCAGAAAGAAGAGGTTAGAAAAGCATCTTAGTTTTAGTTGTACAATATTTTATCATAATCATGTTTGCTGATATATGAGTCTTGGCTTACTTTGAATTTCAGATAAGAAGATTGGTTCTATTGTGGGTGATCTTGAAGTTATTGAGGCCCTTGTTTCAAAGCTGAACATTGAGGTATTGTCAATTGAGTTATCTAGTCATTTGGCTACATTGTTTGTTATATATATGTTGCAGTTGTATGTGGCTGGGGCTGTGTAGTGTACTAGATTACTAGTGTTTACTCTAGAGTTCTAATCTAGGGGAAAGGATAATAATTCTAGTATTTATACATCACTTGATAGACTATTAGCAACTGAACCGAAGGTTAGCTTCAAGCAACTGTGAGTTGGTAACTGAGCAGAAAAGTTCAAAGCAAGAAACAAACTGTTAGGAGTTTTTGGGAAATCTAAATAAGCACAACTTAGAAATCAAGTAAGCATGAAAACAAAAAAAAACTTACCTAGAAGTGAATTAACACCCTTAAATTAAAGCAACTTAAAAATAAAGATTATATTAAACTTAAGAACTTTATGTGTCATGCATGTGCTACATATGCTTCCTACATATATCTTGATTCAGAATAACAGAGGGACAGAGCTTCACCCTTGTCTATGATTTTGCATATTAGTTGATAACTGGGCTGTGGCTGGATCAGTTCTTTCCAACACTGATGCCTCCTATTTTTTTTAGGACGATGATGTCGCGGACAGCGATGACGAAGGAGATGGACCACATGGAGATGATCTGGGCTTCTTTGACATGTAGTGTTGTCTGCTTATGCTCCTTCATCTATTGTGTGTTTGGCTGTTGGCACTTGGCAGCTGGGCATGTTTTATTTTTAATTTGGACTTGTACTTGTGAGTTGAGTGTTGGACCAGTAGATTGTCTCTTGTCTGTGACTGTGAGTGAGTCGAGTGTTGGACTTGGACCATTGCCTGTGTGTGGTTGCCCTGTCTGCATGTGAACTGTGAATCTGTGATGTACGGCTGTGAGTCTGTGACTTGTGTGCTATGTACATGTACGGCTGTGAGTCTGTGACTTGTGTGCCTGTGAACTGTGATGTACCGTGTGTGGTTGCTTCATTTTGATTCTGTGTTGCTTTCATAGTTTCATCCGTATATGCTTCAATGCATGGTTGCAATTATTGCGTCGAGCTAACTGTTTTAAGTGGTTACATGTATATGGATGTTTCCGTTTTGTGTTATCGATCCCCGATCGTAATCGACACGTTCCCGATCGAAGTATTCCGTTCCCGATATCCCGTAATATCGAATTCGTTTTCCCGTCCGGCTTTCCCGTTCCCGCCACCGTTCCCGGTCATATAATGCAGGAGCGGGAATGATTACGGTGTTTTCCCGACCGTTCCCGACCGTTTTCAACCCTAACAAGGAGCTACCAAAGTCGAGAAAGTCCGGTGCCGTAGCTTAGCTTGGCGTGATTTGTGATCATGATTCATGAGCTCGTGGCAATGGCGCTCGCTGAGCGCCTGAGCCAGACCAAGAATTCATTCAACTAGGACATGCCCAGGCGCCCAGCCCAGTTCATAATATACGGCCGGTTCGGCTAGGCTTATACCATCGTGGATTATAAGCTGGAACATTATTTTTTTTATACTAAACCAGCAAAACTAGCCAGCAATAAATAATCCATGATCGTTTAGGACGAAACGAACAGGCCGTGTCCATAAAAAACGCAATTATGGAAAGCGTGCCGGTCAAACTATTTTAAATTTGATGAAATTTATATAAAATAATATTAGCATTTATATCTATAAATAAATTTATTATAAAAATATATTCTACGACTAATCTTATAATACTTATTTTGTTTTATGAGTGTTAGAATTTTTTATATAATTTTAATCAAAGTTTAAATTGTTCGACCGCGGAGCAGTACGCCAGTGCCACCCGATTCTTTGGTCCGAGCGCCGGGACTCGCAGCTCGAATTTGCCGTCTCGTCCGCACCCCTCCCTTGATTCGTGGTCGTGCTTGGGCCTGGGCCGGTTTCCGCGGATCCGGCCTGGGCTTTGAATTAGCAGCTGTGCACTGTTCTCCTCATTATGGGCCTTATCTCTTAGAATTCGCTTTGGGCTATTACTCTGCCCACGTCCGAACCGAGCCCAGGTGGCATGGGAGTTTGCGTGGGCCAAGCGCGGGGAGGCCCGCGAGGCCGAGCAAAGAGGGCAGACGCCCAAGCGACGCGAGTCGGCGCAGCAGGTTGAAAAGCGTGGCCGTCCTATCCTGTCCAATCCCGTTGGCGGCTGCCGCGGCGCCGGCACTAGGGCTACGGCGGGCGGCAGCGCCGTTCGAAATTTTGGTGCGCCCTTCCATCTGGCGCCCGGGGCAGCGGCGCGGCGGCGATCTCGCTGCTGCACGCTGCTACTACCTGACGATCGTGAGTACAGGTGCGCCTGCTGAAATAAATCCTCCGTCTGAACAACTACTCTACTTCTAGCCATGGATGCTCCCTCAAGTTCTAGAGGTCACGGATCACGGGACCAAATCTTCTTCGCCGTAGTAGCCCTTTTGCGCGGGTTTGAATCATCGCGGCTAGGTAGTTCAACAACGTTTGGCGCTACAGAAAAGGTTAGCAGAACGATCGTACGCAGGCTGTTTGGACTGTGGTACATGAGCCGCATTCATGGACGAACGCGCCGCACAGGGCTGCCGGCTGCGCTCCTCCTTTGATGGCCGATGCAGGCGACCGTAGTAGGCGCAGGACCACCAGCAGCAGCACCCCCCGCGCGCTCACGCACAGGCACAGCACGCGCGAGGAGACACGCGCACGCCATTGGCAGCGGGAACGCCGGGAAGGCAACCGCGCACACGCCGCATACACATGTCAGCATGTTGCTGGCGCTAGATGCTAGCCTAGCCGCCAGATGTTTTGTTGGGGGGTTTAGGGGGTGATAGGAAAATTTTAGTCCCTGTCCCACATATGTATAAAGTATTAAATATAGACAAAAAATAACTAATTATATAAATTGTGGCTAATTTGCGAGACGAATTTTTTAAGCCTAATTAGTTCATGATTTGACAATGTGGTGCTACAGTAAATATGTGCTAATGACGGATTAATTAGGCTTAATAAATTCGTCTCGTAAATTAGTCTTCATCTATGTAATTAATTTTATAATTAACTTATATTTAATTCTTCTAAATAGCATCCAAACGTCCGATGTGATATGGACTAAAATTTAGTCCATAGAACCAAATACCCCCTTAAACTACCAAGCTGCAACCTGATCTTTGAGGATTCTGACCTTGCTTGGCTAACGTGTCCCATGCTGGAGATATTTTCGAGACTCCTGCTTTGCCAGTGCGCGCGGCAGACTGGTTAGCATTACTTTCATGGCCTGCTGGCTACGTTCATAGTACTATGCTAGTGGAAGTAGAAATACAACATATACTACGGGCAGTTCCTTTAGCCCTCGTTTAGTTGGGTCCCTGATTCGGCGCCGCCAGATTTGGGGCTCTACTGTAGCTACAGTAGATTTCGTTTTTATTTGGCAATAATTGTCCGAACATTGACTAATTAGACTCAAAACGTTCGTCTTGTAAAGTACAACCAAACTGTACAATTAGTTTTTGATTTCGTCAACATTTAGTACTCCATGCATGTACCGCAAGTTTGATGTGACGGGGAATCTTCTTTTTGCATAGTGCCAAATTTGAGAATTTGGTGGAACTAAACAGGGCCTTAGTCGCAGACTAAAGTTAAGTCCCTGGACTCAAGTTTAGCCCGGACCCTATTTGATTCCAGGGACTAAAGTTTATTAATGTAGTTGTATAAAGACAATATTATCTCTGTTGAGATGAAGATATTACAGCTGCTGGCCACGGGTGGGATGGGAAGTAACGAGGGGCATGATTGTCTCCAGAACACTTTAGTCCAGTTTAGTCACCCCCTCATAGACTAGAGGACTAAACCCTTTAGTCCAAATTTTAGTCTATGTATTTAACATTTTAGGGACTAAAAGTAAGCATTTTAATCCACATTTTAGTTTAGTCCATGGAACCAAACAGACCCTACATGACCTCGTTTGGTATGCTCGCCCAGCAACAAATCCTTGCCTTCAGAGGCATCGAGATGAGCTTGTCCAGGTTCCAAACTTCAGCTCATCTCCGATTTCTTGCCTTACCTTAGCTCGCCCACCATTTCCAAACCTCAGCAAAGAAATCAAACCGCTCCGTACATTCTTGCTTGGCTGCTAAGACGATTTGCAGCTTAAGTTAAAGATAAATGCATAAATGCAGTTGGTCATACACCGATTTAAAATATGTTTGGCGAAATTAGGACAATCTAATTAGTTTATCATTTTAACTGATTACCTTGCCTCAATGTTATATAGGAGTATTTATTTCTAAATGGAGGAAGTACCTCTTTGATACATTTGTCAAATTAGACTATGATAACTCATTCTCATTGCGAAAATCTATATAGTTTATTATTTTTACCGATTGCCTTGTCAAAACGGAAGAAGTACCTCTTTGATGCATTTACCAAGTTAGATTAATATCAAAATATTCTCAATGTGAAAATTAACGAACCTGGAACTAAAGACAATTGTGTTTGTTTTGACCTTTGACATTTTTACATGCCAGTGTGGTATGATTCTGCATTCATGAATTCTTCTGTTGGAGTTGCATATGGCTTCATGTTCTTTGTTTTTTGTTTGAACAAACGTAGAAGCGAGATCGAGTAAAGAACAAAACTGTGGTAACTGGTTACTGGCTGGTGAAAGTATCTAGCACTGTTCCCAGATGTGTGCAGTGCAAAAGCCTTCACCTGGGCCTGTTCAAAAGCTCCAAAGTAGAGCTCGTTACATTTTGGCAAAACAATACCACCATTTTGGTGCGGATCCAGACTTGCGTTGCATTCTTTGGTCCTGTCAAAGTACAGGGAGTGAACAGTGACAGTCTCGCTCGAGCTGCTGTCACATACGATACGAGTACCACCACCTCCCCTCCAGCTAGCTCTAGACCTCCAAAGTGAACCTGCACCCAGCTCATCTGGGTGAGCCGGGAGTGGAGAGTACGCTGCCGCGTCTTTGGATGTGAGAGGTGAGGAGCACAAGTACGCATGCATATATGCCTAAGAGGACCACCTAAGCTCTGCTAAGCATCTCTAGGCCTGCACCTGCTAAGAGATCTACTAGATCAGTGCAGTACTGAACTACTGCATCTGCGTACAGTATGGTGCTTTTAACCAAATTTTTATATAATTTGCTACTGACCATGGACAGCGGTGTAGGTGGACCACAGGCAGGCTTGTATTAAATTTAGATCAAGGAGTGTACGTAGAGTACTATAGATTCAAAGGGTATATGGAAGTCTAATCAAGGAGCACGCCTGTCGTGTTGTTATTCGATCTTTTCAGGATGAAATTTAAGGGGATGTTTGTTTCCAGGGACTAAAGTTTAGTCCGTGTCACATCGAACGTTCGTATACTAATTAGGAGGACTAAATATGAGTTAATTAAAAAACTAATTACACAGGAGTAGACTAATTTACGAGATGAATCTATTAAGCCTAATTAAGCCATCATTAGTACATGTTTACTGTAGCACAACATTATCAAATCATGGATTAAATAGGCTTAAAAAATTCGTCTCGCAAATTAGTCGCAATCTGTGTAATTAGTTATTTTTTTAATTTATATTTAATACTCCATACATATGTCTAAACATTCGATGAGACAGGGACTAAAATCTGGACTAAGAAACCAAACACCCCCTAAGCCTCCTCTTACCGGTCTGCTCAAGTGAACCGAAACTTCTCTCCAGCCAAAACAAGTCAAAAGCGGAAGTGCTGCGCCGTGGAATGGCCCGCGGCCCACGCGGCCTTGCGCGCGCCGAAGGGGAACGCCGTCGCGGCTCTACCGGTAAGCTGCTCTGGGGTGAGCGGCTCCCTTCCAGCGAGGTGCGTCCTGATGTTGGCGTAGGAGAAGGTGAGGCAGATCCTCTCGCGACAGACAGGGTTTTAGGAAGGTGGCGAGCTGATGCTGAAGCCTCCTATAATCGAAGTCGAGGAGCTAGTTGCTCCCAGGGGCATGAGCATCTGACGCGTGCAGCCGTAGCTCCTCAAATGTCTTATCGATCGCGTCGAGACTGATGGAGTGGAGAAGTCAGGTGGTGGCGAGAGTGAAAGGATCAAGATGTCTAAGAGGAGTGAATTGAACTAATTCTAAATTTCTTTGTAATAATTAAATCTTATGGTTAGTCCAATTAACCCCTAATGCCTAGGGAGTGTTTCTAATTGTTCTACCGCACAAAAGACTTTCAACCTAAGTTTCAATCCTACTCTAGCATGGTAATTCTATGAATGTAAATATAAGAATTAAATTGCTCAAAGTAAATAGAGAAGGAGGAACGCGACGATGTTTTGCCGATGTATTAGAGAGTCGTCACTCCACACTAGTCCTCGTTGGAGCACCCGCGCAAGGGTGTAGCTCCTCCTTGATCCGCGCAAGGATCAAGTGCTCTCTACGGGTTGATTCTTCGACACTTCGTCGTGGTGAATCACCCGCAACCGCTCACAACTTGAGTTATGTCATCCACAAGCTCTCCGGATAATCACCAAGCTCCCAATAACCACCAAGCCGTCTAGGTGATGGCGATCACCAAGAGTAACAAGCACGAACTCTCACTTGACCACGATAAGCCTAATGAGAAGGGTGGATGCACACTTTACTACTCTTAATCTTCACTAATTAGGGCTCTCTTTGGGATTCTCAAATCTCAATCACCTCACTAGGACCTTGCTCTTCTTGGCACTCTCTAAGGTGTTTCTCAGATGTTGGAATGAGCAAAGTACCCCCACACACAAGTGGATGTTGTATTTATAACACTGGCTGAAAAACTAACCGTTATGTGCCTCTACGGGGTGACCGGACGCTCCGGTCATATTGACCACATGATCCGGTCATGCTGACCGGACGCTCCGGTCAGTACACCCTGAACTCTAGTAGTTAAGTTTGACCGGACGCGTCCAGTCATATTTTTTCCTCACTGAAACCTTACTGATGTCGAACGGACGCTGGACCCTCAACGTTCGATCACTTGCTGAGCAGTGTCCGGTCAGTAGCCGGAACCTGATCAGCGTCCAGTCAGCATTGATCGAACGCGTTCGATTAGGATTCTCCCTCTCTGGGACCTTACTGGAGTCGACCGGACGCTGGCCCTCAGCGTCCGGTCACTTGACCTCGCAGCGTCTGGTCACTTCCAGACGCTTTCACCTTGGTCAAATGAACTGACCGGACCCTTAGCCACCGTCTGGTCAGTATTTGACCCTCCATTCACTTCCAACTCTCGATCAAATGTGAATGAAGTTTGCTCCATTTGGATCAAAGGGCTGTTATAGAGCTACCTAGTGCTAGTTTTAACAAGTGTGCACCACACCTAACTCACTAGACTCACCTAGGTCAAGCTACCCATTCATACCCCCTTAATAGTACGGCCAAAGGAAAAACAAAGTCCTAAACTACTCTATGTGTCTCTCCAACTCCAATCGACACTTAGAACTAGTCAATCCTTAACCTTGTCGTTCATCCTTTGAAAACCGAAATGATTTCCATCGTAGGGGCATGACCACCTTGATTGCCCAATCGATCTCTATTACCGTGACCTAACTTAAATGTGTCTGCAAAACACATGTTAGTCACAGTAATCACGTATTGTTATTAATCACCGAAACCCAACTAGGGGCCTAGATGCTTTCAGGGAGCCTGCGTCAGCACCCCCTCCATGGTGATGACGAAATCTAGGCTCCCGAAGCGCACAGACTCAACTGATGCTGAGGTTGGCCATCTGAAGCTTGGAAATGATGTCAAGACGCGCAAAAGGCCCCTTCCTGACGCGCCAACTGTCGGTGTTTTGAGTCAACAACTAGTAAATTTCTAGTTTGCGCATCTGGCTCGAATGTTTGCGAGAGTGACACGAGTGTTATACTGGTTCAGGCAGAATGTCCCTACGCCTAGTCGATGAGCTGCTGCTCATGTTCCTTGCACAAAGATGTTTGCAGTAGAGGTTACAAACGGGCGAGAGAGGGACGGGCTCCCAAGTCTTCGGTGTGTGTGAATCGTGTAAGCGTGGAGGTGCGTGAGTGTGTTTCTAGATGGCCCCGTCTCCTCCTTTTATAGCCCAAGGAGGAGGCGGGCTACATTCAAGGTCAACCCTCAAGCTTGCATGGAGGATAAGGTGGAAAAGAAAAGATCTGAATCTGTCCTCCTCCCTCCTTGCCCGAGCCCCTTCAATGTTGCCAACGCGCCATGTCATCAGTAACCACGCCCCTTCGACCATCCCATCCCATCAGTAACCGCGCAGTGTACAGGCCTAAGGCACAGAGGTGCACCGCTCCATCAGGCCCCTAGCCATGTGGCACACGGACCTAGTCGCCATGACATGCACCACACCGCACGCAGGCACGCGGTGCACGTGCCTAGTTGCGGTGGGACGCGCCATGTCGTCCCACCATAGGAATGATTACATCCTATGGTCAATCATGTCTAGGGCCATACTGTAGTCGATAGTGTCATGCCCCCTCTACCTTGCGTTGGGTGTCGTAATCTGCTAGACACGACCCATCATCACCGCCTATCACATCCGGGCGCGCGTGTCTTACTCAGGGCAGCGGGGCACGATGCGTGCTTCCCCTAGAAGGGGGCCTGCCTCGCCCGAGGGTCTATCTGCATAATTCCCCCCAGGCAAGGCAGGGAACCCTCAGACGGGATCGGAAGGTGTGGGACTCGTCTGCTTAGGGCCGGGCGAGCTGGAGACCCCATTCCGGGGTTAGGCGAGGTAGAGAATGTGCCTGAGGGGTCGGGCAAACTAGAAATCCTCTTAGTCGGGTTGGACCGGGCTGTAGCTGCACTCACAATTATTTTAGGCAGACTGAGGCCGATGTATTTTAACCTACCATAATATTGGTACCCAAAAGTAGCCCCTGAGCCTGTGGGGGAGTTTGACATTCCACCACAGGCTTCAGCATAAGACGATAGGGACTTTGTTCTCCTAGGGGTACGTACGAGCGCACTCGCTGGGTGTAGCCCCTAAGCCCTTAGGGAAGTTGGCTACTTTGCCAAAGGCTTTCTCATGCGGGGAGACCTCAGGGTCCCAGTTTGGTTAGGCGATCATTGACGGTTTTGTCGTTCATATGCAACCATGTCTTGGGCCTTCTCTTGTGAGCCTGGTCGTGGTGTTGGCTGACCCTAGGCCCCTAATGGGCAGTGCAGGTGGTTCCTGGGTCTGTCTAGTCAGTTCCAGGGGCTACTTGCCTTTCCTTGAGGAAAGCCCATGGACTGGCAATGGTCAGAACTTGGTTGCGGGCTAGGGTGCTCATGGCACCCGGATGCTTAGGCATCGACTGTTAGCGGGCTTCCTCCTTGCCACCTCTTACTTTAGGGGTGTCTTAGAGAGGCTGTTGAAATCGTCGCCGGGCCAAATGGCGATCCCCTAGGCCTTAGCGGGCCACAGGAGTGTTTTTTAGCCCAGTGTCCCTTCGTTCCCGCGACATCAGGAGCCACGCCTGATCCTAGGATGAGGCAAGGGACCGCCGTGCCGTCTTTGTCTTTAAACCTCCCACTATGGGCGCGTGAGGGAGCTGAGGGGGCACGTCGTGCCGCATCCACTACGACGGTTGGTGTTAGTGCCGGTTAGGCTCCCCGCCACCTTCTATAAATTGTGGCCTCCACAGCGCGTTGCTGTTCATTGCCACCCTAGCCTCAAATGGCTGGTTCCCAACACTTGTCTTCTCCTTTCTATTGCTTCATCCATGGAACATGGGAAGCGCCCTTCCAGAGACGCGCCCGAGGAGAGGAGGTCTGCTCGATGTCGTCTGCTCGAGCAGGGGTGAGGGTGGTGTCTCTCTATTATGTGTAAAGCTTCATTTATGTTTTGGACGCTGCCCATCACAGTCAGACGGTTAATCCCCAAATTGGTGGGGTCTTAGTTGGTATCGATTGTATTTTGTAGATTTATCAGTCCACCCTTTCTCTATGCTATAAGCATTTTCCCGTCCTCCCGTGACTCAGTGCTAGGTATTTCGTGAGGCTGACCCCCGTGCCCCTACGTGTTGTGAGGGTCAGATCATGGGGGTCGAGGCCAGTCCATGAGCCCCCGAGTCCCCGCGCGTGGCGGGGGGTCTGGCCGGGGGTCGGTTCATCTTTTGTTTGTTCCTCACACGTTTTTCCGATAAAATGGATGGGTTGAGCCACACCATGATTTTCCTCGATGGATGAACCATGGTGCTCGATGCGCTATTAACGGGTTAGTCTAAGTGGAGCCCCGGTTACCATTCGCAGGGATCCCACTTGGGTCGGCTGGTGACTGACTCCAGGTTCCAGCGGCCAGTCCATATAGTTCCTGGGCCCGTTCGACCGGTCCCGGGGGCTTGTTGCCTTTCCTCGGGGAAAAACCATGGTCCAGCTGTAGTCAGGACTCGAACATGGGTCAGAATGCCCATGGTGCATGTGCGCCTAGGTACTAGCTGCTAGCGGGCCCATCCCTTTCCGCCCCTCACTCTATGGGTGCCTAGAGCGGCTACCAAACCCTCCGATGGGCCAGCCTTCGAACTTTTGGGTCTTATTGGGCCGTAAGAGCATTTTTAGCTCTGTATCTCTTCCTTACCTACAATGGTTCCTGGCTTGGTGGTGCATCTTTTGAGGGAGCGGCCGGTCGGTGGCACGCGTGTAGCTGGTCAAAACGATGTGGCACTTTTGATGGGATGGGGCGGCGCACGAATCTAGGTGGGTGGTTCGCCTTCCGCTTCCCCTTCTTAAAAACAAGGGTTTCCCCTGTTTTCTTGCCACACATGAACCATCATCCTGTCCCCCCCCCTTCTCTTCCAAGCCACCACCTATGCCCATGTTTCTCACCGCGGCCGCGGCCACAACGCAGTTAGGCTTAGGGTTAACGCCACCGTCGAAGCTTTCACCACTTGGCTCCCATTGTTCTAGCGATGGACGTGTGGCCTCATTCCGACATCACCCATTCATAGATGGAGGGCCTTGTCAAGAAGGGCCTCCTCCATGCGAGGACCGCTGCGAACAAGTGGATCGTACCTGACAACGAGGACAAGCCGATGCCACTAGATGGGTACGTCTTCTCCTTCCACGAGCGTGGCCTGGCGATGCCCCACACTGGTTCGTCCGGGGGTTGCTGGGCTACTACGACATTGAGCTATAGCACTTGAACCCCAACGGGATCTAGCACATCGTGGCCTTCATCATGTTGTGCGAGGGGTTCCTAGGGATTGAGCCGCACTTTGAGTGGTGGAGGTACTTCTTTGCTGTCTCCCTACACAAGAGGGTGGAGAGAGAGAAGGGGAAGAAGAGAGAGTTCAAGGTACCGGTGGGAAGCGCGAGCATCCATCTTTGGGGGAATCGGGCAGCGCAGTACATGTCACTCTCATTGATGACGTCCAACAAAGGGTGGCACAAACAGTGGTTCTACTTGAGGAACGACCCCACTGCTCCCTTCCCGATCTTCCCCGGTAGCTTCATCAAGTCGACGCCAAAGACATGGGTGTGGGGTCCCCCTGCCAAGGAGCAAGGTAGGCTCGAGGACCATCTGAAGTTCATCGACATCTTGAAGGAGCATGGCCTCCACGGAGTTGGTGTTATTGGGGCATACCATGTGATGAGGCTTGTGCCATTGATGGCGTGCACCCTCTCAATGTACCAGATGATGCCCCAATCGCTGCTCGATGGGACGGTGATGCTCATTGGGGACGCACTCAGCGTTGGTGAGGTGGAGCAGCGTCTCTAGGAGGCGACAGAGGTGATGGTGTCACTGTCGCGGGAGATCATCCCTATATACCTAGTTCTGGGGTACCCGCTGATGCGATCGGACGCATGCTTTGTCAAATTTGTAAGTCCTCCCTCCTTCTTCGGATGTTGTTCGGACTTTGTGCCTAGCCAATCTTTCTAATCCTACCGCCTGACCCTGAGAGTTAGATTCTTGTAGTCGGGACTTGTTTTCTGGGATTTCACAGTGCCGTTGCCGGAGGATGCAGGGTGGAGAACGGCGAACCACCACGTGGCCGAGCGGGAGAAGCAGAAGAAGGACATCGAGAAGGCAAGGAAGGCCAAGTGGCAATGGAAGCAGGATAGGGGAGAGGACACCGACGATGACGGTGATGATGACGATGAGGAGGAAGAGGGGGTCGTCGGCGTCAAGTCCACTTACTAGGATGAGATGGCATGCAACGACAAGGACGAGGCAACAGGCGGCGGTCCTTCTTCGCAATTGATGGAGGCGGGTCACTTTTCTGATGCACCGCAGGGGCCATCGAACGTGAGCCACCCAGTGTTGTCCGGTCCTTCCGAGCAGCTGGCTAGTCAAAAGTGGCCCTGCTCTGCCAAGGCACGATCGGGGTGGGGCGGGCCAGCCACAAAGCTTCATCACCTAGTGGCGCTGAGGTATCCTATGAATCCCCTCACCCTTATTGCTTTTGGTGGGTTTCATCATGGTTTTACGGTTTTATTGATGTCGTAGTGCCGACCGATACATTACTCCTCTAGTGTTGGCGCCGAGGAAGGGCGTCGCTCTCTAGGCGGCATGGCAGCTGTCGGCAAGCACCGCCACACCTGGGTCAGGTGGCGGTCCTACTAGGATGTCCATGGGGCCACCCGTTTAGACACCACCAGAGGTGACGATCCCATCCACGTGGGGACTGCCGATGGCGGGCATGGGGTAGGTGTCCTCGGTTGCCCTAGAGCAGTCAGCCATAGCCGTAACATCAACGTTGACGGCGGAGCGGGAGGAGCCACCGACCATGCACATGGTAGCGTCCGCGGCGGAGCGGATGGAGGAGAGGCGATCGGCGGTAGACAATGCATCTGTGACACGTGCGGCAGGCGTGGCACAGCCGAATGTGAGCCAACCTCCACGAATAGAGATGGAGGTACCTGAGGCAGGGCAAACTAAAGGGGACATGTCTGCTACGTCCCCAGGGGTCATGGTGATGGTGCCGCGCGCCGCATCCGTGCTGTCATCGTTCGCCATAGGCGAAGGGGTTGTCCCTATGGAGAGGCCACGATAGGAGGGGTCATCAGTGCATGGCGCTGTCATGGAGCCATCCCAGACCCTGCCTTAGATGGGGACCAATAGGCCACGGCTCGAGTTGGTAGACTTGTAGAATCTGGGAGCCCTGCCATTCGTCCTCGATGATCCTACAGAGGAGAAGGAATGGCGCCGCTACAATAGGATCATGGGAGGTGTGGCGCACCTATTGAACACCATGCTAGTCATAACTAATGATGGGCTAAAGTAGTTGAACAGTGCCACCAACCCCTGCATGGTATGATGCGCCTGTGCCCCAACTATCGCTTTTTGTTTTGTTGCTTCTGACTCGTGTTCCTTCTGCAGTCGCTGATGGCGCATACCTAGGAGAAGTCCTTGTTCCTTCATCGGTAGAAGGAGGCCTAGGACCACCTCATCATGGAGGCGGCCGACCTTCGGACCTAGGAGGTGGAGGCCCATCATCATGCTGAGGAGGCGGAGAAGATGGTCTCGGTTTTGTCTGAGAGGGCACGCAAGGACGGTGAGGACACCACGCAGGTCATGAGGGAGTGCGACGAGATGCATCGGTGGGATGTCAAGTCCCGCCAATAGATCCTTGACCTCCAAGGCGAGCTCAAGAAGGGGAAGGGGCTAAAGCTGGCAGCCTAGGAGAAGGTCACCGTGCTAGATGCGAAAGCCCATCAAGACGCCACGGTGTCCGAGCGGCTTCGTAGGGAGCGAGACGACTCACGCTAGACCAAGTTGAGGGTTCACACAGAGTGTGACGGGGCACGGTGAGACCATGATAGCACGTAGCAGCGAGTCAGCTCCCTCTAGAGTGATCTCGAGAGGGAGATGGTCCAAAAGCAGGAGACTAAGGGTGTCTCTATTGGGCTCACCCTAGACCTAGGCTGGAGTCAGAAGGAGCTAGCCGAGGCTAAGGAAGCCCTGTAGAGGGAGGTCATGGTGCATGACAATGAGCGCCTCACCGCCAACTTAGTCTTCCATGACCTTGGGGTGACCCAGCCATTGGAGATGAGCTCGCTTGCGGCCCGCATCACTCTGATCTCGGACCACGTGTGGGAGCTTGAAAGGGGCACCTTCTAGGCCAGTATTCACCACAGCTTTGCCATCGCTCGCTCCCACTACGCGGAGGCCATTGACTTGGAAGCGATGAGCCAAGGTTATGCGTCTTGCTATGAGGTTGAGGAGCTGGAGAAGATAGAAGACGATGTGGCATCCCTCTCGCAAGACCTAGCAAACAGAATAGCAGATGCAGTCCTCCCCCGGAGGGGTAACTGATTAGATAAATTCGAACCGAAGTGCCAAAAGATGAGTAAGGAGTTTGAACAAGCGTTTTGTTTATAGGGTCGGTCGTGTGAACAATTATATGTTCTTTTCTTTTTAATGCATAAAAAGTCCTTACGGTCCGTTCCTTTTTCGTCATGAAGATCTAGAAGTCTAGAGCACGGATGCGAGATCCTGATTACGCTGGTGAGCGAGAGTGTCGTAGCTGCTGGGGCGTAGGCTTCTCACAGTCCGACCAGTTTTACTCAGTGTCTCCCCGTGACTCAATCTTCAGAAACTTTGATGTAAAAGGGATCGGATGTGGGGTGCTTTTGCATGTATACACTCCTTATCAGCCCCCGAGTGAGGGCCGACCCTAGGGCGTGGCTGGGGTCAGGCGTTACTTGGTAGCCGAGAGGGAGAAAAAGGAAAAACGAGCAAGGGACGATGTTTTTCGAAAAACATCATTCTTTATTTCTTGTTTGTACATGCATGCATTAGAAGACAATCCAACGGTAAAAGCTACATAGTTGTTCTATGTTCCAAGCGTTGGTGAAGTCTTTGCCATCGACGGTCGCAAGCTTGAATGTTCCCGGTCTGAGGACCTCGATGACGATGTATGGCCCCTCCCACGTCGGAGAGAGCTTGTGGTGGTCCTTGGTGCTCTAGACGCATCGGAGTACTAAGTCACCGACATTGAAGGCTCAACCCTTGACCTGTCGGCCGTGGTACCAGTGTAGCACCTGCTAGTACTTGGTGGAGTGGGTGAGGGCAACATCGTGGGCCTCGTTGAGCTAGTCCACAATGTCCTCAAGGTATTCCTTAGCCTCCAGCTCTTTGTATGCGATTACTATAGGTGCTCCATAGTCGAGGTTAGTCGGTAGGACTGCCTCGGTGCCGTAAACCATAAAGAAGGGCGTGTAGCCGATGGCCCTACTAGGGGTCGTCCTTAGGCTCCAAAGACCCGTGGGAAGCTCTACCACCCATTGCCCGCCAAACTTGTTGAGCCTATTGAAGATCCTAGGCTTGAGGCCCTGGAGCACCATGATGTTGGCACGTTCAACTTGTCC
Source organism: Miscanthus floridulus (assembly GCF_019320115.1). Lineage (NCBI taxonomy): Eukaryota > Viridiplantae > Streptophyta > Magnoliopsida > Poales > Poaceae > Miscanthus > Miscanthus floridulus. The sequence goes on along the minus strand of NC_089580.1, from coordinate 34,887,071 downwards.
GTTCGTACGGGGGTGTGCCATGGCGGCCTAGTCGGCCCTGATATGGTTGTCATCGCAGAATCTAAGGAATTTCTTCCCTATGAATTGTGTGCCATTGTCCATGATTATAGAGTTTAGAACCCCAAAGCAGTGGATGATGTCCGTGAAGAATTTGACGACCTCTTTAGACCCGATCTTCATGATCGGCTAGGCCTCTATCCACTTGGTGAACTTGTCTACGGCGACAAGGAAGTGTGTATAGCCCCTAGGCACCTTCTCGAGGGGCCTGACTAGGTCAAGCCCCTAGACCACAAATGGCCATGTGATGGGGATCGTTTGGAGTGCTTGAGCTGACAGGTGGGGTTTGCCGGGTGTAGAATTGGCATCCTTCGCAGGTGCGAATGATCTGCTCGGCATTGGCTACTATGGTGGGCCAATAGAAGCCATATTAGAAAGCCTTACTAACTAGGGTCCTTGGCCCCGCGTGATGTCCACAGGAGCCACGGTGGATGTCGTCCAGTAGCCTCTTTCCTTGCTTGGTGGGGATGCACCATTGCAGGACTCCTCTGTGGCTCTTTTTGTAGAGCTCTTCCTCGATGACAACGAATGACTTGGCATGGCGTGCGAGACATCATGCCTCTGTCTTATCAATCGGGAGCATCTCGGACGAGGCAATCGAGATACAGGACCCTCTAGTCTGGCAAGGGGTCGGGCCTTGTAGATGGATCCTCATCGATTTCCTTAACCTTAGGGTCAGGCAAGTCTACCAGAGGGTTAGCCCCTGAGCCCGAGGCGAGGGGCTAATTGTCGGCCCCAGCCCTTGAGCCCGAGATAGGTGACTCATTGTTGACCTACTCTAGCTCCTCATAATGGATTAAGGGCTAGTGCTGATCGCTGGCAAAGACGTTGGCCGGGATCGGCTCTCGGCCGAGCGCCGTCTTTGCCAGTTCGTCTGCTGCTTCATTAAGCCATTGGGGGATGTGATTGAGTTCGAGGCCATCGAACTTGTCCTCCAACTTGTGCACTTCTTGGCAGTATGTGGCCATCTTGGGGTTGTGGCAGCTTGACTCCTTCATGACCTGGTCGATGATGAGCTGCGAGTCGCCTTGGATGTCTAGCCATCGGATCCCCACTTCAATGGCAACGCGCAGGTCGTTGATGAGTGCTTCATACTCGACCACATTGTTGGAGGGAGGGAACTAGAGGTGGACCATGTACCTCATGCGTACCTCGAGGGGGAAAAGAAAGATGAGCCCCATGCTGGCACCCTTCTTCATCAACGAGCCATTGAAGTGTATCGTCCAGTATTCCTAATCGACGGCCGCTGATGGCATCTGGATCTTAGTCCATTCCATAACAAAGTTGGCTAGCACCTAGGACTTGATGGCTGTCCGGGGTGTGTAGGTGATTCCTTCACCCATCAGCTCGAGCGCCAATTTGGCAATTCTCCCCATGGCATCACGGTTTGGGATGACCTCTCCAAGAGGGAAGGACGAAACTACCATCACTAGGTGTGACTCAAAGTAGTGCCACAATTTTCTCCTAGTGATCAAGACGGCGTACAAGAGCTTTTGGATTTGAGGATAATGGGTCTTAGAGTTGGCCAAGACCACGCTGATAAAATAAATAGGGCGTTGCACCTTGAGAGCGTGCCCTGTCTCCTCCCGCTCTAACACTAGCGCAGCACTGACCACTTGCGTGGTTGCCGCGATATACAGTAGGAGCGGTTCCCTTTCAACTAGTGGGACTAGAATCAGGGCCTTCGTCAAGACTTGCTTGAGCTTGTCAAGCACCTCCTGAGCCTCGGCTGTCCACATGAACTGGTCAGTTTTCTTCAGGAGTCAATAAAGGGGGAGACCTCATTCACCAAGGCGTGATATGAAATGGCTAAGAGCCATGAGGCATTCCATGATCCGTTGTACCCCCTTTACGTTCTGAATTGGACCCATTCGAGTGATGGCCGTAATCTTTTCTAGGTTGGCTTCGATGCCGCGCTCAGAGACGACGAACCCGAGCAGCATACCTCTTAGGACCCCAAAAACACATTTTTTGGGTTGAGTTTTATGCCGTTCCCTTAGAGTTTTTTGAAGGTTTTTTTGAGGTCGACCATAAGCTGGTCAACCCTTTTGGACTTGACTACGATGTCGTCCACGTATGCTTTGACGGTCTCTCCGATGAGATCACCGAAACACTTGAGCATACATCGTTGGTATGTTGCTCCTGCGTTCTTTAGACTGAACGACATGCTAATGTAATAGTACGATCCGAATGGCATGATGAAAGAAGTTGTGAGCTGATCAGATTCGTTCATCGTAATTTGATGATAGCCAGAGTACACATCAAGGAAGCAGAGGGTTTCGCACCGCGAGGTTGAGTCGACTACTTGATCTATGTGTAGCAAAGGAAACGGATCCTTTGGGCACGCCATGTTGAGACTAGTATAGTCAACACACATTCTCCATTTCCCACTCTTCTTTTTTATAAGAACATGATTGGCTAACCACTCGAGATGATACACCTCCTTGATGAATCTAGCCACCAAAAGCTTCGCAATCTCTTCGCTGATGGCCCTGCGCTTCTCCCCGTCGAAGCAGCGTAGGCGCTGTTGCACCGGTTTGGAGCCCGTTTTGATCCACAAGGCATGCTTGGTGACTTCCCTCGGAACATGTGGCATATCCGAGGGTTTCCACGTGAAAACATCAATGTTCGCGTGGAGGAAGTTGATGAGCGCGTTTTCCTATTTGGGGGAGACATCAGAACCGATGCGTAGCACCTTTCTGTTGGGGTCATTAGGGTCGACGGGGACCTCCTTGGTGCCCTCTATGGGTTCAAAGGCCCTGGCCTATCACTTGGAGTCAGGTGCATCCACGGCCACCGCCTCCTGGATGACCGCGAGCTCCTCTGAGGTGATAGTCATAGCGGCGAGCTCACAGCACTCCAGGTTGCACTCGTAAGCACGCTGGAAGGAAGTGCCGACGGTGATGACCCCATGCAGGTCTGGCATCTTTAGCTTAAGGTATGTGTAATTGGGGATGGCCATGAACTTTGCGTAGCATGGATGTCCCAAGATGGCATGCTAGGTTCCGTGGAAACCGACCACCTCAAAGGTGAGGGTTTCAATCCTAAAGTTGGACTTATCCCCAAAGGTGACGGGCAGGTTGATCTACTCGAGACGTCTAGCCTATTTCCCTGGCACGATGCTGTGGAAAGGCGCTCCGGTCAGTCAGACGTGTGATTGGTGACGCCCATGGCATCGAGTGTCTTGACATACATGATGTTGAGGCCGCTTCCCCCATCCATCAACACCTTGCTGAGACATTTTTTATCGATGATCTGGTCGACAACGAGTGGGTATCGCCCTGGATGCGGAACATTGTCCGGGTGGTCGGAGCGGTCAAAGGTGATGGGGGGTCTCGACCATCAGAGGAAGGTGGGAGTGGCCGACTCGACCATGTACCCCTCTTGATGCGTGAGCTTCTGTCGACGCTTGGAGTCGTACGCCATTGGCCCACCGAAGATCATGAGGCAGTCGGTTTCCTCTGGGAAGACCTCGTCCTTCTCCTCGGTGTCGTCCTCTGGGGGGTCAGGCTTCTTCTTCCCGTCCCCTTTCTTGGAGCCCCCGGACAAGAACTTCTTCATGAGCCCATGGTCCTTGTAGGCATGCTTGATGGGGTAGGCGTGGTTCGGGCAAGGTCCTTCAAGCATCTTCTCATAGTGATCGGGGGCACCCTCGGTGGGCTTCCTTCCCCCCTTACGGTCGGCAGTGGCCATGACCAAGCCCTCACATCGTTGCTTGTTCTTCTTCTTACGAGGATGGTTGGAAGCACCTTCGCCGGCTTCATTGTCCCACTTTGCCTTGCCCTTAGAGCGGTCAAAGATTGCTCCGACCACCTCTTCACCCGAGGCATGGCTGGTGGCGATGTCAAGGAGCTCCTTGGTGGTCCTCGGGCCCTAGTGACCCAACTTATGGACCAGGGACTCACAGGTGATCCCTAACAGGAAGGCCTCAATGATGTCTACGTCGGCGATGTCGGGCAGCTTGTTGCACTGCCAGGAGAAGCGTCGGATGTACTCATAAAGAGTCTCTTTGGACTTCTGCCGATAGTTCTTGAGGTCCCATGGGTTTCTAGGGCATGTGTAGTGTGGCAGAACCACCCATAATAGCGTACTTACGGAGGCGCTCGTCTTCCACCAGACACTAAGCACCCCGAAAGCCACTACCATGAGCGGTATCCGTCGGGCACACCTCGAGGGAGAGCCCGAAAGATCCACATTTTACCCCCAAGGATCCAATAATGAAAACAAGTTACAACGCAAGTCCATCACATACATTAGAGTTTCTTAAAAGTACATTATTACAATACCAAATACAGAGTTCGGAATGATAAATAGTGGAATATTAAAAGATAACATCTAGCGATAAGATAACAAGGATCCCGTCTGAGCCCACCAAATGGATCCTCCACTCAAGAACTCCTCAAGCGTCACCTGCAACAGGGGTAAATAAACCCTGAGTACACAATGTACTCGCAAGACTTATCCGATAGTGGGAATACTTTCCTGACTCCAAGGAGTATGATAGGCTTTATGGTTGCTGGTTCTCTTTTAGCCAAAAGCAGTACTAATAGTGAGTGCTTATTTATACATTATTATCATCAGCCGTATTAAGTTTTTATCTAGTCAATCTATATAAGCACCTGTGCTACCTTCAAGCAAGAGTTGAGCAATCGATACTGTTCCTTCTCCTTTTCCACTTCCAGTTCTTACTACGGTGCTAAACCGCAGACAAGCCGTACCCGATAACCCGGCGATTCATAAATCAATGTACCCAGCTGGGTGCCCCAAAAACACATGCCCCGCCTATACCCCAGGCACAAGCAGGACTAACCCACCACTCTCCTATCCTAGGTGTCTAGGTCCCCGTCCAAACTTGGACTCCAAGCCCCCACCTCTGAATCCCGGACTCAGTGTGGTGCAAGGACTTCCACCACCTCCTCTTCCCATCAGTCGGTCTAGAAAAAGCCGGATCCGCGATAAGAGAGCAGCAAGTCTTCCCTGCACCCATACCCAAGTATGTGCTCGGGACAATAGTCTGTGACTTGCCTAGAGTCATATGCAACGACCGGTCCTTAATCGACACTGACAGGGAAAAAGTGTAACCGGGCTACGCCCTGTTGGCCGCAGGACACAACCCCTCACACCCACCAGTACCAAAATCCACATCCCTGTCCGGTCACCATTTTTCCTTTCCATTATTTTATCATGATATCATAGTTTAATCACCTATTTGCGAGTAACATCAGGTTACTCACGCTATCGACATCCTAAGCATAGCAGCTACTCGACCTGTACTAGTAGGACTTATGGTGGAGATATCTAGGCATGTAGTTTCCATAAAATGCCTGTAACGTAAATGCATATCATATAAATATATTCGGTAATTATTTAAAAATAGGGGTTATGCACCGGGGCTTGCCTTGGGCAGGTGCCGGGTCAGCAAAGTCAGTACCAACAGGCTCCTGGGCTCCCTCCTGTGTGAAAAGCTCCTCCTCGTACTCCTCGATCACCTCGTCGTACTCTAGATCACCGACGGATACGAAGTCTACCTATTCGTGATCTACATGAAATGACGATGCAATGATTACACTATGGCAACATCAATTCTCAATGCAAAAGTACCTCTATTACATTACTAAGTGAGGTCTACCTACTAAAGTCTAAGCTACATACGGTATGTACAACTAACAAGTATGACCGTGTCCTACATTATTACGATGACTACGGATATTCATACTCCTAATGCCAGTTTACGATAAAGCAAGGATAATAACTACGTCATTAAACGACTCGTTCTATGGTTACCATTTTTACAGCAAGTATATAAATGCCTAAGGAACCTACGGTAACGATTTCAAAGCTAAAGTTATCATCGGTTTACCACAACAAATCCTGCAATTAAAGATCGATATACCGCTAAGCTCTCTACTTCAAGCTTATGAGCCTACCATCCTAACAGCTAATGGTGAACTAACTGTACTAATAGGTAGACGACATTTTTGCGAACCTAACAAACTTAGTTTCGCTATTTTTGGACAATCATGCAATTTACTACGATTTATCGAAGTTGGATTCATAACCGGAAATAAATAAGCATTTCAAATTCCAGGAATTAATGAAAACCGAAACCTCCTTGGCTGGCCCACAACGCGTGGCCCGATCCAACGCGTCACCCTGCCCACACGCGATGGAAAGCCAGCGCGTGGCCCACGCAGAGGCGCGGCCCAGCCGGCCAGCGGCCCACGACGGTGACGGCCTGCGCGCGAAGGTGATTATGCACGGGCACTCCTGAACTACAACGAAATCATAGCCAACCCTAAGCCACTATTGAATCAGTCAGCACTTTTACAGTAGCACCCTCTAAATTCTACGTCTTCATCGTGGTGAAGTCCCTGACCATCCAGAGCACGCACCGACGCGATGGCGCGGCACTAGACGTCTATGTCGGCCACCCCAGCCCTCTCCTTACTAAAACAAAGAGCCGATACTCACCTACGTGCGAACGCAAACCACAGGGCAGAGACACACGCGCCGAGACATCGCAGCGAGCTCGGACCACGACGGTGGACAACCTACAAGAACGACGATGCCGTTCCGGTGAACATCAGCACTGCCGGGACAAAACAAGGAGTGGACAAGTACCAGCGACTCACCACAGAACTAGAAGACGTGAAGAAACGATCGGAGATGGCTCAGTCCAAGCCGGCCACGTGCGCGCGATGAGTGCAGCGGAGCACGGCAATGGCACGGCCGCGCCACGGGAAGCACTACGGCGGTAGGGTCTAGGAGGTGGCGAGCATGGTGACCACCGATGGAAGGGGAGGCTAGTGGTGCGAGGAATTTGACCGAGCGGCTATGGTGGCGATGAAAGCCGACGGCACAGGCACTCCAGGTCTTAATGGCTCGAAAGCATGGCCCTTCAAAATTGGCGCACAGGACTGAGCCACAGGCAGCTATGAGGGGCAGGAAAGGCGATCGGCTGCCTAACGGAGCTGCGGGCAAGACCAATTAGAACGGGGTGCAACCACTACAGTGAATTGGAAGGAAACGTGACGGTGGTAAGGGGACAACGGAGACAGAGGAGCACATGACGTGGCATGGCTCGTCTGCGGGCGTCAACACAAGGTACCGCCATGCCTGGCCATGGGGAACCACAGGGCGTGCTCCTAACAGCCGTCCGCATGGCCGCTGCAGCAAACGACGAGACAAGGCATGGCACGTTTGCGGACAGCGCCAGGCAACAACATGGTGGACGTGACGCCGCGGTGACCGTGAAGCAGGTAGTCTTCTAACACGCAAGCGGCCAAAGGAGTCAATGGAGCGATGCCGAGCGCAGCCGCTGGCGATGTGGACGCGGGACCCCGCCCGACCACGGCCACAGCGGGCAGGGCAAGGTGCTAGCAGAGCATGGCTAGCGGTCTGGGCGCCATGCATCGGTTGGCGAGGTGAGCTACAGCGAGGCAGAGCGCGTAGGCGGGCAGCAGCGAGGTAGGTGGCTAGGACGCGTGGGTCGTGCGCGTGCACGGTGCAGCGAGCGCAGCCAGGCACGGCAGTGGCTCTGGCCCACACGGCAGAGCGCGCTGGCAAGCCAACCAGGGTGGTGACTGTGCCCAGAGCTCAGCCAGGTGGCGTGCATGATTCTTAAAGCAGATAGAAAATGTGTACGCTGCGCTCTAAACGCTAATCCAATTGCTCGATGCGAAAAGGAGTACATCGAGCCATCACCCTCAGTCGCGACATTGCGCTACTTCTAAAGCCAATTGTTCTACAACTAATGCCAAAGGTGGCTTCGTCGACCACTTCAAACACTTACGCGGAGGACGTCGATTTGAAAGGTTTCGCGTCGAACCCCAAACCCGACCCCCAGGACGTACTCGCTAACCATCCCTGTCTTCGACCGCACCTTTTTATCGCCATTCGCAAAACGTTTATAACATTTTGTTTTAACAAGAATTCGATTAAGATAATAAACGCGCTATTTGACATGAAACATAACCTTTTGCTTTCCCATTTCATAAAAATGTTTCAATGCCAAACATTGCTTAAAGAGCCTATCATACACAATCGCACATAAATCAGATGCTTTATGAAATGTTTTAGCAAAACATTACAATGTAACACCAGGGTGTTACATGTAGGTGCCCTGAAAGTTGCCCATGAAGATCTCCTTTAGATCTGCCCAACTGTGGATGCAGTTGGGCGAGAGGTGCTCCAGCCATGTTCGTGCTGAGTCGGCGAGGAACAAGAGGAGGTTGCGGATAATAAAGTTGTCACTATCCGTGCCACTGGCGTGGCAAGCGAGCCGATAGACCTTGAGCCACAGCTCGGGGTTTGTTTCCCTAGAGTACTTTAGGACATTGGTCGATGGTCGGTAGCATGGTAGGAAAGGCACGTTGAGGATGTGTCGTCAAAAAGCCTGAGGCCCGGTAGGTCGGGGCTTGGACTCCTATCCTCGGTGCTGTCGTAGCGCCCTCCGCGGTGAGGGTGGTAACCATGGTTGTGGCTAAGGTGCTTGCCCACCAGGACCGTAACCCGCCTCCCGTCGTCACGTGGCGCTTGGTGGATGGAAACATCCTTGCCATGTAGTCCTTAGGGTGTGCGCTGGCTAGCGTCGAGCTCACATCGTCGGGACAGTGAGCTCTCCGCCTTCTATATCGCGGCACGCTCGAGTAGCATGTGGATCTCTCGGTGAGTCCAATGGTCTTCTGGTGTCACGGGCTCAGGGAGGCCTCAGAGCAAGGCTACGATGGCCGATATGTTCTATCTTGCCCGAGCAAAGCACGGGAGGCCCCTGTCATCCTCGACGATCTTCTGGTTTACCTCGCGGGCCCTAGCATGCATGCTTTCACCATCTCCTCATTGTGCGAGCTCCCTCTTGAGCTCCACATGTTCTTGCTTGAGTTGGAGTCACGCCTCCTCGAGCTCTTGACGCCGTGCTCACAGCTGCTCCTCCTGCACATGCGGCAGAGCCTCCGTGCCTTTGTCATCGTCGCACGCTAGATCGGCCACCTCGTGGATGCTTTGGGCATGCCCTTCGGGGGTCTCTGCCATGAAGCATTCCCATGAGGGGTGATGGTTGCCCCTGCTAGAGTTGGAATCAGAAAATATTTCTGAGTCCCCTGCGAGAAGGTTGTGGAGTGACTCCATGACGTACTCCGCCGCTCCCACGAACGTGTTGTTCGTAGGGGGCGAGCGGAAGTGTTGCGCCGTGGAGTGGCCTGCGGCCCACGCAGTGTTGCGCAGGCCAAAGGGGAACGCCGCTGCGGCTCTACCGGTGAGCTGCTCCGAGGTGAGTGGCTCCGTTCTAGTGAGCTGCATCATGATGTTGGCGTAGGAGAAGGTGAGGCAGCAAAGATCCTCCCATGACGGTCGGGGTCCTAGGAAGGCGGCAAGTTGATGCTCAAGCCTCCCGTAATCGAAGTTGAGGAGCTGATTGCTCCTAGGGGCACGAGCATCTAGTGTGTGCAGCCGCAGCTCCTCAAATGCCTCATCGATCGTGTCGAGGCTGGTGGAGTAGAGAAGTCGGGTGGTGGCGGGAGCCTGCGCCAGCTCCCCCTCCATGGTGATGACAAAATCTAGGCTCCCGAAGTGCACGTGTGCGCCCGGGACCCAACTGACACTGAGGTTGGCCATCCAAAGCTTGGAAGTGACGTCGAGACGCGCAAAAGGCTCCTACCTAGCACGCCAACTGTCGGTGTTTCGAGTCAACAACTAGTAAATTTCTAGTTTGCGCGTCTGGCTCGGAAGTTTGAAAGAGTGACACGAGTGTTATATTGGTTTGGGCAGGATGTCCCTACGCCTAGTCGATGAGCTGCTGCTCATGTTCCTTGCACAAAGATGTTTGCAGTAGGGGTTACAACCGGGCGAGAGAGGGATGGGCTCCCAAGTCTCCGGTGTGTGTGAATGCATATAAGCATAGAGGTGCGTGAGTGTGTTTCTAGATGGCCCCGTCTCCTCCTTTTATAGCTCAAGGAGGAGGCAGGTTACATTCAAGATCAGCCCTCAAGCTTGCATGGAGGATAAGGTGGAAAAGAAAAGATCTGAATCTGCCCTCCTCCCTCCTTGCCCGGGCCCCCTTCGATGTTGCCAACGCGCTGGCAACGACAGCCATCCCGTCCCATCAGTAGCCGCACGGCGTACAGGCCTAAGGCACAGAGGTGCACCGCTCCGTCAGGCCCCTAGCCATGCGGCGCATGGACCTAGTCGCCCCGGCATGCACCGCGCCACACGCAGGCACGCGGTGCACGTGCCTGGTCACGGTGGGACGCGTCATGTCGTCCCGCCGTTCGAATGATTACATCCTACGGTCGATCCCGTCTAGGGCCATACTGTAGTCGACGGTGTCACGCCCCCTCTGCCTTGCGTTGGGTGTCGTAGTCCGCCAGACACGGCCCATCATCACCGCCTGTCACATCCGGCGCACGTGTCTTACTCAGGGCGGCGGGGCGTGGCGCGTGCTTCCCCTGGAAGGGGGCCCACCTCGCCCGAGGGTCTATCTGCATAATTCCCGGGCAAGGCGGGGAACCCTCAGACAGGATCGGAAGGCGTGGGACTCGTCTGCTTAGGGCCGGGCGAGGCGGAGCGTGTGCCTGAGGGGTCGGGCGAACCAGAAATCCTCTTAGTCGGGCCGGACCGGGCCGTAGCTGCGCTCACAATTATCTTAGGCGGACTGAGGCCGATGTCTTTTAACTCCTGTCTTAAGGGTACCGTAATATTGGTACCCGACACTACCTAATGATACTTATATCATAAATATTAATATTTTATTAAATATATTTGGTTAAAGTTAAAAGTTGTTGATTTTTTGGGAAGCGAGAATGATTCTTTTGTAGACAGAGGGAGTAGAATTTAAGAACAGCTCGACCGCCCACCAACAAAATTGTGATCCGACCAGTTCCTCGCTGAGCTAAGGCGAGGTGAGCATTTGTTGCAGGATCAGGAACGGCCTATTCTGTTTGCATCTCCCATTTTCTTTAGTTACAGTAAACTTTGCTGCATATATGCCTACCATTTGCCTTTGTTAATCTAAAGCCGTAGACATTTTGTATGTGTTAGCAATAACCATATAGATGATGATCTCAAAAGAAAAAAAATCCAATAGAGATCCATATACAAAACTTTTATGATACATGATGCCATTATATTCATCCTTTTCTACAGGCTCTTCCACTTCCTATGTGAATCTTTTGATCAAATCATTGGTCAGGCAATTCAATTTGTTTCGTATGTGTATGACCGATTACTTCAGTACTATGCACACTATAAGTCTATAACTAGGAAGCATCTGTTTACTTGAGATTTTTTACTTACATATGTTCTACCGTTACAGTAGTGGTCCACCATACATAATACTCTCTGTTTTAGGTCACTTTATATTTATCCTATGTTAAATTTCTCTAACTTCAATAAAGTTTTTAGAGAAATACACTAATATCTACAAGTTTAAATAAGTGCACCATTTAACAAATTTTATGGACATTTCAATGAAACTAATTTTACCTTGTAGATGTTTTTTTTGAAATGATTTTACCTTGTAGATGTTGATTATTCATTAACTTGAGCTTAAAAAAAGATTATTCATTAACATCGTTAAAGTTAGAAAAATGACTTTTGCTACTGTTGAAGTGGGCTATAATTTAGAATCGAGGAAGGCATCTCTTATCAATGTTTCTGGGGGAATGGTTTCGAGAAATTCACAATTGTCTGCATTTGTATTTGTATATATAGATAGATGAAAGACATGCATGCATGCTGCCTGATTCCCCATGCATGCAGGACACGGCGCATGGGGCTCAGCTTTGGCTGTAGTTGCAGAGATCCATATGGTTATGCTGGTTTTATGTAGCCCCATATGGCCTCTGGCCTAGGCCCAGTTTAGTTTCCCAAAAATTTTGCAAAATTTTTCACATTCTCTATCACATCGAATCTTTAGACGCATGCATGAAGTATTAAATATAAATAAAAAATAAAACTAATTACATAGTTTAGACGAAATTCACGAGACGAATTTTTTAAGCCTAATTAGACTATAATTGGACACTATTTGCCAAATAACAACGAAAATACTACGGTGCCCATTTTGTCAAAAATTTGGAACTAAACTGGCCCCTAGCGTAAATGCATTCTATTGCCTATGCTACATTCTTCGACTGTCAAAATCCTGCCATTTCTCCTCGTCTGGTGAACATTATTGAATCTAACTCCTCAGAAAAAGAGAATATGAACACATTGAGTCGAACAAACTCTCCGTAGCATGAAAGAGTGCGATTGTGCTGAATTCGTCTTTGCAGGTTTGTTATGATAGTTTCAGTTTACTAAGTCGGGTTCTAGTTGGTTTATTACTGCATGCACTTGCTGCATTTTGAAGTTCTTGTTACTACTGCGTGATATTGCTTCTTACATGCTGCTATTTCTACTGGCAGCTGGTTTTCTATCCAACTATGATAAGGAATGCTTCACTGATAATGTTAGATGAACTAAGCTAGAGATCAGAGGCAGCTGTCGGCTGTGGCTGCTACCAGCCCGCGAGCAAAGGTATGTTACTCACAGCCATCAGCTAGCTCCCATTGCGTACTTGCAAAATCATTTATTTTGTGATGTCTGTTGTACAAATTGGAGAAACACATGCACAAACATAAAAAGGCTCAGCAAGAATATCTTTTTCCTGACGCTTATAATTAGAGAGCTGCGAGGAGCAAGGTTAGCATGCTTGACAAGATCTTGAAAAGGCCTACTCTAGTTCGATTACCAAACTAACAAGCACCCACATCACATCGGAAGGCATAAATAAACTAGGGCACAGTGAAGGCACACCGTCGTGGCTTTTCTATTTGGCCTTGCTCTCTTTTGCTAAGCCGAGGTACAGTCAACAAGGACCTGGGCTTGACTAATGAGCAATGAGCCAATGAGTAGTCTCCCTCGCTCTACACGCATGCATGCAAAAGGCAGTAGCGACCTAGCCGCCGTGCTCCTTTTCCTCCCTGGCTCCCTGCAGCAGCTCTGCAGCCCATGCGAGAAGAAAGGCGTCGTCGACAGTATTTGATTTTAGTAGGGCTCAGTTTACATCCAAAAAATTTGGCAAAATGAACATTGTAGTCTTTTCGTTGTTATTTAGTAATTAGTGTCCAATCATAATCTAATTAGGCTTAAAAGATTCGTCTCGTGGATTTCGTCTAAACTGTGTAATTACTTTTATTTTTTTATTTATATTTAATGCTTCATGCATGTATTTTTATATTCGATGTGACGAAAAATCTTGAAAAATTTAGCGTTTTTGAGGTAACTAAACAGGGCCTAGGAGGATCTGGTAGGGCTACTCCACCGTAAAAAAAAAATCAATTCTAGCTCTAAACACACCTACCGAGTAGCTCCTCCTATGCTAGCTATATAGGTTAGCTAGCTACTAGTAGCCAAGTATCGTCGCATCCTCAGCCACAGCCCACACAGGGAGGACGAACAAAAAATATAACTGTTTGAAAAATTGCTAGAGTGCGTGCATGGTCGGCTATTTTGCAGTTTGCAACTTGCAGAAGGGAATTTATTTGCAGTTTAAAGCCTGCCATCCACTTGGCAGCTACTCTCTCCATCATAAAACAAAAAAAATCTTATACAGTAGCATTCAAGGTTTTTCCTATAAATAAAGATGTCATAACACTCTCCACCTAGATGATATATTTTGATGATTGGCTCTTAATAAATAGCCATTTGGTCACAAATGCACTTTCGGATTTTGTTGGTGCTACTCTATTCAGGATTAAATAATTTATAGCTAATATTAGTTGGGTAATGTTTTGGTTCAAGAGCTAAAGGTGGCTAAATTGGCGGTTTTGCCTATAATACCCTAAACCTTTAGAGATATGTAAGAAGACAAAACTGTTCTTTCATATCTATTACGAAGTAGCTGGTATTAGATATGTTGGTACAGCTAGAGATAAGTTAGATGTTCGTCTAATAATTAGCTAGCTTATTATATAGCTTTTTTATCCAAACAACTAACTTTTAGCTGCTAACTATTAGCTAGGTGGAAAATCTAGATCAGTCTATTCGGAACTAGTGCTAGAGTTTGTTGACATTCAGAGTAATGTAAGTCTCGCGCAACATCGTACTCTCCATTTTATAAGACTTTTGGCTCTTCTAGATACTTGGTTTTTTTCTATACATATAGAGTTAAAAGCATATATCAAGAAAAGACAAAACATCTTATAATTTTATAATTTGTATTTCTTTAGCAAATATAATGAAACTATTTCTTTAGTATTTGGTTGGAGTGAGCTTGATATGATGGCTCCATCCTACTTTAGTATGTCGGCCCCACTGTCATTCTCACATCCAGAGAATGTAAACTGTGTTGTAGGAATTTCCTAGAATGAATTGGTTCATTATATATGCAGACATTCTCATTTTAAACCGTTATTATGTCTTTTCTTTTGTCCGTCAACCAAACATAGTTCGGTTCTCTTTATAATCCGTCTTTTTCAACTTATTTTTTTAATTAAAATAATATTTTTCTCTAACAACAAATCAGCCAGAATAGTATTTTATTATATTTTTTTCAGCGAAGCCAACGACGCCAAATAACTGAAACGGGATAACTTCATTCCACTGTGGTACCGTACACGGATACGTGCACTGTAGTCGTCATCCCTGCGGCGCCCATGCGCCTACGCTGCTTTTGCTGCCGTTGTTGTCTCCTCTACGGAGTGCTCCTATGGATCTAGCCTTCTAGGTGCCTAGGCCTAGACAAGAGCCTTTAGCTTGTCCTATCAGGCTGCTAGCTTATCCTGCCACGACTCTTCTTCCAGGTCTCCGGTCTCTTTCTTGCTTTATTACCACAACCAGTGTACCGACGCCTTGTTTAGATTGCAATTTTTTTCACTCTCTTTTCGTCACATCAAATTTTTAGATACATATATGGAGTATTAAATATAGATAAAAAATAACTAATTATACAGTTTGATTGTAAATTACAAGATAAATCTTTTGAGCCTAGTTAGGCCATGATTGGACAATAATTGTCAAATATAAACGCAATCTAAACAAGGTCTGACATGAGCCTATTCGCTTGCTCGTAAACGATCGTAAATTTTCAACCGGAACAGTATTTTTCTCTTACACCAAACTAGTCAGCAGTAAATAATCCACGATACGATACGGTCTCACGAACAGACGGATGGAAATTACTCTGGCGACGCTGGACTGTAAAACAGCTTGGAATGCTTGGTTGGGGAAGGGAGTGCGTTTGTAATGCTTGAAGTCGCAGATAAATTCAAACAAAATTGAGTTTTATTATCCTTTATGGTCCCGTTCGGCTTACCTCATATTCGACTTGTTTACCTTATTTTTTTAGTTAGAACAATATTTTCTCTCGCAACATTTCACCTACTGTTCTCAGCCAGTTTTAGCCACGGGTACGTCGCTGGTACAATCAATAATACGTTTATTTGCAACATGGTACAGTTTACACTGTCTAGGTTCAAGCTGGACGCTTGCAGGCTCGGCACACACAGTGCCCTGGCTCAGCAGTCAGCACTCAGCAGGCTTGGCACTGTTCACAAACCTGGAAGTGCATGTGACTGCAAAGCGCAAAGAAGTTATTATTCTCAAGCAAGCCGTGAATTCAGAGTCTGCTGCAGCTGGTGATGTATGGCTGGTGCATGTTGCTGTGTGCTCTAGTTTGATGACATCATTGCCAGTACCGGTAATTCCTTCCAAATTCAATTTCTTCATCAATCGTCGGTTATAACTAGTATTTATGATCATTTGTTTACGCCTTGTTTAGTTGGACTCCACGGTCCAAAAAGTTGCTACAATACCTGTCACATCGAATGTTTACGGCCCGTGCATAGAGCATTAAATGTAGACGAAAAGAAAAACTAATTACACAGTTTAGTGGGAAATTGCGAGACGAGCGTTTTAAGCATAATTAGTCAATGTTTGGATACTATTTGCCAAATAAAAACGAAGGTGCTATAGTAGCCCCAAATTCTAAATTTCGCGAACTAAACAAGGGCTTATTATGATATGAAGTTAGCTATATTGAAAAGGAGCATTAATCTAGTATTTTAGACTAAAATATACGGTTTTGATTCATAATAATCGTGCGCGAGAGGTGCCCTTCGTTACCATGCATCTTCGTCCTCGAGTTGCTTGTATTAATTAGGAGAATTGTCATTTTGATCCCTCAATTATCGTCTTATACTCAATTTTATCTCTCAACTATCAATATGACTATTTCAATCCTTAAACTTTACTTTTGGGTTTAGTTTAATCCTAGCACTATCAAAGTGAACATTTCAATTCTCAAACTTTACAATTTAGGCTCAATTTGATCCATGAAGTATCAACACACCTTGATAGTTCATTTTGAAAGTTTAAGGACCAAGATGCTAGTACGCCGTAGGTCTTCAAGTTTTCCATTTTGTCAAACTTCGAACCAAGATGGCTCTTTCCTCAATTTTGACCTAGAAACTTTTGATTCAGTAACGGAAAGTTTCACAGATTCATCTTTAAAACTCTTTTTTTTTGCATTCAAATTTAGGAAATTGAATATATGAATTTTAGTGTTCACTGTCAACTTTTGTGTTGAAGTTTGATTTGGTTTAGGTCTAAGGTTAGTTATGTGATTTGAAGTCTTTGTTGCATATCAATATACCAATTTCTGAACAATCGATAATGTCTATGATGTAATGATTGTACGCCAGGCCACCAGCCATAGTCGTCCTAGTTGGAATGTATGTTAGAATAGTTTTATAAGAAGATATTGATATTCAAAATACTAAATATGCACTGTTGGATTCGCTATGGATTGTCATTTTTACAGTAAATCTATTTAATTAGCAAGTTGTCGGTGCAGAAAGTGACCAACAAGTAAATATTTATAGTTTTGCCGTACGTTGTGATCGGAGGTGACCAAGCACTCAGTGACATAGAGTTTATACTGGTTCAGACAACGTACCCTACGTCTAGTTCGAGTCGGTCGATGGCTTTATTTCTGAGCCCAGGTACTCAAAGTTTGCAGTGGGGTTACAAACGAGAAGGAGAAAGATGGGGTGCACGAGAGCTTCGGTCGAAAGGGTCGAGAGCGATAGAAACTCCGCTATGAGCTAAGTGTTCAAGCGTGTGCTTGAGGTTCAAACCTAGTGGTTCTATGGTTGTGAACTAGTGAACTTGATGGATCTAATGAATCTGGAATGACTTGTATGAACCTGAATCTACTTAGTCTCTTGGGAGAGAGCGCATCCCCTTTTATAGATGAAGGAGATGGCCTTACAAGTGAGAGGGAGAGAGTTCGTATGCTTCTAAGTCTTGTTGCCCACGTCGGCGGGTACAGGAGGATGGAAGGCGCCTACAACACTGTTGGATGTCGGTTGTATGTGGAAGGTTATGTCGTCTTGTTTTCGGGTATGACAGATGTCGGCACCTGCATATACTGTTGATGCCCAGAGGCATATCAAGAGTCTCACCATGTTCACTTGGTACGGTAAATCCCGGCGCCTGCAACACTGTCGATGCCCAGAGGCATGTCGGGGCCTTACCATATGGGAGTTTAACGGCGCCCACAATACTGTGGAGGAAAATGTTGGCGCCTACAATACTATTTGTGTTAGGGCGGTTACAGAGTATTGTTCCTATAGGTGACAGGGTACGGTCCCTGGTATCTTGGTTTGACTTGAGCGCCTTGCCTTGCTTTCTCTCTTCGTTCCCTGGTCCCTTCCGAACTGGCGTCCCCGGTCGGTTGGTCCCAATCGACTCTGGTTGCACCAGTCGGAGAAGAGCAGTGAGTAGGGTCTTTGCATGCCCCGGTCGGAGACGTGGGGTCAGAGTCAGAGGTAGTGCTTTGTCAGGCCTTTCGGTTGGAGAGACCGTCTGGAGGCGCTAGAGACCGAAATGAGCGCTCCGGTCGGAGAGGTGGGCCGAAGTCGACAAGCGGGCGCTGTTCCTTCTTGGCCTAACCTTCCAATCGGTGACTGGCCCGTCTCCCTAGCCTATTGTTTTAGACATTTGGGCCGACCTATGAGTTGCGTGCTGTTTATTTAGGCTGAGCCTTTACAGGAAAGCCGGTCCGTGAGGGACCTTGGGTTTATGAACCCGACAGGAGCCCCTGTGCCCTCGGGCGATTCGGGCAGAATCGTCTGGGTTTTTTTTTGTCTCGATGGCAGGTGCGCGCGAGCGCACCCGCGGGTGTAGTCTCTGAGCCCCCAGGCGGTTCGGGTAGAACCGTCTAGGGGTGTTTGTTTAGGGGGTGTGTGTGCGTGTTTTTCAGTTGAGATGGAGTCATCGACCATGGCGTCGTTGCGTAGCCGAGGTGGTTAGTTTCGAGGGATTGGGTGAGACGGAGCTTGCGGGTCTTGGTGTCGGTGCGCACCGTGGGACGAGGTGAGGTAGATAGTCTTAGGGATCGAACAAGGTAGAGCTCATGGATCCTGGCGTCGGTGCATGATATGGGATCCGAGGCAATTAATTAGTTAGTTAGTTTAGGGATCGGGTAAGGCGGCACGGCGGTGCTCGCGGATCCTAGCGTCGGTGCAGCCCACGCAGCCGAGGTAGTTAGTTAGTTAGTTTAGGGATCGGGCGAGTCTGAGCTCATAGATCCTGATGGGGCGAGTTTGGGGTCGTAGTCTAAGGTTTTTTTGGAGCACAGTCGGAGCGTAGCCGGATGGGGCAAGTTCGAGGTCGCAGACCCGGGTGTTTTGGAGCGCAGTCAATGCGTAGCCGGATGGGGGCAAGTTTAGGGTTGTAGACCCAGGCATTTTATGTCTTGAGCCCTCGAGCCCTGTTGGGCCTTAGTAGGGGTTGGTGTGAGTTATGTGTGTTACCCAGTCCTCGGTTCCTCACAACTAGAGGGGATGAGTTTTGTTGCTTGTCCCGATCGCTTGGGCTCAAGTGATGCGCTCGGTGAATTCACTAACGGGTATGATCGAGTGGAATCTAGGCCCGTCATTCATGATGGGGTCGGTATAGCCCTCTTGTGACATTCCACTGCTCCTTTACCTACAACCCGATAGATGCCTGGGTCATTCCGGAGACCAACCCGGGTGGCCTAACGGCCTTCCCTCTATGGAGATTCTATGGGCTTGGCGAGAGGTTCAGGATCAAACAAGAAGGTTGAGATGACCTTATCTGCCAGACTAGGCGAGAGCCGCACGGGGCTCGTCTATGTTTTTCTCCCTTGGCTCTATTGGTTGCTCATGTCGAATGAGGCAACCGCCGCTTCATGACGCAACACGGAGCGTTGTGATGCATTTCGCTGCACCTACGATGCTTAGTTCCCGAGCCCCTAGGTGGTTTAGGGTTTGAATCGTCCGAGAGATACAGGCGTATGGAATGAATGCGCGTATGGATGTATGAAATGATTTATAAAGAAATAGAGGGGGTGTGGTAGTATTACCTTAATGACTCGAGTGACGGGGTTTGGAGAGCTCTAGTCAGACATGTCTGATCGGGACCCGTGCTCGTCGTTCGTGACAGAGTCGACGTGGCCTACATGGGGCATCCCTTCACTCCCACCTATCTCTCGGTGTGTTCCTTATATCAATGAATACATCAGTACTATTTTTCCTTTGATATAAATCACTATCCATTCCTTGTTTTTACCCAAGCATATCTTTTGTTTTTTGTCCTTTCTTTTTTGTACCTGCCTGTTAGTTTCGTAGGCTATAGCTTTGGGAGCCCGGGGCATGGCTCGTGAGGCTCAGCTACTCGTAACCATAGGAAAAGACGGGGTGTGATCGGTTAGGAGTAAGAACAAAAGTTACGTAAGGCAATCAAAGGAAAAAGAATGCGCTTCCGTTCGGGGATGAAGTTGTTTACCATGTGTCAGTAAAAAGGGAGTAAAAATAAGAGGTAGTGTTCAATATTGTACCCCCGAGCGACCTGGGCCGAAAGCGTTCAGGCTAGGGTGCTTTATAAGGGCAAGTGTTGACTAAAAAAGCGGTTATACCAAATTTAGGGGAAAAACGACATAGCTGTTCAATGTTCTAAGGGTTGGTGAGAATGTTGCCGTTGTTGTCCTCCAGTCGGTAGGTGCCTGGTCGGATTATTTTGGTCACTGTATAGGGCCCTTCCCATGGTGGAGAGAGCTTGTGTTTTTCCTTCGTTGATTGGGTCCTCCGGAGCACGAGATCGCCAACTTCGAGTATCCTCCCTCTGATCTTCCTTTCGTGGTACCTGCGGAGGGTTTGTTGGTAGCGAGCGGAGGGATGATGGTCGTCTCATGGGCCTCTTTGAGCAGGTCGATGCATCTTGTTGAGCCTTCATGGCTCGGTCACGGTCGAAAGCCTTCACTCTTGGGGCGCCGTGGTCGAGGTCAGAGGGCAGCACTGCTTCAGAGTGAACATAAAAAGTTTAAGTTCATGGGGGAGCCCTCATGTTAACGTTCCTGTGTGCTTAATGGCTACTGTTGATTTCATTTTCTGTGATGGAGCCACTCCATTCGGGGAAGCTTGTTCCCTTTTGTTCCATAGTTTTCCCTTAGCATAATTTTGTTTTTTATTCTTTCTTTCTCATACCTGCCCATTTGTCTCGTAGGCTACAACCTTGGGAGCCCGGGGCATGGCTCGTGAGGCTCAGCTGCTTGTAACCATAGGAAAAGGCGGGGTGCGATCGATCAGAATGTTTTAAAGCAAAGCTACGTAAGGTAAATTAAAAGAACGAACTCCCCTTTTGATTGGGTAGGAAGGAATTTCACCATATGATAGTAAACAAAATAGAGAGGTAGTAGTGCCCCCTAGTGGAGCCCCCAAGCGCCCTGGGCCAAAAAGTGTTCGGGTCAGGGTGCTTTTATAGGAGCATACGCTAAGTGAATAATGGTAAGACTGAAACTTAGGGGAAGAAAAACGACATAGCTATTCCAAGCGTTCGGAGAGAATGTCGTCGTTGTTGTCCTTCAGTCGGTAGGTGTCCAGTCGGATCACTTCAACCTTCAGTCGTCCGGATCCTTGCCCGCTACGTCCCCTTTCTCGGTCGCTGCTTCTTCGCCTTTTTCTTCCTTTGGCCTGCTAGCCTACCGTAGAAGGCGCTTGAGGAGCTGACAGTCCTTGTAGAGGTGTTTGATGGGGTAGTCGTGATTGGTGCACGGGCTCTCCATGAGCTCATGGAAATGGCCCGGAGGGTTCTACTGGGGCTGCGTGCCCACGTGATCAGTCGTGGCGACCAACACGTAGTTGGCCGGTCGGTGGTGATCCTTTCTATTCTTTCTTCTCCTCTGCGTGGAGGGGCCCTTGTCCTGATCCTGGCGCTTAGCCTTACCTTTGCTTAGGCCTTCATTGGAGCATGGTGGGAGCGGCGCTTGCTGGAGGTGTTGGACAAAGGTCCATGGTCTCGAGCTCTTAGGGCTAGGATTCTGGTCGCTGCTGCGTGTGTCTCGGTTCGGTCTGAGCCATGTGTATACAGGCGGTCGGTGTAGAGCGGTCATCAAGTCAAGACGAGGTGCTAATGCGGCCTCCTGTGTCACGCTCGATGGTTGTAGTGGTGATCAGGTGGAGCGACCCATCTGCTGCGTCCCCAGTCCCCTAGTGGAGAGTGAGGCTACGAGTCAGCGTCATGATACGGAGCCCTCTGCTTGTTGAACAGTGGCGGTCTCCACTAGTGCCCGGAGGTTCCGGTGGATCGCCTGTTCATAAGGGTCATTCGGCTCGGATAGGCCATGCAGAAGCATTGCTATGGTGGCGATGTTCTGATTGCCCTGCGCGAACTATGGGGGATCGTTCCCCCAGTCCATGGTGTTGCGCTGAACTCAGCGGGTGTGACCCCAGGCGCCGCTCGCCGGTCTATGTGCGTAGGTGCAGTCAGTGGCTGGTGCAGCCACTATTGTTGTAGTTCATCGCCGTGCTCCCATGTAAGCTCGGTGGTCTCCATACGTGGGTTCAGAGAGGTGTGAGTCTGCAAGGACTCTGTTACCACCGGTGGCTGTCCTGAAGCATTCATCATAGTGCACTCCTAGGATGGACGGTGGCTAGGCGCCATGTCACCGATGCTGGAGCCATCACTCTCAACATCGTCGTCCATGATGTCAAGGAAACAGGTGGGAGAGTAGCTCACCATCCCATGAATTCAGACATGAGAGGGGGCGGTGCCGGCATCCTTTGGAGCCCCCGGGCATACGCGTCCATGGGAGACGTGAGGTCATAGGGGAACCAGTCGTACGGCGGTCACGGCGGGGACAATGGGGTCCCTCTGGGTAATCGGCGGAAGATAGAGAATAGTAAGTAAATAACAATATATACATTACTCACAGCGGGGTTTGAGCAGAGAGTTTGCTCGGAATGGCACGCAGATGCCGTGTCATTGAAGTTGTGCGTCCTAGAGTCGATGGAGGGCACCCCTCTGATGGGTGCCAGGACGAGTGCCTCCTCATGGAGGTGTAGTACGCCGAGCAGGTCGGCGACAAAGTCCAGGCTTCTGAGGAGAAAGGCCTGGGATGGCTCGAAGACGGGTGGAACCCACATCCCAACAGGTGGGAGCGCAGGAAACTCCAGTGAGCTGAAGCGAATTGAATCACCAGAGCCCGCTACGGCAAGGGTGGCAAAAAAATGGGCCATCAGATGACCAAAAAGTGTTGAACATACAGCGTCTTCCCCACAGATAGTGCCAACTATCAGTGCAGAAAGTGACCAATAGGTAAATATTTGTAGTTTTGTCGTACGTTGTGATCAGAGATGGCCTAGCACTTAATGACATAGGGTATATACTGGTTCAGGCAATGTGCCCTACGTCTAGTTCAAGTCGGTCGGTGACTTTATTCCTGAGCCCAGGTGCTTGAAGTTTGCAGTGAGGTTACAAACGAGAAGGAGAAAGATGGGGGTGCACGAGAGGTCTGGTCGGCTTCGGTTGAAAGGGTGAAAGGTCCTAATGGCTAGAGGGGGGTGAATAGCCTATTAAAAATCTACAACAACACTTAACAAATCGGTTAGACAATTATGAGGCGAAGCAAGTGTTGCGCTAGCCTACTAAAATAGCAAGCCACCTACCACAATTCTAGTTTATATAGTTTCTATCCACACAATAGCTATGACACTACACTAAGTTAGTGTGCTCTCAAAAGCTAACTAAAGAGCCACACTAACCAAACTAACAAGCTCTCACAACTAGCTACACTAAAGAGCTTGACAACTAGTTTACGATAATGTAAAGAGAGTGAGCAAGAAGGTTATACCGCCATGTCGAGGAAGGAGTCAATCAATCACAAGAATGAATAACAATGAAAACCAATCACCTCAGAATCAAATGATGACACAATGATTTTTTACCGAGGTTCACTTGCTTGCCGGCAATAGTGATACCATACAATTATCAAAATCATTTGATTTTCATGAATGAGCCTATTAAATGTGAAAGATGTCTAGATGCACTAAATAAGTCCTTAGCAAGGATGTATGCCATGCCAATCAACTTTTACCTTGGATTACTAGAAGGAGAGGCATGTCATATAAGTAGGGATGCATCAACACATATTTGAGAAATCCAATATGTTCAACTCATTCCTTAGGTTGCAAAATCTTTTCTCATCCAATGACTTGGTGAATATATCGGTAAGTTGATCTTCGGTGCCAACACTCTCATTGCAAATGTCTCCTTTTTGTTGGTGATCTCTTATGAAATGGTGGCGGACATCAATGTGCTTTGTTCTTGCATGTTGAACCGGATTGTTGGTCAACTTGATTGCACTCTCATTGTCATATAGCAATAGTACTTTCTTAAACTTGATTCCAAAATCACACAAAGTGGCCTTCATCCAAAGTACTTGTGTGCAACGACTACCAGCGGATATATATTCGGCTTTGGCGGTTGATAATGCAACACTATTTTGCTTCTTTGATGACCATGAAACAAGTGATCTTCCCAACAATTGACATGTGCCCGAGGTGCTTATGCTTTCAACCTTGCATCCCGCATAATTCAAGTCATAGTAACCAACTAGCTCAAACTTTGCTCCTTTGGGATACCACAAACCAATATTTTGTGTATGCTTCAAGTACCTCAATATTCTCTTAGTAACCTTCAAATGACTTTCTCTTGGTGAGGTTTGAAATCTTGTACACATGCATACATTAAACATGACATCCGGTCTTGATGCGGTCACATAGAGTAGGCTTCCAATCATAGACCGATACAATTTTTGATCCACCATATTTCTACTTGCATCACTATCCAAGTTGCCATTGGTTCCCATTGGTGTGCTAATGGCCTTGCCATCACTCATGCCAAACTTTTTGATCATGTCCTTGATATACTTGCCATGACTCACAAATGTACCATTCTTCAATTGTTTGATTTGAAGACCAAGGAAGTAACTTAACTCTCCAATCATGGACATCTCAAACTCATTAGCCATCATCTTTCCAAACTCATCACAAAAGTCTTGATTTGTTGATCCAAATATGATGTCATCAACATAGATTTGCAATACAAATAAATCTTTTCTAATCTTCTTGATCAAAAGAGTGGTGTCAACCTTTGTAACACCACGGGTGTTTAAATATTAAAATCTAGCATGTCATCATATGCATTGCAAAGCATTTGGCATTTAGTAAAAACTTTGATGTGCATTTACTAAAACAAGTTTACAATTATGTAATGAATGTTGAATTGTATTGTTTGACTCAAGTTCAATATCTGTTTGGATTTTGAATTTTTCCAAAAAACCCCGCTTTTCAACATTTAAACCCTACTCTGAAAATCCATTTCAAAATCTAAGCATATTTTGGGGTTGGGCCCAAAAGCAAAAGTGTAGAGCTTGGCAAGTTATACAAAGTTTGTTCTTGGAGTTTTTCAAGTTGTTTAGAAAAATTTTGAGTAATTCAAAAAGGCGTAATTCGTTAAATATCCCCTATTTGAATTTAAAAGATCATTTCAAAATCTAGAAAGAATTAGGGGTTGGTTATAAAAGCAAAGTTGTAGAACTTTTGATTTTAAACAACTTTTATCTTTGGAGATTTTTGAGTTGCTATACAAATTTGGGAGTAATTTGAATTTGAAATCGAATGGCAAATCTGTAATTTCGGTGAACAGTACTCACCGCCCTAGCTACATGGCCGGCGATCTTCGGTTTGCTTCCAGGCGTGGTCGTGGCCATCTTTGATGTCGCGCTGGCGTGGTGAAGGCCACAGCGCAGCTTCCTTATGCTTCTGAGCTGCTCTACTTAGCCTTGGCCGTCGTTGTTTGCCTCCGCTCTCTTGCTCTGTTTTTCCGACGCCACGGCCATAACTCCGGCGAGCTCGTGTCGATGCCGTAGTGCTTCACCATCGCTGATAAGCTTGTCCCAGCTCCGTCTCATCCTTATGCACCTAAATAACTAGCCCTGGTCGCTTGCCATCATCGGGAAACGCCGTTCGACGCTTTTCTTCCTCATGGCCGGCAGCACCACCGTGGAGTGCGCGTCGCCATGGCTAGCGCGCTACGGTGAGTCTCTGCCCTTACCGAGTCTTGCTTCGGCTTCACCGCAATAATGTAGTGCTTTGTGACCCATTGGTTTCTCATTTTGACCACCATAGCTACCGGAGCATCACCGTCGTCGAAGATCGCTCCGCCGTGACCGTTGTCAACGTCGACCCGTGTCACCGAAGCTTATCCGGTCTCGTTCTTTGCTCCAACGTGTTCGTGGTGAGCTACTGGAACTTCCCATGCCCTCTGTTTCACCGTTTTCGGCTTCATTTCGCCGGCGTAGCGTAGCCGCGCCGTCGTGGCCGCCATGGCCGACGTAGTGCTCGGTCCAGTCCATAGTTAGTCAGGCTTGTGCTCAAAATGGATGCGCCTAGTCTCGGGGAGGGTGTAGGTACCTTGGCCGTCGCTGTTGGACTCACCGGCGGCGAGATATCATCGGTCAGCGCCATCATCGCCGTAGTCAAAGCACGAGGTAGAAGATGACAGGTGGGGTCACCATGTCAGTGACTCAACGTTCAAAATGAATTTTTCTATTTTTAGATTTGAATGAATAGTGTCTATTTTTGTTATTTTTGTGTAGATTTATTTAGAGCTCCAAAAATTATGAAAAATTTTGAGTGACTTCTCTGTGATGCATAGTATTTAATAAAAATATGAAATAATATTTTTCAGTACTTTTTGAATGTGGTAAAAATTACTCAATTTATTAATAAATGGATTTCCATGATTTTTCTAGGCTTATTTATTTATCCAAAAATTATGAAATTTATTTTGCCACTTAGTCACCAGGTAATGAACATGTACTAAAATTTTGAGCTCAATTAGAATAAGTTGATTTATTTCATAATTTTGAATTAAATAATTAATTCATAAAAGTGAATAGTAACTTTTAATGATTTAGGTTTTTGTTTGGACTTTTGGATTGAGTGATGACCTTGGGTCATTAGTTGATAATGATCCTTGGCAATTGATTTGGGTGTTGTGAAAAAGGTTTGATTAGTTTGACTTGCAACCGTACCGTGAAGGAAAGTTGTATTCAAATTATTAATTTTGCATCCATCATCGAGCATAATATTTAGTATTCCGCATCATGTTGAACATGGCATTGTTTTTATGTGTAGTGAACGAAGGTGAACACGTGGTAGTTAATCAAGTCATGGAAGAAGTTAATCCGTCTATTGAGGTCGGATCGAATACTTGTGAAACGTCGCAGGAACCGGACTTTTCTGTAAACGAAGGCAAGCCCCGGATGCATATAACCCTACCTTGTGTTTTACAAATTAATTTCGCTTTTGCTTTCCGTTACCGCATTAAGTGGTTAGGAGTTAAGTAAGAGCCTAATTGGTGCATTACCACCCTTGTTATTCCATATTTACCATATTACCAGTCTAAAACCCGTATATGCCTAGTTTTGCTTAGCTATGCGTAGAACGATGAAAGTCAGGTGACTACCTGCCACCTGCAAGTAACAAATGGAACATTGGTTAATTTTGTCAGCATGTGATATGAGAATGTGGAGTAATAGATCTAGACCGGGCGGACTCGGTGTGTGTGAGCCACAAGACATGGAGGTCTTGTGAGCGGGTTATTTCCGCCTGTGTCGATTAAGGCACGTCCGTTGTTGAATTGTATGAGGTGAGAATCTATAGTACTAACCACATACTCTGGTAAGCCTGAACTTGGCAATTCTATTACGAGAATGGCTACTCGCACACTAGGAGTGGAGAGATGGCGGGAATAGCGTGTACCCACGTGGCCATGGGCTGGAATGGTGGAGTACTGTGTTCTCGGGTGGCGCAGACCCGTTCTTGTTTTAGGGGATCTGAGGGTAGGTTGGTATATGTAGGTCGGGGACCTGCATATGTCGTGTGGTCTGGAATCCCCAGCTGGGCTTAATCGGTTCAAATCGTCGTTGCTCCTTGGTTAAGGAGACTCAACTCACTATTCATCATCGTAGAATTAATAACCGGAACTTGAATAAGGCTTGTGAAGGTGTTGGATATGAAGTTTTATGATCTCAGTGCAGATTGTGTCAGCTTTGTATATAATTCTTGAGAAGTTTTCTATATAAAGAATGTTGTTAAAAGAGCTTTTGCGCAAAAGAACTTTGATCATTGTTAAAGCTATACCTTGAATCCCTGAGCCTGCATTACTGAGTTTATCAGTTAATATTTTAGATAAGTCTTGTTGAGTACTTTCGTACTCAGGGTTCGTTGACCCTTGTTGCAGGTGAGCCTCATGAGTAGATCTGTTTTGGATCATGCTGCATGACTATCGTTCGTTCTGACGATGAGAAGTAAATGTGTGATCCTTGGGCAGGATGTTTATTTTGTGTGATATGTATATATTAATTATGCCACTCCACTACTACTATGGTTTGTAATAATTATCGAACTTAGTTTGTAAGGTTTGAAACAACTGGTTTGTAAACTATGTTATTGTAAGACTTCCGCTGTTTTTACTCTGGTTTTGATATTTGAATAAATTTTGTAATACTGCAATGACTCTGTAACGTGATCCTGCTCGGAAATCATGGATGATTCGGGGTTCCCCGAGGACACCCGATAGTCTTTTTAAGTTATTGGAAACATATGCATAAATGTCAAAAGTCGTCGGACAGTGACAGGTGCATGTGGGCCCTATAACTTAGGAGGTTCTGCCACAGAATGGTATCAGAGCGATCGTTACAAGGTTTTTGTTGTATTGTTTTACAAAAAAAACTTCAAAACAATTTGGATGACTAAATTTAACTTGGTAATTTAGTCCAAATTGCTTCTGACTTATCTTATTTCTTTCTCACCATTCCCTATTTGATTAAAAAGGTTTTGTGTGGTGGAGTAGTAATCATACTATGCCCTATATAAAAATAAATGTTGTTTATGTGCATTATAAACTTTGATGTTTTTGTTCGTAAGAACGATTCATGCATCAGGAATAATTCACTCGTTACTTCCTTCACCTCTTAGTCGGGAGTTAAGTAGTGAGTCTGGTTTGAGGAATGTAATCCATCTTAGCTACTTTTTAGATTTTGATCAAATGGTCTTACTTGGATTAAATTGGTTTCCTACAGTATGGCTCGTGCCAAGATGACGCCCCGTAAGTCCACCGAACCCAAAGGAGTTCCTCGTCACCAACTTGCCCCTAGAAACGATGGTGCTAGCAGTAGCAGTTCTAGGCCTAATCCTAAGGCAGAGATACAGAAGATTTCCGTAGAGTTAGCACAAGCTACTAGAGATAGGGCTTTGGATGCTATATAGGTGGGAGAATTATAGGATCAATTGAGGCGTCTCACCACCGCACACAGGAACTGCGAAAGTATGTTAGTTCGTATGGTGGAAGGAATAAATGAAGCTTGGCATAGGGAAAATGTAGCTAGAGCTAGAACTCATGAGCTAGAATTCTATGTAGAAGATTTAGAAGAACATAATACATATCTACATGAGGAAGTTCATAGGCTTAGCAATCTACTAAATCCAAATCATGAGCCTCAAGCTGATGCCATGGACCCCGGTGTCATCCTTGCCGATGATGATGAATCGGGAGAGGAAGAAGAAGAAGATCCTAAAGAATTAGTAATGATCGATGAAAGTGATGATGAAGGCGGTAATAATTCCGGAATGGATACCGAGCCTAAAGTTTGAAGAAATTGAGGAAAAGAGTAGAGTTGTATAATAGTAGCTCTAGTTAAGTTATGTAGTTCTATTTTCGTACTCGTGGGTTTGATTGTACATTAGTAAACTCTATTTAATGTGTCTAGAGTAAGCTTTGGTACAATTCAATAAAGACATGTGAATAAAGTTTGGTTTGTTATGAGCAGATGCGTCGTACGCGGGGTTCGTTTATTCCGAGAACTTCACAAGATGAGGACGGTATTCCAGATCTACCACCAATTCCAACCAATTTAGCTGATGCTATAACTGCACTTGTCAATGTGACGGTTGAAAATTCTCGTTTGCTTCATGAGATGGCTCAGAGTAATCAGAATCAGATGTACGGAAACCGTGGACGCCACCATAACCGCCAGGAGGCTACATATGTTGATTTCACAAACACAAGACCCCCGGTGTTCACCAAGACAGATGAACCATTGGAGGCTGATGACTGGCTTTGAACCATGGAGCAGAAATTTGACCTTATCCCATGCACGGAGTATCAGAAACCTACGTTTGCTGCCCAACAACTTAGAGGAGCAGCAAGTGCTTGGTGGGCAAACTTAGTGGCTATGCAACCTGCTGGCATTCCAATAACTTAGGCTGAGTTCTATACTACCTTCAGAGCCCATTATATCCCTAAAGGAGTGATGGCTATGAAGCTAGATGAATTCCTTGCTTTGAAACAAGGAGATCAAAGCATGATGCAGTATGTGGGAAGATTTAATCATCTGTCCCAATATGCATCCGAACATATCAATACTGATGCCAAGAAGAAGAGGTGGTTTATGAGAGGCTTGAATACCAAGTTGCAGACTATGATGACCACTTGCACCAATGTCACTTACCATGAGGCAGTAAATATTGCAATTGCTTCAGAGTCAAAGTATCGGCAGCATAAGGAGCTCAAAAAGAAAAAGAGTGTGCCATCTGGATCTTTTGGGGGAAATCAGAAGAGGCAGAGGGTGATTTATCATCCAGTACAGCATAATCGTCCTCCTTATCGTCTGCCACAATTCCAAGCCGGGCAACAGTCAAATGTCCGTCCTGCTATAACCTATCCGAGTTCACAATCAACCAATGCTCCTAGTGGCAATGCTCCAACATCCCAGGGTCACAACTATCCATGCTACAATTGTGGAAGGACTGGTCATTTCTCCAGGGAATGTCCATATCCTAGGCAGGCTAATCAAAATTATCAGAAGGCCCTTGCTAATCAATAACAGGGTCAGGCAACAAACAGGAACCCCAATCAGAATGCTCAGAAGGGCAAAGATGAGAGGAAGACAGGACGGGTGTTCTATATTCAAGCTGGAGAAATTTCGGAAGGGGAGCTAGTGATGATGGGTATGTTTCCTGTTGCCAATCACCCTATAGTTATACTTTTTGATTCCGGCGCATCGCATTCATTCATCAATAGAATATTTGTCGTGAAGCATGAAATTTCAATTGGGGCAACAAAGGAAAGTTTCTTTATACAGTCGCCCGGGGGACGTCTATGTACTAAGGAAATGGTATACCAGGTACCCATAAACCTGGGTGGGCATATTTTTCCCACTACCATGATTATCCTTAAGGATCAAGATATAGATGTAATCTTGGGAATGAATTGGATGTATCAGCATAAGGCTGTTATAGATGCTTTGAATAGGACCTTAAGAGTGAGTTTGCCTGACAGTAATTCTCAACTTCTTATCCAACTTCCCACCCTAAGAAGATCAGTGAGCAAGATTTGTGCAACTGTTGTCAAAGAGATTAGAGATATTCTGGTAGTGTGCGAATTTCCGGATGTGTTTCCTGAAGATTTACCCGATCTATCCCCTGATAGGGATGTATAGTTCAATATAGAGTTAGAACCTGGAACAGCTCCAATTTCTTGGAGAGCTTATAGGATGCCACCTAAGGAATTGGCCGAGTTGAAAACTCAGTTACAAGAATTGATTGAGAAAGGGTTTATCCAACCTAGTTCTTCACCTTGGGGATGTCCGGCAATTTTTGTGAAAAAGAAAGATGAGACCCTAAGGTTATGTATTGACTATCATCCATTGAATGAAGTGACCATCAAGAATAAGTATCCATTACCTCGGATAGATCTGCTTTTTGATCAATTGGCCGGAGCCAAAGTTTTCTCCAAGATAGATTTGAGATCAGGATATCACCAAATCAAGATAAAGCCTAAGGATATTCCCAAAACAGCATTTATCACAAGATATGGGTTATATAAATACTTGGTAATGTCTTTTGGTTTGACAAATGCTCCAGCTCATTTCATGTATCTAATGAACTCAGTATTCATGCCTGAGCTAGACAAGTTTGTAGTAGTGTTTATTGATGACATTTTAGTATATTCCAAGAATAAGAAAGAACATGCGGAACATCTCAGAATTATTCTGACCCATTTGAGAGAACATCAACTATATGCCAAGTTCAGCAAGTGTGATTTTTGGCTTAAGGAAGTGCAATTTCTTGGACATGTCTTGTCAGCCGAAGGAGTTGCAGTTGATCCAAGCAAAGTGAAGGATGTGCTTGATTGGAAACTGCCAACCACAGTTCATCAAGTTTGGAGTTTTCTGGGTTTGGCGGGATATTATCATCGGTTTATTCCAGATTTCTCAAAGATATCAAAGTCCATAACTGAATTATTGAAGAACCAAGTTAAGTTTGTCTAGTCATCAGATTGTGAGAAGGCTTTCCAGACTTTGAAGAGACTGTTAACCACTACACCAGTATTAGCCCAACCTGACATTGAGAAGCCGTTTGATGTTTATTGTGATGCTTCAGGTATTGGTATTGGAGGTGTGTTGATGCAAGAAGGCCGAGTCATTGCCTATGCATCTAGGCAACTTAAGCAACATGAAGAACATTATCCGACTTATGACTTGGAGTTAGCAGTTGTGGTTCATGCTCTGAAGATTTGGCGGCATTACCTACTTGGTAATACGTGCCATATGTATACAGACCACAAAAGCTTAAAGTATATCTTTACTCAGTTAGAGTTGAACATGCGACAAAGAAGATGGTTAGAACTGATTAAGGATTATGATTTGGAAGTACATTATCACCCCGGTAAAGCAAATGTGGTTGCAGATGCCCTCAGTCGCAAAAGTTATTGCAATTGTCTGACAGTGAGAACAATGGGTTTGAATTTATGTCAAGAAATGGAAAAGTTGAATGTAGAAGTAATTCAACAAGCAAGTTTGACCAACATAATTGTTGAAGCCACTATTCAAGATCAAGTTATTGCTTCTGAGAAGGAAAATAAGGGTATAGCCCATATCAAGGAAAGAGTCAAGAATGGAAAAGCGGAATGCTTTAGTATTAACAAGGAAGATGTGTTGTGGTTCAAGGATCGCCTGGTGGTTCAAAAGTTCCTGAGTTGCGGCAGTCAATTCTAGATGAGGCACATGCTATTAGGTTATCAATCCATCCGGGAAGTAACAAGATGTACCATGACTTGAAGCAAAGATTCTGGTGGACTAAAATGAAAATAGAGATTGCTAGATATATAGCAAAGTGTGATACTTGTCAAAAGGTGAAAGCTATACATTTGAGGTCTGCTGGTGAATTACAACCATTACTTATTCCATCTTGGAAGTGGCAGGATATAAGTATGGATTTTATTGTTGGTCTACCCAAGACATCAAAGGGATTTGACTCAGTATGGGTTATTGTAGATCGACTCACTAAGTCAGCACATTTTCTTCCAGTCAAGACAATATATCCTACTATCCAATATGCCAAGATGTATTTAGCAAGAATCATGAGTCTCTATAGAGTACCCAAGACTATTGTGTCAGATAGAGGTACACAATTTGTCTCCAACTTTTGGAAACAATTGCATTCTTCATTGGGTACCAAACTTCTGTATAGTACAGCTTATCATCCGCAAACTGATGGACAGACTGAAAGAGTTAATCAAGTACTTGAAGATATGTTAAGGTGTTGTGTCCTTAACTATTCCAATAAGTGGGACGAATGCTTACCTTTGGCTGAGTTCTCATACAACAATAGTTATCAGGAAAGCATTAGAATGGCTCCATTTGAAGCACTCTATGGACGTAGATGTAGGACATCATTGAGTTGGTTTGAGCCTGGTGAAAGAAGATTCTTTGGAGTTGACCTTGTGAAAGAAACAGAAGACAAGGTTAGACAAATACAGAGTAATTTGAAGATAGCTCAATCCCGACAAAAGAGTTATGCGGATAGAAGACGGAGACCATTGGTATTTACTAAAGGAGATTTTGTATATCTGAAAGTATCACCAATGAAGGGAGTTACCCGTTTCGGTGTTAAAGGAAAGTTGGCACCCCGATATATTGGACCATATCAAATTTTGGAAAGGTATGGAAAAGTGGCATATCGTTTGAAGTTACCTGAACATCTTGTAGCTGTGCATGATGTGTTCCATGTTTCTCAATTGAAGAAGTGTCTTCGAGTGCCTGAACAAAATGTTGAAATTGAACGAGTAGAACTAGAACCGGATTTAACCTATTCCGAATATCCTATCCGAGTGTTAGATCAGAAAGATCGTGTTACTCAAAGACGGACAATCAAGTTCTATAAAATACAATGGAATCAACATTCAGAAGAGGAAGCTACTTGGGAATCAGAAGACTACTTGTTAGAAAAGTTTCCAGAGCTTCTAGCGTCAATATAGAATAGAGTAGTGTTAGTTGTGCTCGGTTGCTACAAGTTGTGTTTTGTAAAGGAACCTCAGCTGTTTTATAGGCAAGTTTTGGATGTTTTTGGACTGACACATTTCCTTTTCCATTACTTACCCTATGGCTTTGAATCTCGGGGCGAGATTTCTTTTAGTGGGAAGGATTGTAACACCACGGGTCTTTAAATATTAAAATCTGACATGTCATCATATGCATTGCAAACCATTTGGCATTTAGTGAAAACTTTGATGTGCATTTACTAAAACAAGTTTACAATTGTGTAATGAATGTTGAATTGTATTATTTGACTCAAGTTCAATATCTGTTTGGATTTTGAATTTTTCCAGAAAACCCCGCTTTTCAACATTTAAACCCTACCATGAAAATCCATTTCAAAATCTAAACATATTTTGGGGTTGGGCCCAAAAGCAAAAGTGTAGAGCTTGGCAAGTTATACAAAGTTTGTTTTTGGAGTTTTTCAAGTTGTTTAAAATTTTTTTGAGTAATTCAAAAAGGCGTAATTCGTTAAATATCCTCTATTTGAATTTAAAAGATCATTTCAAAATCTAGATAGAATTAGGGGTTGGTTATAAAAGCTAAGTTGTAGAACTTTTGATTTTAAACAACTTTTATTTTTGGAGATTTTTGAGTTGCTATACTAATTTGGGAGTAATTTGAATTTGAAACCGAATGGCAAATCTGTAATTTTGGTGAACAGTACTCACCGCTGTAGCTACATGGCTAGCGATCTTCGGTTTGCTTCCAGGCATGGTCGTGGCCGTCTTTAACGTCGCGCTAGCGCGGTGAAGGCCACAACGCAGCTTTCTTGCGCTTCTGAGCCGCTCTACTTAGCCTTGGCCGTCGTCGTTTGCCTTCGCTCTCTTGCTCTGTTTTTCCGACGCCACGGCCATAACTCTGGCGAGCTCGTGTCGATGCCATAGTGCTTCACCGTCACTGATAAGCTTGTCCCAGCTCCGTCTCATCCTTACGCACCTAAATAACTAGCCCTGGTCGCTTGCCATCATCGGGAAACGCCGTTCGGCGCTTTTCTTCCTCACGGCCGGCAGCACCACCGTGGAGTGCGCGTCGCCGTGGCTAGCGTGCTACGGTGAGTCTCTGCCCTTACTGAGTCTTGCTTCGGCTTCGCCGCAATGATGTAGTGCTTTGTGACCCATTGGTTTCTCATTTTGACCACCATAGCTACCGGAGCATCACCGTCGTCGAAGATCGCTCCGCCGTGACCGCTGTCAACGTCGACCCGTGTCACCAAAGCTTATCCGGTCTCGTTCTTTTCTCCAACGTGTTCGTGGTGAGCTACTGGACCTTCCCATGCCCTCTGTTTCACCATTTTTGGCTTCATTTCGCCGGCGTAGCGTAGCCGCGCCATCATGGCCGCCATGGCCGACGTAGTGCTCGGTCCAGTCCATAGTTAGTCAGGCTTGTGCTCAAAATGGATGCGCCTAGTCTCGGGGAGGGTGTAGGTACCTTGGCCGTCGTCGTTGGACTCATCGGCAGCGAGATATCACCGGTCAGCGCCATCATCGCCGTAGTCAAAGCGCGAGGTAGAAGATGACAGGTGGGGTCACCATGTCAGTGACTCAATGTTCAAAATGAATTTTTCTATTTTCAGATTTGAATGAATAGTGTCTGTTTTTGTTATTTTTGTGTAGATTTATTTAGAGCTCCAAAAATTATGAAAAATTTTGAGTGACTTCTCTGTGATGTATAGTATTTAATAAAAATATGAAATAATATTTTTCAGTACTTTTTGAATGTGGTAAAAATTGCTCAATTTATTAATAAATGGATTTCCATGATTTTTCTAGGCTTATTTATTTATCCAAAAATTATGAAATTTATTTTGCCACTTAGTCACCAGGTAATGAACATGTACTAAAATTTTGAGCTCAATTAGAATAAGTTAATTTATTTCATAATTTTGAATTAAATAATTAATTCATAAAAGCGAATAGTAACTTTTAATGGTTTAGGTTTTTGTTTGGACTTTTGGATTGAGTGATGACCTTGGGTCATTAGTTGATAATGATCCTTGGCAATTGATTTGGGTGTTGTGAAAAAGGTTTGATTAGTTTGACTTGCAACCGTACCGCGAAAGAAAGTTGTATTCAAATTATTAATTTTGCATCCATCATCGAGCATCATATTTAGTATTCCGCATCATGTTAAAGATGGCATTGTTTTTATGTGTAGTGAACGAAGGTGAACATGTGGTAGTTAAACAAGTCATGGAAGAAGTTAATCCGTCTGTTGAGGTCGGATCGAATACTTGTGAAACGTCGCAGGAACCGGACTTTTCCGTCAACGAAGGCAAGCCCCGGATGCATACAACCCTACCTTGTGTTTTACAAATTAATTTCGCTTTTACTTTCTGTTACTGCATTAAGTGGTTAGGAGTTAAGTAAGAGCCTAATTGGTGCATTACCACCCTTGTTATTCTATATTTACCATATTACCAGTCTAAAACCCGTATATGCCTAGTTTTGCTTAGCTATGCGTAGAACGATGAAAGTCGGGTGACTACCTACCACCTGCAAGTAACAAATGGAACATTGGTTAATTTTGTTAGCATGTGATATGAGAATGTGGAGTAATAAATCTAGACCGAGCGGACTCGGTGTGTGTGAGCCACAAGACATGGAGGTCTTGCGAGCGGGTTATTTCCGCCTGTGTCGATTAAGGCACGTCCGTTGTTGAATTGTATGAGGTGAGAATTTGTAGTACTAACCACATACTCCGGTAAGCCTGAACTTGGCAATTCTATTACGAGAATGGCTACTTGCGCACTAGGAGTGGAGAGATGGCGGGAATAGCGAGTACCCACGTGGCCATGGGCTAGAATGATGGAGTACTGTGTTCTCGGGTGGCGCGGACCCGTTCTTGTTTTAGGGGATCTGAGGGTAGGTTGGTATATGTAGGTCGGGGACCTGCATATGTAGTGTGGTCTGGAATTCCCAGCTGGGCTTAATTGGTTCGAATCATCGTTGCTCCTCGGTTAAGGAGACTCAACTCACTATTCATCATCGTAGAATTAATAACCGGAACTTGAATAAGGCTTGTGAAGGTGTTGGATATGAAGTTTCATGATCTCAGTGCGGATCATGTCAGCTTTGTATATAATTCTTGAGAAGTTTTCTATATAAAGAATGTTGTTAAAAGAGCTTTTACGCAAAAAAATTTTGATCATTGTTAAAGCTATACCTTGAATCACTGAGCCTGCATTACTGAGTTTATCAGTTAATATTTCGGATAAGTCTTGTTGAGTACTTTCATACTCAGGGTTCGTTGACCCTTGTTGCAGGTGAGCCTCATGAGCAGATCTGTTTTGGATCGTGCTGCATGACTATCGTTCGTTCTGACGATGAGAAGTAAATGTGTGATCCTTGGGCAGGATGTTTATTTTGTGTGATATGTCTATATTAATTATGCCACTCCACTACTACTATGGTTTGTAATAATTATCGAACTTAGTTTGTAAGGTTTGAAACAACTGGTTTGTAAACTATGTTATCGTAAGACTTCTGCTGTTTTTACTCTGGTTTTGATATTTGAATAAATGTTGTAATACTACAATGACTCTGTAACATGATCCTGCTCGGAAATCATGGATGATTCGGGGTTCCCTGAGGACACCTGACAGTCTTTTTAAGTTATTGGAAACATATGCATAAATATCAAAAGTCATCGGACAGTGACAGGTGCATGTGGTACCTATAACTTAGGAGGTTCTGCCACAACCTTGCCCATCATGAACCTTTTAGAGAGTAGGAAGTCCCTCAATCTCTCAAACCATGCTCTAGGTGCTTGCTTCAAGTCATACAATGCCTTCTTCAACTTGTATACATGGTCGGGCTTCTTGTCATCTTCAAAATCGGGAGGTTGCTTAATATATACTTCTTCATTGATGTAACCATTAAGAAATGCACTCTTGACATCTATTTGATAGAGCTTGATGTTGTGGGCACAAGCATAGGCTAGCAAGATTCTAATTGCTTCCAATCTAGCAACCAGGGCATATGTTTCTCCAAAGTCAAGACCTTCAACTTGTGTATAGCCTTGTGCTACTAATCTTGCTTTGTTCCTTACTACTATCCCATCTTGATCTTGCTTGTTTCTAAAGACCTATTTGGTTCCAATCATATTGTGTCCCTTTGGTCTCTCTACTAATTCTCATACCTGATTTCTTATGAAGTTATTCAATTCTTCATGCATGGCATTCACCCAATCAACATCCTTCAATGCTTTATTTATCTTCTTTGGTTCAATGGATGACACAAATGAGAAATACTCACAAAATGAAGCCAATCTAGATCTTGTTTGTACACCTCTAGAAATATCACCAATTATAGTATCCAATGGATGATCCCTTGCAATATTGGTTGGTTGGAGGATTGGAACTTGATTGCTTGCACTTGCTTGATCATTGGGTTGAGATGATGTACTAGCCACTTGATCTTGTTCATTATCATGAGAGCCACTTGTACTAACTTGATTTGTATCATCTTGCACAATTGAGTTGGAGAGCACTTGAACTT
Source organism: Miscanthus floridulus (assembly GCF_019320115.1). Lineage (NCBI taxonomy): Eukaryota > Viridiplantae > Streptophyta > Magnoliopsida > Poales > Poaceae > Miscanthus > Miscanthus floridulus. The sequence continues at coordinate 34,848,791 of NC_089580.1, read as the reverse complement.
GATCATCTTCGTCATCATTCACTTACATAGGCCTCAATTCACCAACATACATGTTCTTCATGGCATTTGAAAGTTGAATGCCTCTAACATCTTCTAAGTTCTCATTCTCTTCTTGTGAACCATTGGTTTCATCAAATTCAACATCATAAACTTCCTCAAGAGTACCACTATCCAAATTCCAAACTTTATATGCTTTGCTAGTGGTTGAATAACCAAGTAGGAATCCTTCATCATATTTCTTTTCAAACTTGCCCAATCTAGTGCCTTTCTTCAAGATATAGCACTTGCAACCAAAGACCCAAAAACATACAGTGTTGGGCTTTCTACCATTCAAGAGCTCATACGGTGTTTGAAAGGACCAAGATGCCTAAGAGGGGAGGGGGTGAATTGGGCTAATTACAAATTTCTTTGCAATAATCAAATCCTATGGTTAGCCCAATTAACCCCTTGTGCCTAGAAAGTGTTTCTTTTGATCTAACGCACAAAAGTTTAGCACCCTAAGTTCCAATCCTACTCTAGCATGGCAATTCTAGAAATGTAAAAGACAAGTATTGAATTGCTCAAAGTAAATGCTTAAAGTAAAGAGAGAAGAAGGAACACGGCGATGTTTTACCGAGGTATCAGAGAGTTGCCACTCCCCACTAGTCCTCGTTGGAGCACCTGTGCAAGGGTGTAGCTCCCCGTTGATCCGCGCAAGGATCAAGTGTACTCTACGGGTTGATTCTTTGACACTCCATCGGGGTGAATCACCCACAACTGCTCACAACTTGAGTTGGGTCACCCATAAGCTCCGCTGGATGATCACCAAACTCCCAATCATCACTAAGCCATCTAGATGATGGCGATCACCAAGAGTAACAAGTATGAACTCTCACTTGACCACGACAAGCCTAATAAGAAGGGTGGATGCACACTTTGCTACTCTTCTGTCGGGTTCATAAACCTGAGGTCCCTTGGGGATCGGCTTCCACGACAGGGCTTGGCCTAGGAAAACGGCCTTTCTTTCTCCTAGACTGGCCTAAGAGTCTAAACTCAATAGACCAGAGCACTAGCTTCAGGCCCAGGCTACTTTTGGCCGATCTCTCCGACCAGAGCACTAGCTCAGGCTTAGGCCAACTCCGAATGGCCTCTCCGATCGGAGCGCTAGCTTCAGGCCCCGGCTGCCTCCGCACGGCCTCCATTTAGAAAGCTTGATCCGAGGACCGCCTCCGACTCCAACCCCGTGTCTTCGACCAGGGTTCATAGAAAAACCCCGCCAATCGCTATTCTCCGACTGGCGTGCCAGAACCAACTGGGGCCATCCGACCGAGGATGCCCGCTCAGAAGGAACCAGAAGGCGTACGAAGGAAGGTAAGGCAGGGCTTGCAAGTCAAACCACTATACTAGGGACCATACCCGGCTCAAAATAGTGCTCTATAGCCACCCTGACACAAAATACTATAGGGGCCGCTAGAAACTCCCATATGGTAGCCCCCCGCGTGTCTCTGGACATCGATCGCAGTATGGGCTCTAAGATTTGCCATACCGGGTGAACATAGCATGGCTCCTCACATGCCACTAGTCATCAAGAAGTATTTTGCAGGTACTGGCGTCATCCTTCCTGAAGAAGATAGCTCGCCCCCTGTGCACATCTGACATCCTACAGTGACATCGACAGTATTAGGGGGTGTCAACCATTATCTAGTCTTCATCACCGTAGGCAACAAGGCTTAGAACATCCGTACTCTCTCCCCCTCACCTATAAAGCTATCCCCTTCATCTATAAAAGGGAATGCCCTCCCTCCAACAAAAGGAGATCAATTTCTTCAAGCTCAGACTCACTAGATCAACATCAACACTCCCAACCATAGGACCACCTAGTTCTGACTACGACCCTTCCGGTCGGAGCTAGCCAAACCTCTTGTATCCCCCCTTCTTCCTCCTTCTTTGTACCCCCACTATAGACTTCGAGCATCTAGGCTTAGGAATAAAGTCATCGACCGACCCCAACTGGACGTAGGGCACGTTGCCCGAACCAGTATAAATCCTGTGTCATTGAGCGCTAGACCACATCCGATCACAACGTGATGAGTACAGGCCCGATCTTCCGAGAGGTAGCCGGTAAGTTCGATTTGTGGAGATCTCGACGTTGGCGATCCGGCTTCAAATCAGACACGATTCGAACCCTACAACCGTTACACCACCGCTCCGTTGGTTATCAACCAAGCACAACTTCATTGACCTCGCCAAGAAGGCTTTTCCTGCAAGCGAATCGAAGAGCACAAGCAAGAAGGTAAAACACGCAATCTGAAATTGCAAATATGAATGACGCGAATATCAATAGAGGGTTCAAGAACTCGGTTCCAAAGGACTAATCGACACAGTGGAGGAGATCAAGAACAGGGGCTCTGGATCACTGTAAAAGGATTTGTCACCACAGTTACAATGAATGATTCAGTTTCTCGAGGGAAAACTAAACTCTAAACAAAACCCAATTGTGTAGCAGCGGCGGCGGCTGTGTTTATAGTCTAAGACTCGACCTAGGGTTGGGGACGGCCAGGGGTTGGGCGCCCACAACTTGGGCTTAAGGCCCGACACGATACATGGCCAAGTTGGCCCAAATAGGTGACGCAGCACCTTGCCGTGGTCACACAGAATGATCCACGGACCTTCTGGAGCTGGGACCAGATCCAAAACGACGGCATCGTCGTCCCCTTTCCAACGCATCCAAGAACGGCCCGTTTCGATGTCGTATGAGGAAGTTATGACCGAAACAGTAACGACGTGTCTGCTGAATCCGAGGACGACGTGGCAGCTGAGTTGGAAACGAATTGCAACTTGGGGAAGACCATGGCGTCGGTGTGTCCAGCGTGGCGATGTCCTCATCATCCTCCCCTTCTCGAATTGGAGTCATCCTCGACTCCATCTTGGCGATGTCCTCATTACAACGTACAGCAAAACTACAAATATTAACTAATTGGTCACTTTCTGCACCGATAGTTGGCACTGTCCATGGGGAGGATGCTGTATGTTCAATACTCTTTTGGTCATCGGATGGCCTATTTTTCCACCACCCCCCGCCGTGGCGGGCTCGGGCGATACGATTTGTTTTGGCTCGCTGGAGTTCCCCACAGTCTCGCCTGCCGGGATGCGGGTTCCACCCGTCTTCGAGCCATTCCAGGCCTTTTGCCTCAGGAGCCTGGACTTCGTCGCTGACCGGCTCGGCGTACTCCACCTCTGCGAGGAGGCTTGTGACCTAGCACCCATCGGAGGGACGTCCTCCATTGACTCCGGGACGTGCGACTTCAACGGCGCATCATCTGTGCTTCATTCCGAGCAAACTCTCTACTCAAACCCCGCTGTGAGTAATATACATGCTGTTATTTACTTACTGCGCTCTATCTTCCACCAAATACCCGGTGGGTTACTATTGTCCCCATCGTAGCTGCCATATGGTTGGTTCCCTTATTGCCTCGCATCTTCCGTGGACACAAATGCCTAGGGACTCTAAAAGGTGCTGGCGCCGCACCCTCTCATGTCTGAGTTCATGGGGATGGCGAGCTATGCTCCCACCTGTTTCCTTGACAACATGGATGACAATGTCGGGAGTGACGGCTCCAGCATCAGCGACGTGGCGCCTAGCCACTGTTGGTCCTAGGAGTACACTATGGCAAACGCCCCGAAACGACCGCTAGGGGTACTAGAGTCCTTCCGGACCCATGCCCTACCGGGCCCCCACACGGGGACCCCCGATCTCACACATGAGCACGGGTAGGATCTACGACGATAGTGGCCGCATCAGCCACCAACTACACCAATGCGCTCGGCGCACCACACTACGCCCCATGCACATAGACCGGCGAGCGGTGCTCAAGGTCGCGCCCATCAGCCCCAGCGCAATGCTCTGGTTCAGGGGACCAACCCCCCACAGTTCGCTCGGGCCAATTAGAATGTTGTCGCCGCAGCAATGCTCCTGCGTGACCTGCCTGAGCCGAACGATCCTCATGGACGAGCAATCCACCAGAACCTCTAGGTACTATTGGAGACCACCGCCGTTCAACAGGCGGAGTGCTTCGTATCATGATGCCGACTCATGACCTCGCTCCATGTCTAGGGAATAGGGATGCAGTAGATGGGGCACTATACCCAGTCATCGCCACAACCACTGATTACGGCACAAGAATCCACAACCGCACCTCATCTTGACTTGACGACAACCCCGTGCCAACCGCCTATCTATGCACGGCTTGGGCCAAACCAAGACGCACGCAGTGTCGATCAGAGTCCCAACCCTGATAGCCTGGAACCACGGACCTTTGTCCAACACCCCCAGCAAGCGCCTTTTCTACCGCGCTTCAACAGGGGCCACGACAAAGGTAAGGCCAAGCTCTAGGATCAAGATGAGGGCCCCTCCACATAGAGGGGAAAGAAGAACAGAAAGGATCACCGCCGATTGGCTAACTTCATGTCGGTCGCCGTGGCCGATCATGCAGGCACGTAGCCCCAACAAGACCCTTTGAGCCACTTTCACAAGCTCATGGAGAGCCCATGCACCAACCACAACTATCCCGTCAACCATCTCTACAAGGACTGCCAGCTCCTCAAGCACCTACTGAGGTAGGCTGGCAGGCTAAAGGAAGAAAAGGGCGAGGAGGCCACTACCGAAGAAGGGGGCGTAGCGGGCAAGGATCCAGACGACTGAGGTGATCCAACCAGAAGCCTACCGACTGAAGGATGATGACGACGCTCTCTCCAAGGACCTTGGTAGTTCGTTCCTTTGTTTTACCTTACGTAGCTTTGCTTTAGAACATTCTGACTAATCGCACCCCGCCTTTTCCTACGGCTACGACCGGCCGAGCTTCACGGGCCATGCCCCGGGCTCGTAAAGTTGCAGCCCATGGAACAAACGGGCAGGTACAAGAGAGAAAGAAATTTAAAACAAAATTATGCTAAGGGAGAACTAAGGAACGAAAGGGAACAAGCTTCCCCAAACGAAGCAACTCCATTACAAAAACAAAAAACCGATTGCAGTCATTAAAACACACCACGAACGTCTTACACGGGGGCTCCCCCATGAACTTAAAACTTTTTACGTTTACTAACTACTTAAATTCTACAAGCTATTAAATTGACCCCGCGGCGTCTGCTGGCGGCGTGACCGACGAAGGCATAGGCTGCTCACCCCCTGGCGGCACAACGTTCGGCTCAACCGAGGCCGAGGCAACATTTCCCCCCGAACCAGGCTCCGGGCTATCCACAGGCTCGGACGCATTCTCTCCACGCATGCTCCGAGCCATGTCTTGACGGTGAACATCCATCACACACTCAGCAGAGACTTGCTCTAACACCGACCACGCGTGCGGCAGCAAGCTCACCCCGATGGATTGGATGTCCTCCATGCTCAGACCTTCAGCATACCCACTGCAGATAGCGTCGAAGTCCAGGTTCGGGTGGTGCGTTGCCACCGAGGTCAACACCCCCGACGCTCCATAAAATAGCCCGCTCCTGATGAGGTCCTTGACCATGTCTGGGACCTCCACCAGCTAGACCACGGGCGCGCTGGTACTTGGCCTCGACCCGAAGACTTCCAAGACGATGAGCTGGGCAGCGTTGCTGATCTAGTCGAGATCCCCTTTGAGAGCACGTTGCTCTTCACAGGACTTGGCTAGCTCCTCAGCGTTCCAGCTAAAGCTCACCTTGGACGTCTCCAGGTCTCGCTCCAGTGCCTTCACCTTTTCACCCAGCTCAGGAGGAAGGGCGACAAACTCAGAAACAGGCTGAGGGAGAAATCAACACCATGAGAAGGCAAAAGGGTACGCACTGATGCGAGAGGCCTCAAGGGTAGAGAAATCCTCTGCCTACCAAGCCACCTGCTCACACAGCTGGGCACTCACATCTTCCATCCCCATGACCTGGCCCCGGAGCGCGAGCACTTCCTGATCCGCCTCTGACCGGGCCCTCTGCTCCGCCTCCAGGGCCTTCTGTGCCCTCTCTAGGGCGGCCCGCTTCAGCTCAAGGGCCACTAAGGCCTCTTAAAGCGCTACCTCAGTATTGGCCAGGGATGTCCGCAGCCCTGCCTCGATCTCCTTATGGTGGGCCTTTGTCTTCTCGATCCCTTGCTCGGTAGCAGTCGCCCGCTCCACCGCACATTGCCCCTCCACCCGTGCCGCGGCCGCGTCGACCGTCTGGACTTGGGACTCGCGGCAAGCGGACTCCGCCCGGTGCTCTAGCTCGGTCGTCCGGGCATGTCCTATCTAGAGGAAGTATGACTTGCAGGACTACACCTTCCTTATTTCCTATGAAGAACAAGCACACTAAAAACAACCTACGAAAAGATTCAAAGGGCGAGGATAAGTACCAGAAACTCACCTCTGCGGCGAGCTACAAGTCGACCTCAACCAGCTGCCAGGCAAACTGAGCCTGCTTCCGGGCACTCTCAAGCTTCACGGATAGCTCGGTGAGTTCGGACACCACGACATGCCCTTGCCCCCCAAAAATGTCCCAAAGCTGGCGCTCCCGGGAATCCCAGAGGACAAACCTCGCCTTCGATGGGTCATCGGGGAAGGGCCACTCTAGGTCACCCTCCGATGAACCGCTAGAGGGCCCAGCCTCTGACTAGGCCACCACCAGCTCCCGCGGTGACACCACCGGTTCTGCCACGGTATCTGCCTCATCGTCAGATGAGATTTCCACCACCACATTCGCATGGGAGGCCACCGGGCGTCCCAGCTCTGTCCCGGCCATGCTTCCCTCTGGCGCCTTTGGCTCCGACGATAAGGATAGGTCGTGCAGCCCTCCACCTAACGAGATAGGGAGTTCGCTCTCCCTCGCCTCCTCCACCGCGATGGCCAAAGAAGGGGCCACGAGGGTCACCTCCGTTGTCGGCACCGGGATCACCACCAACATCGAAGCCACCGCTACCGCCTTATCAGCAGCACCCTCAGGGGGCAACACCCTCAGGAGGGAAGGCCTTACTGTCGCCACCCCGCTGCCACCTTCGCTCATCGCCATACGCTGTAGTGTGGGCCTCCAAACCTCCTGCATGGGGTCGGGGCGATGTTCAACCTCGGAATCCCCCGGCCGCTAACAAAAATCATGGGTAAGCCACACTCCACAAAGACTCGACCAGCAAGAATCAAAGAAGCAAGGGAACGTACCGAGTGGCGAGAGGCATGACCCAGAAGGTAGGCTCTAACGGCCACGGACCTATGGGCCGAGGACTGGTCCTAGGCTATGACCCATGCCCCCTTGCTTCAAATGGGGTCAGAGTCATCCCGACCGGCTCCTGCCCGGCCTACGGGTCGCTGCGACCCCCAGCCCGAGACTCTCCAACCAGAGAAGCGGGCGGGGCATCCTCCGACTGCAAGTCACGTATCGACCGGGCGCTAGTCTACCCCTCAGACCGCATGGATTGCTCGACTGAAGCCGTAACAGGCAAGGTCTCCTTCGGCTGCAAGTCCATCGTTGGCACCAGTTATGTCACCGCACAAGCGCCCGTCCGCTCCTTAGACCGCCCGGCTCACTCGGCCGCGCCCGCCACAGACGACGATAGGACAAGCGACGTCGCCAAGGGGCACGGCGACCACGGCCACTTCACTGCTTGCTCACCAACGACGTCCACACTCGTTGCATGCTTCCTCGACGTAGGAACCACCGCACGGCGCGTGGCCTCCTGCCCACCACCAGTGGACATCAGTGTAGGGCCACAATGCTCCGCCAAGGTCACAATGACCTCGCGAATCTCCTCCTCGTCGGAGAAGACCATGTCGTCTAAATCCATAGAAGGGTCATTCGACGCGAGTTTCGACTCGACATCGCTCCTACGTTCCCCGACCCTTAGGCGCTGGGTGACCTCCTTCTTCTCTTCCTTCCACCGAACCTCCTCGGTTCTTTTCTTCTTCTGGGCATCTGTCGCTTCCTTCTAAGCGGCTTGCCAGGCCTGGCCCTCCGGTCCCTTGGGAAGGTGTGGGCGGAACTTGTACTTACCGAGCCCCTATGGAACGTACGACCCCCAATCAAGAAATAGGAAAAGTAGAGAAAAATGCATAGATTAGAGAAGGGAACAAACCAGGTGGGACATGATTGAAGAGTTGAAAGGTATGGGCCTCCCTTCGACCCTCTCCCTAGGCCTCAGCTACAGCACCCGGCCAATGTGACTCTAGACCTCGTCGTCCGATAGATCCTCCGACGATGTGCGGTCCGTGTTTGTAAGGCTGTCGTACATCCACATCGGCCACACCCTCTCCGCCAATAGCATGATCCAGTGGCGGTACATGGTGTGAAACACCTACACCCTATTGAGACCGCTCTTCATGAGCTTCTAGAGCTCCACCTTAATGACTCCCACCTTGTGCTTCTCCTTTTTGGCGTAGCCCCACAACCAACTTTCTTTATTCTCTGGCCTCCTGCCGGTGAACACCAAGAATGGCACCGCCACCAGATTCCTGATGTAGAACCACTCCCCATGCCACCCCCAATTGGAGTTGCAGGGGAGGTACCCGAGATATGAGTCTCCCACGCCTAGCTTCCTCTACAGGGTGAATCCTCCCACCGGCGCGATCTCAGTTGAGTCCCCCACCGCCAAGGCTCTCAGGGAGAAGAGCCACCGAAAGAAATCCACGTGTGGCTCCATCCCAAGAAAAGCCTCGCAGATAATAATGTAACTGGCGAGATGCAGCACCCCCGTTAGATTGAGATGCTGCAGCTCTAGGCCCCACTCGTTGAGAAGCCCACGCAGGAACCAGTGCGTGGGGTATCCCAAGCCACGCTCGTGGAAGGAAAGGAATGAAACCACCTCGTCAGAACGAGGTTGCAGGAACACCTCCTTTCCGAGGACCCTCCAGTGCGCCACCTCTTGTGGCGACAGAAACCCCTTCTGGACGAAGGCCTTTAGCACCGACCTCCTCATGGTGGACGACTTCCAGTCCGACATCTTGCTTCGACTTGCAAAAAGGATCAGTGAGTCCTCCTCTTCTCCCTCGCTCTCTCCCCCTTCCTTTCCTAGAAACCTCCGCAGCTCTCAGGAACACTCTCGATGAGGAGGAAAAAGAAAGGCGATGGCGGCAGACGATGAACAGGCAAAAGAACAAGGCGAACACCCTCTCTCTTCTCCGATTTAAAGGAAGGGGGCAGCGGTTAGGAAAGGACATGCCGATCGAGACGGCAAAACGGTGGGGCGAGAAACTCTCTCTCTCTCTCTCACTTTCCATTTAATGTAGATGGGACGCCCCTTGATCGATGAGACGTGCCTAGCGCAACGAAATGGCTCCTAGTCAGACGGGGCACGACCGGGACATGGCCCACCACTACCGCACGACCAGCCACTACCACACGTTGGGCATGGAAACCAAAGCGTCACCACACGTGAACGGCTCCTCGTCTCCACAGGCATGACCTAGAGAGATCCAACAGCGAAATCTCTGCCGAGAGAAATTAGCCGGCCTCCTGAATCGATCGATTCACTCAGGATGAGCACCTAAGGTATAGGTCTCGATCGGACATTTCTGAACTAAAGCTATCCGAACCCCGTCTCTCAGGTCACCAAGGTGAGCATGTGTTCATTAAAACAAAACTGTTCACACAAGGGCTAACCCACGATTGACAAGCACAGGTACCGGTCGGACGTTTCTGACTGAAGCTCTTTGAACCCCGTCACTCTAGTCGTGCAGACACCACCACACGAAATCTCCGTTGAGAGACCAACTGGCCTCCTGAGTTGATCGATTCACTCAGGATAAGCACCTGAGACACAAGAAGGATAAGCATGAAATTTCCTTGGCTAGCTTTGAATGCTAAGTCCTTATCTTTCTTCTAGGTAGAGGATGAGCCATCTTGTGGCGTGATGTGCATGTACATCTCATAAGCATTGATCTTTTCCAAGATTTATGTCGGTGTAGCGGTGGAAAGATCACCTTGATGAAACACGGTCACAATATGCCCATATTTATCAATGGGAAGGACACTCAAAATCTTTCTTATAATATCGGATGGTTGCATTTGAGTGAGTCTAAGCCCATTGACTTCCTCTATAAGAACATTCAATCGTGAATACATCTCATTAGCATATTCTTTAGAAAGCATTTCAAAAGAGTTAAGCTTTTTCATGATAAGATGATAGTGTTCCTCACGCTCACTCTTAGTTCCCTCATGGAGCGTACAAACATCCGACTATAGTGCATGGGTGTCTTTGTGGTTCCTCACCTGATTGAACACATCTTTGCAAAGGCCTCTAAAGATGGTGTTTCGAGCCTTTGCATTCCACTTCTCGTAGTTCACCTCATCGCCTTGTAGGTGAGTAGCATCCTAAGGTTTTGGGAAGCCATGTGAGGCGGCTCTAAGAATACCAACATCTAGAGCTTCTAGATACGCCTCCATGCGAATTTTCTAATAAGGAAAATCATCTCCCTCAAAGATAGAAGGAGGTCCATCTCCGTGAGACATCTTGCTCTAGGCGGTTAAGCCTAAATACATGAGCACGAGGTTCCGATACCAATGGAAAGGATCAAGATGCCCAAGAGGGGAGGTGAATTGGGCTAATTACAAATTTCTTTACAATAATCAAATCCTATGGTTAGCCTAATTAACCCCTTATGCTTAGAAAGTGTTTCTATTGATCTAACATACAAAAGTTTAGCACCCTAAATTCCAATCCTACTCTAGCATAGCAATTCTAGGAATGTAAAAGACAAGTATTAAATTGCTCAAAGTAAATACTTAAAGTAAAGAGAGGAGAAGGAACGCGGCGATGTTTTGCCGAGGTATCGGAGAGTCGCCACTCCCCACTAGTCCTCGTTGGAGCACCCGTGCAAGGGTGTAGCTCCCCCTTGATCCATGCAAGGATCAAGTGCTCTCTACGGGTTGATTCTTTGACACTCCGTTGCGGTGAATCACCCACAACCGCTCACAACTTGAGTTGGGTCACCCACAAGCTCTGTTGGATGATCACCAAACTCCCAATCACCACTAAGCCATCTAGGTGGTGGCGATCACCAAGAGTAATAAGCACAAACTCTTACTTGACCACGATAAGCCTAATGAGAAGGGTGGATGCATACTTTGCTACTCTTGCTTCACTAATGAGGGCTCTCTTTGGGATTCTCAAATCTCAATCACTTCACTAGGACCTTGCTCTTCTTGGCACTCTCAAACGTGTTTTTCACCTATTGGAATGAGCAAAAGTACCCGCACATATGAATGGAGGTGGTATTTATAACATGGGCTAAAAAACAAATCGTTATGTGTCTCTACGGGGTGACCGGATGCTCCGGTCATGTTGACCGGACGCGCCGGTCAGTTCACCCTAAAACCCAGTGTTTACAGTGTGATCGGACACTGGACAGCATCCGGTCAGCATAGACCGGACGCATCCAGTCACAATTTACCCTCACTGGAACCTTACTGATGTCGACCGGACGCTAGACCTCAGTGTTCGGTCACTTCACTTCTCAGCGTCCGGTCACTTCTAGATGACTTTACCTTGATCAAATGAACTGACCGGACTCTAAGCCAACATCTAGTCACACCGAAGCCAGCATCCGGTCAGTATTTGAATCTACATTCACTTTCAACTCTCGATCATATGTGAATGAAGTTTGCTGCATTGGATCTAAGGGCTATTTAGGAGCTACCTAGTGCTAGTTTTAGCAAGTGTGCATCACTCCTAACCCACTAGACTCACCTAGGTCAAGCTACCCATTCGTACCCCCTTTAATAGTATGGCCAAAGGAAAAGTAAAGTCCTAAACTACTTTAAGTGTCACTTCAACTCGAATCGACACATAGAACTAGTCCATCCTTAACCTTGTCGTCCATCCTTTGAAAACCGAAACAATTTCCATCGTAGGGGCATGACCATCATGATAGCCCAAATGATCTCCATTACCGTGACCTAACTTAATTGCCTCTGTAAAATACACGTTAGTCATAGTAATCATGTATTGTCATTAATCACCAAAACCCAACTTGGGACCTAGATGCTTTTAGTGTCTTCTCTTTCAATGGGTGACAATAGAGGTGATTGCTATAATAGCAAGCTGTGTTGATAGCTTCGGCCTAAAAAGATTGACTTACATTATACTCACTAAGCATAGACCTTATCATATTAATGAGTGTTCTATTTTTCCTCTCAACAAGGCCATTTGATTGTGGAGTGTACTTAGCCGAGAATTGATGTCTAATTCCAAATTTATCACACAACTCATCAATTCTAGTGTTCTTGAACTCACTACCATTCTTACTTTTAACTCCCTTGTTGGTTGTTTCAAACTCATTGTGAATGCCCTTGACAAAAGATTTTAATGTTGCAAACACATCACTCTTGTCCACTAGAAAAAATACCCATGTGTATCTAGTGTAATTATCTACTATCACAAAGCTATATTTATTACCACCAATGCTAATGTATTGTGTTAGCCCAAATAAATCTATGTGCAATAACTCAAATGCTTTACTAGCGCTCATCATGCTTTTCTTAGGATGGGTGTTTCCAACTTGTTTTCTGGCTTGACAAGAGCTACAAAGCTTATCCTTTTCAAACACAACATCTTTCAAGCCTCTAAACAAGTCATGCATAACCAATCTATTCAATTGTTTCATTCCAACATGACCAAGCCTTCTATGTCATAACCAACCCATGCTAGACTTAGTGAACAAGCATGTAGATAATTCAGCTTCACTAGCATTGTGTCGGGTACCATAGAACAGGGTACAACAAGCGTATAACGAAAGAAATCACTTAAACACCATAAAAAACAAAGCCAAAGGATAAACCGTTTGTTAAACCCCAGCCTCGACCGAACCCACTGGCTCTCCGCCTTAAGTGAGGCCTCGCGTGGGAGCCTCGACAGGGAACCGATTCTCTGTCTCGCCCGAGGCCCCGCGCGAGGAGCCTTGGACGAGATGTCGATCCCCCGTCTCGCTCGAAGCCGGCTCGGCAATGACCCATCGCTTCTGCCTCGACCAGTCTCCCCGACAACGCGTCGTGTCCCATTAATGCGCCAACCACTCCCACAATATCAGCCGGACGATGGCTCGACACTGTGGAGCAGTTGACAAGACGGGAAGTCACGTCTACGCCATACCATCCTAGACCGGGCACGGCGAGGATTACCGGCCACTGTGCTCTGGTGCTGTGCCCACGATCAGCGCCTGCACTACACTGTGCCACCTAACCCCCACCCTAGAGACAACATGGCATGGGGGGTCAAGTCCGGGACACCATAGCCTTGGAATCAATGTATGTCACCAACTACTCCCCTAAGCCTCGGTAATCCACTTCAGGGTCTCGGCAACTCTGGGATTCACATTGGCCGAGCCTCCCACGATGGCATGGCCTTGGCACCAACTGAGCCTCGGCTTCATGCGCAGTCAACACACGATGACCAACACGCCGACTTCCGCGCTCGCTTCGAGATAGCACTGGAGCTTCCATGATGCATAGGATTGGACGTGATCGGTGCGTCACCCCGGTACTTCAAGGATGGACCACACCGCCGCCCACACTGCCATAAGAACAGGCTACAGGGCTCAAACACGCCACCTCCATCCGCACGACACCATGTAGCTAGCGAATGTATTACCCTCATCCCCCCTTCAACTATAAAAGGGAGGGACTAGGGCCGTTTCGAGGGGGGATAGGGGCGATCAGACCTAGACTCGCGCAAACACATTCACTCAATTCACACACACTCTCCCGTGGCCTGAGAGCAACGTCTCAAGTAGCCTACACTGCTCCACGCCGAGACCTAGGACTAGCTCACTCTCTCACCTAGCTTGTAACCCCCTACTACAAGCACTTCGGTGCAAGAAATACAAGATCAATCTCTCAGACTGGACGTAGGGCACCGATTGCCCGAACCAGTATAAACCTTGTGTCTCTTTGCATCACCATCTGGGATTGGGTACATGCAGTACAAATTTACTAGTTGGTTGAGGACCCCCCCAGTTCGAAACACCGACAGTTGGCGCGCTAGGTAGGGGCCTCTACGTGTTAGCTTCATCATCCCAACAAGTTTTGGATGGCAGACCCCGTACAACCACTGTGTCTAGGCATGGTGGTCTGGTTTAAGAGCCTAGAGTTCATGTCTCTAGGGCACGAGTATGACATGGTACTCCTCACACCCTGAGCCCCACCTACCAACGACGACATCACGCACCCACAGCCTAGGCGCAGGCGGCGCCCGGGCGGCCGCTCTCATCGTGCTCGCCAGGCGCGACGCGAGTGGGGCCATGCCGACACCAAGCGAACCTAGGACGACACATCGCACTCCACCGGTATAGTTGTTGGCACAAGGTCCCTGGTTGGGGACCTATCTGGCATGAGCCTGGACAAGGGAGAGACACCGGTGGTGTGCGGCAATGCCTCGTCACTGAGCTCTGCTCCGCCACCTTCTGAGGAGCTAGCCCCAGCAAAGTAGAATCCAGCAATGGCACCGTCTCCGTAACCCTTTGGGTTGAGAAATGCCGCCTCCTCCTATGCTTATGCCTACGCTTCCATTCATGTGGAGCCCTCAGGACACCACCAACGCTTCGCCCTTGACTTTGGTACTACGACTTCGACTCACTCCCACACCGACTCCTCGGAGGAGGACGAGGCGTGGGCCGGAGCAGATTTCTCCAGGCTTCACGACCCTGAAGCCATGCACCGCTTCCTGGCCATGAGTGACTATTGCTTTGGCTACTCCGACTCTGACAATGAAGGTACTTATGATCCTACTCGTGAGTGCTTCCACATCGGACTTGGGATGCCAACAACGGGCGATGAGGATGAGGGGGCAGGCAACCGTACTCTGCTTCATCAGGGAACGAGCGATGCCATGCCCTCATGCATTGTCCCACCAGCAGCACAGAACAAGAACCTTGCCCTCGGACAACTTCGATGTCAGGGAGATCATCTAAGGGACCCCACCCTATCTCGCCCTCGTCATCTCCATTCGAGGCATCCATCGATAGCGATGGCGATAGGGACTCCTCCAATGGGAGACCGTCCTTCCTTTACTGCTGACGGTGCTTATCCAATTCCTCGCACGCAAGGATCTTCTTCGTGCGCTTCACCACCTTGGCGTCCTTCCGCCTTTTTTGTGCCTCAGTGTGCGCCTAGTTAGCCGCCCGCCACCTTGCGTCCTTAGGAATGGGCAGCGGGAAGGCTCACACGTCCCTCATCCCCTGTAGGAATGGCGAACACGGATAAGGGAACAAGAAACAATGAGAAATAGGGATGCCCTGGGGGTTGTAGTGGCACGTGACTTACCAGCGAGAGGAACCCCCACGACGGGCGCATCGTGAAGGGGGTTCGGTTACTGCCCCTCAGCTTTGCCTCCACCATCTCCCCCACCCAGCGAAGAATTTCCTCGTCGAAAAGGGTGGAGGAAGACATCCAAATGCCCTCGTTTGGCTCATCCGGCCTCATCTCAAATAGGCGCCGCCATCGAGCCATCAGCGGTAGCACCCTCCGGTGGTGGAAGGCGGCCATGACCATGGCCGCGGTAAGGCCATGGCCCCATAGCCTCTCCAGCCCCTCTAGGAGCGGCTGCAGCTTGGGCTGATCCTCCCTTGGGACACCATACTTCCACCTCTCTAGGCAGCTCCCCATGATCTGCCCGGTGTAGGGGGGAAGTCCACCATCGTCATTGCGAAGATAGAACCAGCTCGTGTACCATCGGCGATTGGATGACGAATGCTGGGCCGGGATGTAGAGGTGCTGGCGATCCTAGCGCACTTGGAGAGTGCAGCCGCTAGCCCTCACCACATTCCTCATGCCCGACGTACCCGTTGGTCTGGTGGTATGCCCCGCCTAGAAGAGGTGGAGCCACAACTCCCAATGGGGAGCAATCCCTAGATACCCCTCGTAGACAGTGACGAAGATGGCCGCCTACGCGATGGAATTGGGGTTGAAGTTGTGGAGCTCCATGCTGTAGTAGTACGGGAGCGCCTACATGAACCGGTCCACCGGAAGGCCGAGGCCGCGCTTGTGAAAAGACACAAAGCTCACGACGTAACCGTCGCGAGGCCTCGGCTCTAGCTCACCCGACGGAGTGATCCACTCTGGCATGTTGGGGTCAGTAACCGGACGAAGGAGCCTGCCATCGATGAGCAATTGAAGCATCTCCACGGTGACATCGGATGGACCCTAAGGATCCACCTTGATGATAACAATGTTGCCGGCCATAAGTGTGATGGAGGGTTCGACTACAGCGGTGAGTCTCTCTCTCTCTCTCTCTCTCTCTCTCTCTCTCTCTCTCTCTCTCTCTCTCTCTCTCTCTCTCTCTCCGCCTTGCCTCTCTCCCTTCTTCCTCCCGGGGCTCTCTACTCTAACGACGGCTGAAAGACGGCAAAGCTATTGCAGGCAAGGTAAGGAGGGGAGGGGCAAGGCTCATTATGTATTTATGCAGGATGAAGGCGAAACGGATGAGCGACGAAATCGGGGAAGTTTCCCTCAGATCAGGTGCGGTTAATCCCGATCCGATTTTACCGCCCACGTGCCCACCTTTTCCTCATTAATCGCGGGAACAGTTACATCCCATCCGCTGACACCACGTCGCGCCCGATCGCTGCAGCTACAGGTGTCATTCCGTCTCCCTAGAAAATCACCTCAAAAGGCGCGTAAGTCGTTGTCGAGCCGGTGGAGGAGACATTCCCCCCACCCTATTCCTTTCAGATGAAGGAACTGGACGCTGAACCCATTACGGTCTAGGGGTTCGGAGGTAGGGCTCCTGAGGGTTTCGACAGCCGCCCCAGGGCAACAGAGTCAGGGATGACCGCGGGCGAGCCCACATGGGGCCGAGACCTAAGCAAGCGAAACGCTTGGGACACCATGTAGCTAGCGAATGTATTACCCTCGTCCCCCCTTCAACTATAAAAGGGAGGGACTAGGGCCGTTTTGAGGGGGGACATGGGCGATCAGACCTAGACTCATGCAAACACATTCACTAAATTCACACAAACTTTCCTGCAGCCTGAGAGCAACGTCTCAAGCAGCCCGCACCGCTCCACGCCGAGACCTGGGACTAGCTCACTCTCTCACCTAGCTTGTAACCCCCTACTACAAGCACTTGGGTGCAAGGAATACAAGATCGATCTCTCAGACTGGACATAAGGCATTGATTGCCTGAACCAGTATAAACCTTGTGTCTCTTTGCATCACCATCTGGGATTGGGTACATGCAGTACAAATTTACTAGTTGGTTGAGGACCCCCCGGTCCGAAACACCGACACATTGAAATCAACCAAGTAAAGATTCTCATATCTAAATCCTTTAAAGATCAAATAAGAGCCATCTACACTTATGATCTCTACATCATCTACCCCAAATATGCATTTGAATCCAAGATCACATAATTGAGCCACTGATAGCAAATTAAAGTTCAAACTCTCTACTAGCAACACATTGGATGTGCTCATATTATTGGATATTGCAATCTTACCAAGCCCTTTGACCTTGCCTTTGCCATTATCACAAAATATGATACTATCATAATCATCATTGCCATTGGTGTTGATTGAGTTGAACATTCTTGCATCACCGGTCATGTGTTGAGTGCAACCACTATCAAGAATCAAATGCCTTCCTCTAGCTTTGTAATTGACCTACAAAAGAAGATCAATTCTTTTTAGGTACCCAAACTTACTTGGGTCCTTGAAGGTTAGTTACTAAGCTCTTTGGTACCCAAATGACTTTCTTCTTTGAGCACATCCATGGTTTACCAATGAACTTAGCCTTCACACCATTTATACCCTTAGTAAGCATATAGAAAGAATTAATCTTAATTGAGGATACATTAGCATTTTTATTCTTGTTCTTACACTCATGCTCTTTATGACTAACTTACTTGTAACTAGTGTAAAATCAACTATTGTTCTTCATAAAACTAGTCTTATGAGGAGCAAAGACCACCTTGCCTTTCTTGGGGGTATAGCCCAATCCCTCTTTATAGAGAGAAGCTCTTTGGCTACCCAAGCACATAAACAAGCGGTCCTCACCACCATAGGCTTTAGCTAAGGTGTGAGTGAGCTTATTGACCTTCTTCTTGAGGTTCATATTCTCAATCATTAGTGAGGTATCACAAGTGAAACCATCACTACTAGATAAGGTGGAAGTAGAAGTACTACAAGAAGGGTTAGTGGGAGCAACATTGATAGGCATAGATAATGATTCATCAATTATATCGCAAGTTAAGCCTATATTACAAGTTTCAACATGCTTCTTTTTATTTTGCTCATCAAGCAAAGAGGAATAAGCTTTTTCAAGCTTCTTGTGAGCTTTGCCAAGCTTCTCATGGGCTTCGTCTAGCCTCTTATGAGTTGCTTTGAGCTCATCAAGGGCTTGCTTAAGGGCTTTTACCTCCTTATTCAAGCTCTTGCATTCCCTTCTCTTAATGTCAAAGTGTTCTTTTGCATCTTCTAGCATGTCAAATAATTCATCTTTAGTAGGTTTATTATTATCACTATCACTATCATTTTCATTATCATGTTCCTCATCACTTCCATCATCATAATTTTGTACCTTAGTGGCCTTAGCCATGAAGCATGATGGAGTGTCGAAGAGAGAAGGCTTCTCATTGATTGCAATGCTTGCAAGTGCCTTCTTCTTGGTGGTCTTGTCATCATCACTATCATCATCATCATCACTTGAGGAAGCATCACTATCCCAAGTGACCACATAGGAACCACCCTTCTTCTTCTTGAAGGTCATCTTGTCCTTCTTTTCTTTTTCTTTTTCTTCTTGTCCTTCTTCTTGTTCTTCTTGTTGTCATCATCATTGTCGCTATTGTATGGACATTGAGCAACAAGATGATCTTTGCTTCCACATTGAAGCATCTTCTTGACTCTTCCTTGTTCTTGGATGAAGATTTCTTTCTTCTAGCATGGTACCCTTTCTTCATCATGAACTTGCCAAATTTCTTAACAAAGAGAGTCATTTTCTCATCATCATCATTATCCCATGAGCCATCATCTTCACTTGATGTATCTTGCTTTGCCTTGCCCTTGGATGATGTGGCCTTGAATGCCATGCTCTTCTTCTTCTCATGCTTCTTCTCATCTTTCTTCTCCTTCTTTTCTTCCTTCTCGTCATCATCTCTATATGTATCATCGGTCATTATATCTCCCAACACTTAGTTTGGTGTCATGGTGTCCAAACCACTCCTCACTAGAATAGTGATCAATATGCCAAATCTTGAAGGTAAGCATCTTAAGAACTTATGGGAGAAGTCCTTGTCCTTCACCTCTTCTCCAAGTGCTTTGAGATCATTAACAAGCATTTGAAGCCTATGGAACATCTCTGGCACACTCTCATCCTTCTTCTCTTGAAGCTTGCAAACTTCTCTTTGAGAATGTATGCCTTTGCACCCTTCATGGCTTGAGTGCCCTCAAATGATTCTTCCAACTTCTTCCAAGCCTCATGAGCCATCTTAATATTTTTATTTGCTCAAATGTTCTCTCATCAATTGCATCATGAATGGCACTTAGAGCATCACGGTGACCTCAGCTCCGATACCACTTGAAAGGTCCTAATGGCTAGAGGGGGGTTGAATAGCCTATTAAAAATTCTACAACAACACTTAACAAACCGGTTAGACAATTATGAGACGAAACAAGTGTTGCGCTAGCCTACTAAAATAGCAAGCTACCTACCACAATTCTAGTTTATATAGTTTCTATCCACATAATAGCTATGACACTACACTAAGTTAGTGTGCTCTCAAAAGCTAACTAAAGAGCCACACTAACCAAACTAACAAGCTCTCACAACTAGCTATACTAAAGAGCTTGACAACTAGTTTACGATAATGTAAAGAGAGTGAGCAAGAAGGTTATACCGCCGTGTCGAGGAAGGAGTCAATCAATCATAAGAATGAATAACAATGAAAACCAATCACCTCGACATCAAATGATAACATAATGATTTTTTACCGAGGTTCACTTGCTTGCTGACAAGCTAGTCCTCATTGTGGCGATTCACTCATTTGGAGGTTCATGAGCTAATTGGCATCACACGCTGAACCCTCAATAGGGTGCCACACAACCAACACAAGATGAGGATCACACAAGCCACGAGCAATCCACTAGAGTACCTTTTGGCTCTTCGCTGGGGAAAGGTCAAGAACCCCTCACAATCAGCATGATCGGAGCCGGAGACAATCACCACTCTCCGCTCGACGATCCTCGCTGCTCTAGGCCATCTAGGTAGCGACAACCACCAAGAGTAAAAAGTGAATCTGGTAGCGAAACACGAACACCAAGTGCCTCTAGATGCAAACACTTAAGTAATGCACTTGGATTCTCTCCCAATCTCACAAAGATGATGAATCAATGATATAGATGAGTGGAAGGGCTTTGGCTAAGCTCACAAGGTTGCTATGTCAATGCAAATGGCCAAGAGAGTGAGCTTGAGCCGGCCATGGGGCTTAAATAGAAGCCCCCATGAAATAGAGCCATTGTACCCCTTCACTAGGCATAACACGGGGTGACCGGACGCTCCGGTCATATTGACCGGACGCTGTACCTCAGTGTCCGGTCACGCGATGCGTGCCACGTGTCCCATCTCTTCAAATGTTGATCATCTGATCTCAACGGTCAAGTGACGACCAGAT
Organism: Miscanthus floridulus; assembly: GCF_019320115.1. Taxonomy (NCBI): domain Eukaryota; kingdom Viridiplantae; phylum Streptophyta; class Magnoliopsida; order Poales; family Poaceae; genus Miscanthus; species Miscanthus floridulus. Next base: position 34,828,224 of record NC_089580.1, on the reverse strand, counting down.
GCAACAGCTCAAAGTGACCGGACACTGAACCCTAATGTCCAGTTGTTTCCAGTAAGCATCCAGAGACGACTTTTCACGTGTCCCCGGACACACCCAGCGTCCGGTCAGTCGGTGACTCCTCTGTGCACTACCACGTCAGCAGGACCGGATGCACCCTGTCAGTGTCCGGTCACTAAGTGATCCAGCATCCGGTCAGAGACCGACGCTGCACGCCCTCTGCTGCCACTGACCGAACGCACCGGTCAAACCGAGACCAGCGTCCGGTCACTTACAGTGACCTCCGTCTTTTCTGTTTAGGGTACCGGTGAAGTTCCTAACCCTTGCTCAAATGTGCAAACCACCAAGTGTATCATCTTGTGCACATGTGTTAGCATATTTTTATAAATATTTTCAAGGGTGTTAGCACTCCACTAGATCCTAAATACATAAGCAATGAGTTAGAGCATCTAGTGGCACTTTAATAATCGCATTCCGATACGAGTTTTACCCCTCTTAATAGTACGGCTATCGAACCTAAATATGATCACACTCTCTAAGTATATTGATTACCAAAATAAAATAGCTCCTACCATTTATACCTTTGCCTTAAGGCTTTTATTTTTCTCTTTCTTCTTTTGAAGTCCAAGCACTTGATCATCACCATGGCATCACCATCATCATGTCATGATCTTCATTTGCTTCACCACTTATATTGTGCTACCTATCTCATGATCACTTGATAAACTAGTTTAGCACTTAGGGTTTCATCAATTCGCCAAAACCAAACTAGAGCTTTCAAAGGGTCGAGAGTGACAGGAACTTCGCTATGAGCTAAGTGTTCAAGCATGTGCTTGAGGTTCGAACCTGACGGTTCTGTGATTATGGACTGGTGAACTTGATCGATCTAATAAATCTGGAATGACTTGTATGAACCTGAATCCACTTAGTCTCTTGGTAGAGAGCGCACCTCTTTTTATAGATGAAGGGGATTGCCTTACAAGTGAGAGGGAGAGAGTTCGTATGCTTTTAAGTCTTGTTGCCCACGCCGGCGGGTATAGGAGTATGGTAGACGCCCACAATACTGTTGGATGTCGGTTGTATGTGGGAGGTTATGTCGTCTTGTTTTGGGTATGGAAGATGTCGGCACTTGCATATACTATTGATGCCCAGATTCATATGAGGAGTCTCACCATGTTCACTTGGTACGGTAAATCCCGACGCCCGCAACAATGTCGATGTCCAGAGGCATGTGGGGGGGGGGACCTTACCGTATGGGAGTTTAACGGCGTCCACAATACTGTAGAGGAAAATATTGGCACCTATAATACTGTTTGTGTTAGGGCGGTTATAGAGTATTGTTCCTGTAGGTGACAGGGTACGGTCCCTGGTATCTTGGTTTGACTTGAGCGCCTTGCCTTGTTTTCTTCGTTCATTCCCTGGTCCCTTCCGGGTGGGCGTCCCCGGTCTGTTGGTCCTAGTCGGCTCTGGTTGCGCCAGTCGGAGAAGAGTAGTGAGCAGAGTCTTTACATACCTCGGTCGGAGACGTGGGGTCGGAGTCGGAGTTAGTTCTTTGTCAGGCCTTCCGGTAGGAGAGACCATCTGGAGGCGCTGGAGACCGAAGTGAGCGCTCCGGTTGGAGAGGTGGGCCGGAGTCGATAAGCGGGTACTGTTCCTCCTCGGTCTGACCTTCGATCGGTGACTGGACCGTCCCCTGGCCTATTATTTTAGACACTTGGGTCGACCCATAAGTTGTACGTTAGCTGCTTGAACCGAGCCTTTAGTGGAGAAGCCAGTCCGCGAGGGACCCAGGTTTATGAATCCGACATAAGTTAAACTAGTTTGATTTGAACTAGATTAGAATTCCATCCTTTCTGATATCGAGGGGAGTTGATAAAGATACCGAAATTTGCCGTTAGGATTGAAAGCTTGGATGACACCAGTACATGGAACACATTCTTAAGCACTGTTGCTGTTAGAAAAGCTGCATCACTAAAGCAACCCATTAAAACTGGCCGAGGCCGCATGGGGTACGGCCGGGTTTGTCTTGATTCCCAGTCCCCCGATCCATCCATCAAAAACCGACGCAGTACATCCAATTTCTTTTTTCTCTCTCTTTTTCGAGCCTCCTGGTGCCTGCACTGCGCTGCCCCCTGCCCTGACACCCCTACTCACACCTCCAGCTCTGCAGCGGTGGCTGTCTAGGTCCCCTAGGCCTCTAGATCCCTAGGACCTACACCTAGCTCCTAGCCCCCTTAGCATCTTTTGCACGCCTCTCTTTCTAGTTTTCTTCTCGTAATCTCTTTCAGCCTTGGGCTTACGACGATTGTGCATTATAAATTGAAATAATATTTTTTTATCTTAAATCAGTCAAACTAACCAACAGTAACTAATCACGCCTGTTTAGGAAACGATCGGCTGTTTCTCACTGCCCTTTACTCCCACTCAACCACTATTCTGAGCAGCTTTGCGTTGCAATATTCAGGCCCCGTTTAGATTCAAAAAAAAAATTGCACAGTTGGTGAGAAAAACTTTTAAATCTAATTAGTTTATAATTAGATACTAATTATCAAATACAAACGAAAGTGCTATAGTAGTCAAAATCTAAAAAATTTTGGATCTAAACAGGGTCTCAGTCTGTTTGTTTAGTTATAGTTTGTCGTAAATAATTGTAAATCTTAAATTAAAATAGTATTTTTCTCAAACACAGATCAGTTAACAATACTTCTTCGCAAACAGCAAGATAGGATTCGGCCAAACGAACAGGCTGGTTGTTACATCTCCCCCACAACGGCACAACCCGCTCTATAAATCATGCGCTTTGTCTTGCTTCTCGATGTATACAAATCTCTGTATCTCTTCCTCACCCATCTACCTCACTCTCCTGTAGGTCTAGTAAACTTGCCATGTTCTTTCTATCTATCTCGCGGCTCCTCGAGTTTGCAAGCAAGATTCCAGGAAGAATCAGTTTGGTAGCTGCTTCTTTTCACTGGCCATCACTTCCTTTGATTTCTTCTCTTTCTTAGAGATTGTCCCATCTTCTGTTCTTTGGATCTGAAATTGAAGCTTCCATCTACCTAGTCATGGTATTTTATGCAACATATCTAGCCTGGAACTGCCCAAGGGAACGAGTGAAGCTGCCAGCATGATCTAGCTCTGAGTGATCACCCGAGAAGAACAACAGTTCGAGGTGGTCATGCCTTGCTAGGTCATGCTGCGGCAGCCTCACTTCTTCCCGTCGTTGGGCATAGCACGGTGGCTGTTTTCGCTTGGCAAAGCAGGTAGTACCAACAATTCCTACCTTCTAAAGTTTAATTCTCTGCATTTCTTTTGACGAATAGTGATATTCTGATAGTTTCACTGCCTGTTCATTGATATATGAGCAGTTTCCTTTCCTTTGTGATTTTGGTCCACTTGATTTGGTGTTGATTCTGATTGATAGAGTCACTGCTCAATCGGAGTTATTAGTTGCTTGCTGCTGTGTTTGCTTTGCATGATAGGTTCGTAGTTGTAGCTTAAATGATTACGATTGCTGTATGTGCATTTTGGAGTTCATTCAAATCTGTTAGTAATCATTCTACTTTTCTTGCAAACTTAGATTTGTGGTAGCTAGGACACGAACATAATCTCTACGGTAACGGTGGTAACATCCTAAAATGTTGAATGCACCTTCATTCCATATTTCTGCTGCTTGCCTGTTCTTCGTGCAAGTTTCTGATCGATTCTGACTGTGCTTGTGGTCCTCTCATGCTTCATTAGTATAGATCACTGATCAGGTCAATCATTTGCTTGTTTCGGTTGCATTCAGTCTGTTGCATGATTCTTGATCGACTGTTTGCAATCAGACGTGCTACTAGCTTTGGCATGTACTGCATATTATTATCCGCTCTACTTGTTCCATGATTGTAAAAGCACATGTTTTTTTATTAGTAGAGCCCACACATCATTTTTTTATTTTGTTTTGTATAAATCCTGCAGTAAATTCATATATAGTAAATTTGATTATCTTAGACAAAACTGGCACCAGCCAATGCTAATATTTCTAAATAGAATTTACAAACCCCTAGAGGCGGAATCTAATGAACTATGGTATGTGGTAAGAAAATCCTCTTAATTACCTATCAGTGTCAGTGTCTTGAGAGAATAAAACTGTGTTGTGAAAACTGTCTTGAATGTTTGCAGTCCTGGGCAGAAATACTCACATTACCATCAACGTTTATACTACTTTATTAATCTTCCTAGCAGTCCTGCATAAACAGAAATACTTCTCACATCTACCATGTTTAATATTCCCGTTTATTTATTTGATCAACTTTATGTTGTGGATATTAATGTGAGAACTTGCCCTTAAGGGGACCTCAATGTTGCACATGGCTGCCATGATCGCATGGTGGAGATCTTGCCTTTTTTTTCAATTCGGCTCTAAAGTTTATTTATTTGTATATCTCAGTTTTTCTTTTCATGGTCGGATAATGTATCGCAGCAATCTACATATTACTGATTACTAACTCCGTCCCCAAAAAATATAATTCTGGTACGATGTCACGTTTTCGTATCTAAGTTCGATCATTTATGCGAATGAGCCAGTGGCTCAGTGGTACTCGCGGTGGCGAGTCTGCCCGCCAGCGTTCGTTCCCTGGCGATCGTAGCGCTGGTGCTGCACAGCATGCCTCTTTCGCATATGCCAGAATGGGATTGTGATGTGCTCATCGCCTACCAAGGATTTTGATGATCTCAATAAAGGATGCGGTCTTCAGTTCTGAGTGTAGTTGTAGGTTTGTTTGTACACGGGTGGTGTGAGTAGTGTGCGTGTGTACAAACAGATACTACAGCTGTATCCAGATAAGAGGCAATAAAAAAAAAGTTTGATCATTTATAGATAAAATACTATTAATGTTTATAATACCAAATAAATATCATTATATTAATTATTAAATATATTTTAAAATAAACTAATTTAAAGACATAACTGTAAATATTATTCACTAAAAATCGTATGAATCACTTTTTGTGAGACCTAACCGTTGCATTCTTTCAGGAGGAGTTCTTTCACGACGGCGGTAGTAATTCTTATGGGAGGTGAACTAGTTAAGTGGCAGAAAACATCCTATACATTGTACTTGCATAAGTCTAGATATGTTGTGAAAAATTTAGATATGCTGCGAAAAAATGGTGCTGAGATTAAGCGTGAAATTTGGGGAGCATGGTAGGCCGTACTACCTGTACTGACGAGGTTAGGCGAATATAGCTGCTGATGTGACCCAAACGTCTGAATGCATGCACTGATTAGTCGTAGTCAGGCCCTTCAATTTCTGGGCAGGAGACAGACTCTCCTGGCGTACCATTGCACGGATATGCCGCCGCTACATTTCAGACTTTTCACGGATGCAAAAATGCTCCTGCCTTTGTGGTAGTTTCTGTGGCTTGACTGTGAGGTTCTAATTTCTGTCCTGTGCAAATGTTTATCCGCAAAGGTTGCCTATCTAATCTGTATATGTCCTACATAAATGTCAGGGATAGAAATTTTGGTGAAAAACTATACTCCCATAGTTTTTTTAAATGCCTATTCAAATATAGTCATCTTTTATTTTGGATTTTTCGTTAATAAAAAATAGAAGACTAGAATGACTCTTTAGAGTGCGCATGATATATATAGAAAAATTGTTGGAGAGTGAAAAAATATAAAAAAACGATTTTTATGCAAATAACGCTTTAAATGATGATTTAGAGATTGAAATCTAGAAAGCTTCTTGAGATGCTCTAAGAACATCTTGAGCGACTATCTAAACGAGCTATCTGCTCTATATCTGAGTAGTATAATAATAAAGCCACCTCTAACAAGCTACCTATCTGGGTATCTGGATTTGTTGGCTACCAATTTCCAGTAGGCCTCTACTTTTTTTCTCCATCGGTTTCTTCATCCGTGCCCCACCTCGCTTGCCGCCACCCCATGCTCATGGCTAGAGCTGGATAACGAGCTCGTTAAAGATAACCGACTCAGCTGTTTAGCTTGGTTATTCCACTCGTTTAGCTCGTAAATCTGACATAAAAAATACATAATAAAATCTATGTAGTTATCTAAAGCTTGAGAATAGCAATAATACAAGCAATCAATCTACACAACTATGGTCCACACTCCATATAATAATATGTGCTACACTATACAACTATGGTCCACACTCCATATAATATATCCCTCTTCCAAATTATAAGTTGCCAAATTATAAGTTGCTTTGACTGGTACATCTATTTTTGTTATATGCATCTGAAAAAATAATGTTTAGATACATATAAAAATAGATGAACCAAAAAAGTTAAAGTGACTTATAATTTACAATGGAGGGAGTAAAATGCAACCGTAATCCTTTATTGATTATCCATATCCATTTACGATAAAGTGGTAGTAGAGTTGTAGTAATCCCAAATTTAAAGCATGTTTAGAACATATAGGAATTCCATTTACGATAAAGTGTGGTAGAGTTGTAGTAATCCCAAATTTAGAGCATGTTCAGAACATATAGGAATACAAAACAGAGAAATGGGATCCCGCTGAAAAAAATGTAAGAGTGAACAATTTGGAATGGATACTTGTTTGGAATAGACGGAAAAAAGTAGAGGAACATGACCAAGCATTCCTTCGTTCCAAACTTTCCTTGGTTCCAAATTTGAAGGAAATCAACATTCCTTCGTTTCAAACACTATAAAGTGATATAAACATGCTCTTATAGGGTTGTCCAGCCATCAATCAATTATAGAGTACAAGGCAAGTCATACATTTTCTCGAGAGAGAAAAAAAGGCAAGCCGTATACAAAACTAATATAAGTTTGAGGCCGACAACTTTGGCTTATTAGGCTAGCAAGACCTGGTTAACTACACGAGTTAAAATGTTGGCTTAGATTTTAAAAATTATAAACGAACAAGCTTGCGCTATCTTCTTCGGTCTCCCGACGAGACTACTCTCCCCTGGATCCTGTCTCCAAGCTTGCGATATCTTCTTCGGTCTCCCTTCGATCGAGCCGTGGCTAGTTCCAAAGGTGTGTGTGGCTGTGGGCCTGACGCATCTCGCCGCCCTGGCCTTGCCTTTGCTGTGGTCGGCACTGGGCTATTCTCCGCTCCATGTCGGTGTTGTAGGTACCTTAAAGACGAAGTAGGGGAAAGAAATAAAAAAGAAGGTAGGGTTCTAGCTGAGGAAGTGCATGTTTTGGAAGGGTTAAAGTTATTTAAAAATAGTTTAGGGTTCTACTATAAAAAGAGTAGAGGCTCTGTCCATGCATATGTAATTATGGCTCAATTGGCAGCGCTCCTTTCATCTGCCGTCAAGACCGAAGATACGGATCGGAGGGAGGTCGCTCCGGCCGGCCGCGCTGGTACGGTGCATCATGCATGATACATGCATGGCATGCGGTGTCAGCGTTGTAAGCATGTGTACCACGGATCCGTGGAGGTGTCGCGAGCAAGACAAGAATTAAAGGTAAACCACTAAGCATACAGCTGTGCATGATCAGCAGCATTAACGCCTGCCCCGATCGCTAGCTATGGCCTGTGTCAGCGATGCATATAGATCAGCAGGCCGCAGCGCAGCCCTGGTCCTGGTGCTGCTCTTCCTCTGCCTCTGACCCTTCAGATTTTACACACTGTAGTTCAGGGGCCGTACTATCTTGTAGTAATGTGTTTGTCCCTTTGTTATAGTACGAGTATTGCTGACGAAGGAACTCGCAAATGCATACGTATTGCGCCTTGACATCTGCCTAACCTGGCCCGCGTATCACTCTTTCTTGCAACATGCTCCTCCTTGAGTAGCCGTGTAGTCGTTGTGCCCTTGTGTGTTACTGGCAGTATATATACAGGAAGAGTATATTTACTAGGGCCCAGTTTAGTTCCTCAAAAATTTTGCAAAATTTTTCACATTCTCCGTCACATCGAATCTTTAGACGCATGCATGAAGTATTAAATATAAATAAAAAATAAAACTAATTACACAGTTTAGACGAAATCCACGAGACGAATCTTTTAAGCCTAATTAGACTATGATTGGACACTATTTGTCAAATAACAACGAAAATGCTACAGTGTCCATTTTACCAAAAAAAATGGAACTAAACTGGGCCTAGTTAGCTACAAAAATAAGTTATTCTATAGCCAACTTCATTTACGATAATTTATATACTAATTTACGATAATGTCAATACATATTTACGATAGTTAGGTTACTATAACATATAGGGATATTTACCATAACGTTATAGTAAATCACTTAGCAAGTTGTTATTATAATCTCATAAATTAACATTGTAGTTATCATAACTCAAAGTGACTATAGAATAAGTTATTTTGTAGCCCGCTACAGGATAGTAGTTATATATATATATATATATATATATATATATATATATATATATAGAGAGAGAGAGAGAGAGAGAGAGAGAGAGAGAGAGAGAGAGAGAGAGAGAGAGAGAGAGATAGATAGATATATATAGATAGATATAAGAATGCTAGCAAACATGATATATCTGGATATTGTAACAAGCGTGCATCATGTTGTATGGTCATAAGACTCATATAATTAGCTACCTAGGAGTATCTCATTAGATTTAATTGGAATTGGTCCAACCTTATTTTGATTAAATCATATGGCACACAATAAATGCTAGTTGCAATAAAAAATTAATCTTATATGAAAATTATCTAAAGATTGACTCGGCTTAAATAGGTGGTTACTGTACTATGAGGTTAAAAAAGATAGAAGTCCAGCCACACTTGTGCGTGCTAAGTTGCTACATACACTTGACTCGGTTGGCTAGGCCTGGCATGAGTGGTGCGATGCTAGTGAGGTCTTGCAACTCCAAACTAAATGAGAGATGACAAACCAAGAAACGAAAAAGAGGAGTGAGCAAGCAGGATCAAATCCACTTATGGAAGAAATAGTAGTGGAAATAAGGGACGGCGATGAATGGAGGAATAGAGGGGGAAAAATTATTCTTTTTTTTATTAAATATAGATATTTACAGTCCTAAAATGTAAATGAATTTGGCTAGCGTACGTGCATTGCACTGGTCGCAACGGTACGGTCCTCAACCAAACTTTTTTTAACCCTCTGATCTTAATATAATACAAAGAAGAGGATAGAGCAAAAACTAGGTACAGTGTGCGTAGCAAACTCTTCTACTTGTAGGGATCCAGTCATCATGCAATGTACGGAGTACGCCTAGCTAGTTTGCACAGTAGTGCTACGTCCGGGTACGAGTGCTTTTAATAATTAGAAATTGCAGTATCTAACGTGCAGTAATAACAGACTAACAGTGGTTGTACTAGTAGTATACTAGTACTGTACAGTATATTCTTATCAACTGTGGTAGGAGTATCGTGCATGGCCATGGGTACGCGCGCCTGCTGCCTCTGCACCTTGCATGTGCACGCACCGACGCCCGGCACCCCTCCCGCATGCGTGCTCCCGGCGTGCGCTGCCATGCATGCGTGCATGCTAAAGCTGCAGCGCCGGCGCCGCAAGGTGTCCGGTGGCTTTTCCTTCGTAGGCGTGATTAGCTGGCGAAATGAAAATTCTTGGATGCAGGGGGTTTTGATATTAATAAAAAAAATAATTATATAGCTCGTCTAAAAACTACTAGATGAATTTATTAAGTCTAATTAATTCATCATTAATATATGTTAGTTACAGTAGCATTTATGGCTAATCATGGACTAATTAGTCTTAAAATATTCGTCTCACGATTTCCAACCAAACCGTGTAATTAATTTTTTTCGTCTATATTTAATACCCCATGCATGTGCCGCAAGATTTGATGTGACTGTTTGAGATAAAAATTTTTGGGACCAGGCCTCAGCCTCTCTTTCAGCTGGACGGAGTGGGCAGTGGCGGCCCAGCCCAGCCCATCTTTTAAAAGACGAATCTTGCACCATCGGCTCTGGCTCTGGCCCCATATCCGGCCACGTTGCCTCGTATTCTCAGCCGTTGGATCCCAGTACAGAGTTTGATCTGGCTGGGCTCTTCGCGAATCGTCTTCCTCGCGCCTCCCGCCGCCGCCGCCGCCAGCCCCGAGTCAACGACGTGGCTCAGGAAGGACACCGCTGTGAACTGGCGCGACGCGACTCGCGAGCACAGCCAGCGGGCCAGGCAAGGGCGCCGCGGCAACCCAACAGCATGTCAGCCCACCGCCTCCCTGCTCGCATCCGCGAGGTGCGCCGTCCTCTGTGTCGCAGCTGCAGCAATTGCTGCCTCCCTGCCTGTAGCGGCAGCCGCGGAGGCGAGTGCCGCTCCCACCGTGATTGGCGTCTGCTTTGTGGTGTCCAGCGCTGTCCCGGAGACGAAGGGCGGGGACAGTGCGTAGGCAAGCGCATTGGAGCTTGGAGGCACTGGCGAGGATGTCTTCCAGCTTCCTACTGCAGTCGCAGAGTCCAGCATATCCTCGTCTTCAGGCAACAGTGAGTGGCTACGACCCGCCCTCCATCGCAGAATGCTGGTAGGGCCGCCAGCACCAGGGCAATCGGCCAGTGAGAAGATGAGGCAGAGTCAGCACTCAAGGGGCACGGCCACATGCCACAGCCCACCAGCGAGGCGACACAGCAGGGACGCGGTCCACCGGTGAGCAGGCGCTGGCACGGCCAACTGAAGGCACGTTAAGCGGCCGCTAACGCGCTCTGCTTGGACCACGGCACTGGAGCAGGGGACGTGGGACACCGGCGACGGCACCTGGTGCTGGGCACGTCACGGCACGTTCTGAGCCAGTGCAGTGAGCTCCATGGCTTGGTCCATTCTCCTGCAACGGCCAACTCCAGGCCGTGCTGCTCCTCTCTCTGCCGAGGCGGCTGGGAGGCCAGAATTAGATGTTCCCGAGCCGTCCATGGCTGCTGCGTCCTTGGTCAGTAGGCATGGGCAAGCTGGCGCTCCTCTCCGCCAACAACCGCGAGGCAGGGGCTTGACTGGCAACGCGCTGGGAACCAACGCTCTCATACTACAGCATTGTCACAATGTGGGTGCACACTACCTGTTTGATGTAATGCTGCCCACAACGCTGGAGAAGAAGGCTGCAAAGAGCTACGCGCCAATATCCGCACCAAAATTAGGGATATCCGTAAGCCGGCGTCCCCTGTCGCTTAACTGCTATGGTAGGGTTCCTCAACACCATCTTCATTGGCAAGCATGCCCCGTCCATGCTGTAGTCGGTGCCACAGGAGCACCACGGTCACAACCTCATATTTTCTATATTCTACTCCCTCCGTCCCCAATTGATCGTCGTTCTGGAGTTAGGCACAAAGATCAAGGTAAAAGCAAAAAGATGAAAATAAGACCCTGTTTGGTTTTCATAAGTCAGGTGACTTATTAAGTCAGGTGACTAAAAACCAGTGACTTATAAGTCATGCCTGTTTGGTTGTAGATAACTTATAAGCTCATTAAAGGTGTGGGCCCCACGCAAAAAAGGGTGACTTATAAGTTTTAAGCAGGGGTGAACCAACTTAAAACTTATAAGCAGGAGGAATTATAAGTTGGTGGTGTTTGGCAAAATAAGTTACTTTTTTCACTTTTTAATTTATAAGTAGGTGATTTATTTGGAACCAAACAGGGCCTAACCCTATGAGTAGTACACATGGTAGCAATCTCTCTCCTCTACTGTTCTGGAGCCATTCACGAAGACCAATCGCGTTGTTGCGAGGGATGTGGGGACGAGCAAATGAAGACAGGAGGAGGTGGGATGGGGTGACAGGATAAAGGTGCAGGGCTAGTTCATAGGTTGGACAGCCTAAACGACACTCATTCGGGGACATAGTTCGAACTCCAGAACGACCAACGTTAGGGACGGAGGGAGCATTGAACCTAATAATCATAATTTACCCATAAGTTCAATTTATACTGACAATTTTTTCCATATCCCATAGTCACACTCCTGTCACTTTGCTCCTTGTGGCTGCTCCTTGTCGCGGCATGTTATCAGTACAGCCACATCTCTTTCAGGTTTCATTTCTCCTTCTGGCTCTGTTTCTATCGTCCCATTTTTTCACACTATTACTAATAGCTACATTGGTTTCAAAGGAAAATGATGGACTTTTCCCATTGCAACATTGTGCAATATTACTAAAGCCATTTTACTAATGCTTCAGCAATTTGGCGCAAGTGAAGAATCAAAATTTCAGACATTCTGCAAGCTGGTTAACTAAAAAAGACAAGCAATCAATAAACCGCCTCGCAAGTTTAGCACCTCATTATGAAATGTCGAAGACAGTTAGATCAAACTCATGCTGCCAACAGTTTTGTGGTTGATCATAGCATGTTCTCACCTGAAAGTTATGACAATAGAAAAGACATATCTGTTCGGTAGTTCACCTAATTGCTTAATTCTAGGAATGAAAGTTAAATTCTGTAGGACTAAATGTGGACATTTGGCCCGTTCGGTTTGCTGAATCTTGGCTGAAATTGGCTGAAAAACACTGTTCTGTCTGAAATGTTGTGAGAGAAAAACACTGTTCCGGCTGAAAAAAGAAGCCGAACAAGCCGGATATAAGGTAAGCCGGATATTGTGGTTTTACCCTAGTTAGGCCCCGTTTAGATCAAATTTTTTTTGGATTTTGGCTCACTGTAGCATTTCGTTTGTATTTGGTAATTAGTGTCTAACTATGGACTAATTAGGTTCAAAAGTTTCGTCTCGCGATTTCTCGACCAACTGTGTAATTAGTTTTTTTTTCGTCTACATTTAGTACTCCATGCATGTGCCGCAAGATTCGATGTGACGGGTACTGCGTAAAATTTTTTAGAATCTAAACAGGCCCTTAGTACAATGCACAAAGGATAAAGGAGATCCCTAGCTTACTACTACAAACTGTTTAACTATCAGTGACTCGACTATAAACTAGAACCAAATTGAATCGAAAAGATGACTAAAAACAACACCAACATTCCTTCATCGAGTTTAGCCAAAATCCTCAATAGTGACTACATGTTGCCTCATCATGTTTCAGTCTCAGGTGTGCTTGCATCTGTCCATAGGCACAAGTCATTCTCTGTTCATTTGAGAGATTTCTAGAGATGAAGACATATCTTTCAATTCTCATGTTAGCTTCTTACTAATTCATCTGGAGCATTGGTCCATCTAACCATGTATGTATGAACCCTCAAGGAACAACTCATTTGTTTCAAATCATTTGCCAGGACAGTTACTAGTTAATCAGCCTGTTCGCCAGTTGTTTTCTGGGCTGATAAGGCCGGTTGGTGCTGGTTTGTTGTGAGAGAAAAACATTGTACCATGATTGATAAGCCATGCCTGAAACCAACAAGTGAACATGTTGTTTCTACGCTGTAGATAGTTGATACGTTGCATCTTTATATTATATAGCTAAAAGTTGGTGGCGAATATAAGGAAAATTCAGTCCATGAGACAATACATATTGTGCTGTTAGGTTTGATTATGTATGGCAATCATATTCAACCATATACATAGATTGAGATAATGCCATGTCCCAACGTCCTTCCCTACTACTAGCTTCTGTACACTCAAAGTTAGATCTTAGAAGTAAAGTTGTTGTGAACTTCCATTTTCAAAATTTGCAATATAGACCTCAGGCCAAAATTCTGCCTTGTATGCCAAAGTACTCCTGCTATCCAGATGATCTGTTTTGTGTTAGGAACTTGAGCTTCTTCTCCATTAGCAATGCTTTAATAGGCATTTGGTCTGCAACTGTTTTTTAATTCAATTGCGTATTTGGCTTTTGGAATGAGCTGCCGGTGTTTCTAGTACACGCAAATTATTGGTGCCAGCGCAAAGCCAATAAGGGGAGTGTGCACACTGCACGCAGTGGTCCCGTTCGCGTGCCTCAAATGTGGTTAGATCCCCTTCTTTTTTTTTATCCAAAATAATATTTTCTTCTCATAAATTTCTCTAAAATTTTTTCAAATCATCTAAATTCCTCCGAAACAATACCATCCACAGCAAGTGCCTGACAGACGGTTGCGTGATCCGAGTTCCGATACTATTTCCGCACAGTTGCGCCCGTGTCTGATACAACTTTGCTTCTCCCGGTCCCTACTCCTACCCTAAACCCTTTCTCAAATCTCAAGCATGCTCAACTGGCACTCTGGCAGCGCATCTTGTTTGGGGTGTTCTTGGGCATCTGCAAACAAGAGAGCGTCACTGCCGACGGATTCAGCTCAGGGAACTAAAGGCCCATTCAACCTTTTACTTCCTCCCTCCGTTTTTATTTGAATATAAATCAATTCTCAAAATTATCTTAGATCAAACATTCTTAAATTTAACTATATTTATAGAAAAGAACATTAAAATTTATGATATTAAATTAGTATCATTAGATGTACTATAAAATATATTCTCATAATACATATATTTGATGTCATAAAACATCTATGGTCTTTTTAATAAACTCGGTTAAATATACACAACTCTAGAAATATTGATTTATTCGAGAACAAAGGCAAAGACAGTACTACTTGTTACAACACAGCAGCAATGAAAATCATGTGAAGTTACAGAATCCGTGTTGATTTATAGAGAACAGTCTATTCAGACAAACACTACCAGCGCTCCGATCCAGCACAAAAGATTAAAAAGAAAGTCAGTATTGTGAAGACCAATCGGCAGCGCTGCCGACCCTTGGAATGCCGGTCTCCTTCTTGGCGCTTCCATCAACCGTGTACGTCATGCAGCACACCTCGCCCTTGCTGTCCACCCTCGGCACCGGCTTCACCTCGTTCATGGGGTGCTCGTAGCTCCTCAGCCCTCCGGACGTCGTGAAGAAGAAGCCTGATGCAGTGCAGCCGTCGGCGCCAGGCGTCAGCGGACGAGAACAGAGTATAGAGGGACAAGAACCACTTCTGCCCGTTTGCTTTTCTTCGGTTATTATTGGTTATGCTTACCTTTGGGGAACGGGGCAGAGGATTTTCCACAGGCCTTCTTCACGAGCTCAGCGTCGTCAGAGACCACAAGACGGCCATCGGTATCAGCGCCCCAGTAGAATGGAACGTTGCCATCGGAATCCTGTAATGAGGTGATTCATGAACACGAGCTATCAGTTGCCTATCAATACCAGTGATAACATTTATACGTCGTAGCCAACGATCAAATTGATCATAAATAAATGAACAATGCACAGCTTGCCATCGGAATCCTGTAATGAGGTGATTCATGAACACGAGCTATCAGTTGCCTATCAATACCAGTGATAACATTTATACGTCGTAGCCAATGATCAAATTGATCATAAATAAATGAACAATGCACAGCTGTATCTGTTCTTTAAATGTAGGATGCTGACACGAACAGCTTGTTCGGCTGGCCACAATCGGCTGGCTGACCAGTTTTTTTTTTCCAGCCGAAGCAATATTTTTCTCTCACGAACTGTTGCTACAGTGTTTTCCAGCTGCTACAGTTTAAAAATAATGCCAGCCGAACAGCTGGGAAGATGTTAGACAGAAGCATCAAGAACATCTATTTTAGTGAAATATAGATAGTGATGTTGTTGTTCTTGTTAAAGCTGAAAACTCAAACATTGATAAATGTCTCGTAGATGATCATGATCACGAACAGACTAGGTTACTAGGTTGGGTTTTCAAGAAGTACAAACCTTTTTCTTTACTTAAACAATTGTAACAGCACCAGACAGGTATCATAGTCCCAATTAGCAGGAGCTTGATTTGATGCTGCTAATTCTGCACTAACACTATGATCCAATAGTCTGCTGAAAAAATGGTATTGCCACTTCAACCTTAAGCAAAACCTTTAACTCTATATGTATGATGCCGGTTCTACGTGGATCCCGAGGCGAATTGAGTTTTCATCCACATAGAGCAACCAGAATACCACTAGGCACAAATCTTTTTTAAAAGAATACCACCATTGACTAATTTATTGATAAACTGTTTGCTCCTAAGATGTGAATAATGCCAAGATCAAACAATAAAAAAAAACTACAATATAGGAGTAGTTCACTTACAGCAGCCATGAAGACCGACTTAGTCGAGCAATCATACAGAACAAATGCAAATTTCCCATTAATGTCCCTCACAACTTGATCTGCAGGATAAGGACCCCTGTCCCTCAAGGTCCTGTAAGCCTCAATGATGATGTTGACCTCATTAGCGCCTTTACTCAATCCATACTGCTGCTTGAGGACAGCAACGTTCACAGTTGTGCCCTGGAACATGCAGAATATGTCATCCACCGCTCCAAACAATCTGCAACCACAAACGATTTGTTTGAGAACGAGGTACGACATATACCGCTGACCACGTTAGGCTAATGCAACTACAATTCAGTCAGGGCCTGACAGAGTTCATAAGAAAACTGCTCGTAATGAGTAGCATAGCAGTGTCCTATCTGTAGTTCAGCAATAAACTAACAACGAAACGGGTCTGATCGGATGATAGCTAGTGAGGATGTACTGATAAAGCATCGGCAGGTTTGTTACTTGTTGGCTAGTTTCTGAATCCGTGAGAATGCGATCATATATGGACGTAAATAAATGTCTGAGCAAATAGTGAAAATGCTATCGAGGGCACTAATTCAGTTGAAGCAGAGGATAACATGCTGGGAGATAAACAAGCGATTGTTAATCTCGCAGGATTGTCAGTTTGTCACGCGAGAGAAAATCAGTAAAACGAGGATCAGAGAGTACACATTCTGCACAGCGGAGACACCACTACCATGTACAGTGTATGAATGAAGACAATAGCGAGGCGAGGATGATCCTCAACCGAGACAATACAAAAGCAAGCTCGACTCACCTGGGGAGAAGGGGGCTCTGGTTGCTGGAGGAGTACGCCATGGCGCCGGACCCGCCAAGGTTGACGGTGACGGCGTCGGGGCGCGCCTCTCTGAACCGATCCGCGAGGCCCGCCGCGCTGTCGCCCCCGGCGGCGCCCGGCTGCCGCAGCCCCTCCGGGCTCGGCGCCACCGCCGGATCGAACACCGCCAGCATCTCCGCGCAAGGCCCCCCGCCCAAAGCTGCGAAGCGATCCGCGCGTCTCCCTCGCTCTCCTTTACCTCGTACGCTCCCGCTGCCACGCGCCGCGAGCTTGCCAATCGCCACAAGCGTTTCGATCGAGATGACGACGACGAGCGGATTGGTGGCGGGCTTATATTGCGGTGCGTGCGTGCGCGGCGCGGGGAAGGCGGGAGAAGGATCGGGACTGATCCACACCTGTCGCGGCCAAGTCACCGGCCGCCGCGCACTCGTCGGGCGCGGAGAGGATAAAGACAAACGGGTAAATAGCAATTCCCTTTTTCTTTAGAAAAAGAGAGAACCAACGGGAAAGTGGGATTCGCATTGGCTATTCTCTATCTCGAACTCGAAAAAGGATTTAATGGCCGGGGAAGATGGAAACATTTTCAGTTGTGGAGGCCCATCTCAGGAATGGGCCCATTGTAGTCATGTCTTCTTGCATAGTAGTACGTACTACTTTGAAGTTTGTTTGATATATATATATATATATATATATATATATATATATATATATATATATATATATATATATATATATATATATAGAACTACTATCCTGTAGCTGGCTACAAAATAACTTATTCTGTAGCCACTTTGAGTTATGATAATTACTATGTTAAATTATGAGATTATAGTAACTCCTTACTAAGTGGTTTACTACAACGTTATGGTAAATATATATATATATATAGTTTTGAATGGCCAGCGTCAAATATGAAAGGAGAGGGCCCAGAGAGCAGAGGGGACTACTAGCATGAAACCACTCCCTCAAGAAAAAGTAGCATCAAACATAGTACTCCCATCAGAAAAAGAAAAGCATCGAACTGAAGTCCAATAAATTTCGATTTCTTTTTGCTAGTCCTTTTGGCTACCGATTGGAGTAAGAGTAAAAACTACGGTGCCATGTTAAGCGTCTTTGGCAGACAAACGCTCTACATTTCACAAGTTGAAAACAAGTTTTGCATGCAAACAAATCTCCGGGCACTGGCACCGACCAATACACGTGTAACAGTGTAAGATCGTCTTCCAATCAACTTTGGAGGAGGTAAGAATTCCAGCAGCACGACCACTTCGGATCACTAGCAAAGCAGAGCATCTCATGATCACAGCTTCCCACAGCAACGAGAAAACCAGTAGGAAAGGCAACGTAACATAAGTGCGTAAACAAAGACAATGATGTGGAAATACGGCGATAAATATGTTATATACAGACTAAAGGTGCACATGATAGGTTACTATAGATCAGCAGACATAAAAGGACCACTTTTACATATATACAAGCTATCTGGTCTTTCCCTACAATCTCATAGTGGCAGCTTGGCAGGCCACTGCGCTGTACTTGTTTGCACAAACAGTGTCCACGGTAACAGGGTCGGGCAATCGGCCAGAAGAAAATAAACTATGGTATCTCTGGATACCATAGGAACATCTTAATCCAAATACTTCCATCCGCATGCTGAACAGACTGTATTAACAGCCGCAGCCGATATAGTGTCTCATTGATCAAAGGGTCAAGTACAAAACAGTGATATACGAGCATAAAAGATACTCGGAGCCATTGTGATAAAACTAGAGCCGCTGATGTCTGGGTCCATGTTCTTTCAGTCGAGGCAGGCTACCTTCTGAGACTACATCTTCATATCATCGTGACCAACTGCATTACCTGCATCTGCACCGAGTCCCCCCTCATGCAGAAGGTCCTCCCAGAAATCATCATTTAACTCTGCACTTGGCCTGCCATTAAGACGCTCAGAGTCACCGGAAGAAACACCTTGTTGGACCTCGAAACCCTTTGCCTCAACAGATGAACTCTCCAGATCAGATGGCACACCATTGGCAAGTGATTCGACCAGCTCCAGCGGTTCAAACACTGCCTGAAACCCTTGCTCCAGGCTAGAACCAGTGCCCATGCTATCAGCTTCAGGTCCCTGATCAATGCGGCGTCTTCTTTTCTTTGAGATGGCATCAAGCCCCTTCCTCATCTCACGCTGGGAGATCAGCTGTCGCATGAACTCAGGGTTCTGCATGACTCGAGCCATGAATGCCATCATCTGCTGTTGCTTCTGCTCAGTATCTTGTAATTTCTCTTCCATGGCCTGTAGATCTGACTTTGTATTTTGCTGCTCCTGCCTCAGCTTCACTACTTCAGCCATCAAGAGCTGTTTGTCCCTCTTCAGCTGATCAATCTCTTCTTCATACCCGAAGTGCCCTACCTCAAGGTAAGAGCCAAGAGATTGTTGACTTGGAGATGAATGTGGAGGTTTCCGACGCCTAATGTTTTTGAGAAGGTGCCTCTGACCTCTCAGAAACTCCTCATTAGCAAATTCCCATCTGTCAGGATCCACCTTTCTGAAGCCCTGCCAAACCAATAATCCAGTCATCAGAAATATCAGTCGCCATTTTTCATTGAGGAAGAATTAACTGCTGAAATCATTTCAGGTCGGATAAAATGCCAAAATGAAGAGGAATCCTATGAAGAATATAAACTATTTATCTTAAATCTATTAGCCAAAATTCTTCTTCAACCTATTATATTATTTTGACGTGACGAATAGAAAACAAGCCCCTCATGAAGATCAAAGATAATTTGGAGAATAAGAATTCATTTGGAAATTGTAGGTGATGACCTGCCTGCATGCAAAATTTGTACAATGCATCTAACAAAGTTGATCAATGTCAGCAGACCTTCAATATGGTGTCTGTGCATACATATATGATCTCAAGAACTACTGAAAGAATGAAATTGGCTGGGGTATAGGAATACCAGGTGCCAGCTTTAAAAGTTTTAGAAGATCAGAAAAACAATTCCACGCAATAAAGTTTCAATATTCAAACCAGACCATTGCTGCAGGAAAATAAAGTCACCCCTTAGATTTTTACAGACCACATGCGTTCCAACAACCTTGAACTGAGGAAGTGGGGAACAACAAGCACAAAACAATTCTGCATTATTTTCTATTATGCAGTCTATGAAAGATCTTAAAACATCAGTAGTTTCTAGATTGTTAGTATAGTATTCTTAAGCACTAACAGTATCAGTGGTTTACTTCAATGGTGATAACCAAATTAGTCAAACATACTCTCTTCTGTACAGTTTTTTTTTCCGCCTAATAATTATGAGAACAATTATTTGGTTATTTGAGTTCATTTTTGTTTCAAAGGTTTTGACCAACTCTTAACTGGTGCCATCCTACTCCTAAGCATAATAAGTTCTTAATCAATATTCAACTGGATCCTGATTACCTTGCTTTGATTACTTCCACACAAACTTGCAACTTTGCTTTTTCAGATTCTTATGTGCATATATAAAGAAAAAGACGACACACATGCTATCATGATACAATTAGGATTTTTCATGGCTAGTTACATGCTTTTCTGTGCAACAGAGGGAGCAGCCAATTTTCCCTGTTATTCAAAAATCACCATTGTGGAATGCTGGCAATTCTCAAACACTAACTGTAATTCACTCCACAAAAAAGAAAGTAGGATTTCAGCAACCACATCATAGAACATGGGACCAAAGCACCGATGGAGTTAACAACTTACATAAGTGTTGAGCTGCCGAACGAAGCTGGAGAAGTTGTTGTGCTTGAAGTACCTTGGCAGCAGCACCGTCCCAAATATATGAGGATCCCAAACTATGAAGCTATTGTTGGTGGCGCTCCACGACACAACGGCATCCGTGGTTGGGTCATCAACCATGTCGTACGTCTTGGTAAGGAACGGCGGTGGACCGCCGTCATGGAGCACATCCATCGGCCTAGGCTGGCCATTGGCAGCGCCCACTGACAGCCGGCTCTCCACCTTGACAGAATTCAACATCCCGTTCCCGTGGTTCATGGTAACCCCATCAACAGAGCAAACTTAGAGCCTCGCCTCAGCAGGAAGCAGATCTAGGCATCAACGAGTTGTAACCCCTTTGGGCTTTGCACCAGACACTAGTTTATTTCTAAGCAGGTTGCTATTTCGTACTTGCCAACTGCCAAGCCTCAGATACTACAAGAAGACACGGTTCAGGTGTGACAAAAGCAAAGTATGGGCACAAGAACAAGGTGCGGGGAAGCAGACAGGCGGCGTAATAAACCCACAGCCCTGTGAGGAACGCTTCAGTTCACCCCATCACGACCCGCGCGCACCTAACAGCTGCTGCAGCAGCAGAATCACTCGCGCAGTGGGCAGAAATAAAAGCGCCCGGACATGTGAAGTGCACCAAGAGGAAGACGCCGCGTGACCTCACAGAACCCCTGACGCCGAACCAACAGGGAGATCTCTTGGAGCAAGCGCATGCGCCGATGCTACGAACCAAATCAGGGGGGCATCGATTTGATTCCGGCGTGAGGAGGTGGAGCGGAAAGCGCCGCGCTTTTGACCCACAGCCCCGCAAAAGAAAACGCAAACGCCCCAACCTGCTCTGCTCACTCTGCCCCTTCTCCCCTGGAGCGAAACCAGCAGCACGGGCGCCCGCCGCACGGCGGCGCCTGAGACCGAGGTGAGCTCGCCGCGCGCTCAAGTGGCGGTAAGCGGCACCCGCTTTTTGTGAGAGAAAATCAAGGAGGACAAGGGATCCGGGAAGAAGCGGTGGTGGGAGTGGAGACGCAAATTGGGAATGGATTCCACCGCACCTGGACCTGCTGCAAGATTTGGTGGGATAGGGAGAGAGAGCTCACTACGAAGACGACGACGCGGCGACACGCGTCAGGCTCAAATGGGCAGACAGCGATGGCGGTTTGGGTCCACTCACCTGGGGCACGGCCCGCATGTCTACACGATGGGCCTAATGCACACGCTGCATTCGGCCCATGTCGCAATTGCCTTCTCTTCGAAGGCACCGCATCGAGAAGGTCGTAACAGCATGTTCGCTTCCACTTATAGTCCCTGTTTTATCGAATGTTTGACACATGTATAAAGTATTAAATATAAAAAAAATAACTAATTATACAGATTGTGATTAATTTGGGAGACGAATTTTTTAAACCTAATTAGTCTATGATTTGACAATGTGATGCTATAGTAGATATGTGCTAATGACAGATTAATTAGACTAGATTCGTCTCGTAAATTAGTCTCTATATGTGTAATTAGTTTTTTAATTAATTCATATTTAATTCTTTTAATTAGCATCCGAACATGTGATGTGCCACGGATTAAACTTTAGTCCCCGATTCGAACAGCCCTCAATTAGAATCTAACCATCCCATCCAATCCAAGTATTCCGAGCCAGCGAACCAACTGTTCGTTTGCTTTCCGTCTTCGTCCTCCCTCTGCCCAGTTCTCGGTCGCCCGCGTCGTCGTCTCCGCCGGCCGGCCTGCGAAACCCTAGCGAAGCGAGCGAGAGACTAGCGGCCATGTTCGGGTTCAGGAAGGCGGACCCGGACCTCGAGGCCGGCGGGTCCTCGCTGCTGTACCCGGGGATGACGGAGAGCCCCGAGCTGCGGTGGGCGTTCGTCCGCAAGATCTACGTCATCCTCGCCGTCCAGCTCGCCATGACGGCCGCCGTCTCCGGCTTCGTCGTCAAGGTGCCCGCCGTCTCCAACTTCTTCGTCTCCTCCAACGCAGGGATCGCGCTCTACATCTTCCTCATCATCCTGCCCTTCATCGGTAAGCCCAGCTCTCCCGTCTTTTGGGTTTTTTTTCCCCCCGTGAGCTGAAATTGGTGGCAACCTTTTGTGCCGCAGTGCTGTGCCCTCTGCGCTACTACCACCAGAAGCATCCGGTCAATCTGCTGCTGCTCGGCCTCTTCACCGTCGCCATCAGCTTCGCCGTCGGCATGACATGCGCATTCACCAGCGGTAATTTGTTCAGTTATTGCTTTCTCTAAGTCGTGATTAGGTGTGATAGCGTGAATGGTTTGTCTAATTGAGCATCTCAAAATGGTTTCTGAGTTGATTGGTGATTCTAGTGAATGGGAGTTTCTGTTTGCATTAGGATTCCTTTTTTTTAATGCTCCTCTAACCACATTTGTTGGACTAAAATTTGGTATACTTGATCATTCAGAAAATTTTGGCAAGGCAATCGACAGTAAACAAATTTTGGCAAGGCAATCGACACTTTAAGTACATGGGCATATAAGGTCCTAAACTTTGAATGGTCCTATGACATATTGCAGAAGTATGCAATGGGACCAGTTCCATTTGTGGCAATTCACTTCATCTACTCATTGGAATTCTGCCATGTGTGATTGCAATGTGCTTTGCTGATGTCCCTATTTCGAGCATGCATGGTTTGTATCAACTAGGATTTTGTTCTCTATATGAAGGAGCTGATTGGCAGTTTGTTATGTGTGCAGGAAAAATCATTTTGGAGGCTGCCATTCTTACAGCAGTGGTGGTGGTCAGCTTAACTGCTTACACTTTCTGGGCTGCAAAGAGGGGCCATGACTTCAACTTCCTTGGCCCCTTCTTATTTGCTGCTATCATGGTGCTCATGGTGTTTTCACTAATTCAGGTTGGATGGCTCTACCTTGATTCCCATTAAGTATTTATATATCTTTATTAAGATACTTTTTTACTGTGGTGGATTTTGAGTGCATCATCTAATTACTTGCTTGCTTATGCTGAATTATGCATCATACTAATAGAGATTTTGCTGCACAGATCTTTTTCCCACTGGGCAAGATATCTGTGATGATATATGGTGGATTGGCGTCACTTATCTTCTGTGGATACATCATCTATGACACGGACAATATCATCAAACGCTACACTTACGATGAGTACATATGGGCTGCTGTTTCACTCTACCTCGACGTCATCAACCTGTTCCTGTCTCTGCTGCAGCTGCTGAGAGCAGCCGATAGCTGAGCTCGTCAAGCTTTCACTTTGATCTTGTTTTCACGTACATTTGTGTATATCACACACTGTAATCTCATGGATACTCCAATTTATAATTAGATTTGTGTTGGGGCTACCTTAGTTCAAATGTTATGTCTGGCCTAGCGAATAAGGATAATTTTGTGTATGGAACTGCCCAAGAGTCAAGACTGTTTACCAGCTTTCGACAAGACGAAGTGTGGCTGTATTTCTACGCACGATCAAAATAAGAATCCCAGTAAATTGCACTGCGTTTGATCCGATTTTTATTCTATTTTATTTTAATTGGAGGCATTTGAACGGATTCATGGACGTAGATTCTCTGGTTTGCAAGTTGGAGTGAATCCGCAGTCCTGTATGCACGTAATTTGATCGTTTGCTATAAAAGTTCTCCAGAATTTTGCCTAAAATGCTACTATTTTGGAAAAACTGAGGCTGATAGATTACTGGACACAGCCGGTAGTTTTCCAAAATTTTGTCCAAGGCCCTGGCAGAGCTTCTCATGGTTTTGGCTGGCTCCATGTTACAGTACTTGAGGAGCTGGAGAGTGTTACAGTACTTGAGGGGTTACGGCTGGCTCCGTGTTACAGTACTAGGAAAATCATTGGTTTCTTTGGAAGAAGTAAAAAATATTAGTTTCTTTCGGCTTCCAGTTCATTTGACAATGAAAGAAAAGGAACTTCAATGAACATTGCATGGGTTAGCCGGAGTCCCTGAGACCCCTTTCAAATAGGGCCTAAGAATGTTACTATTTTGAAAAAAAAAACTTAGGCTGAAAGATGACAACCAGTATCCTCGTATATACGTTGATGACCTCGTACTGATGCAATACGTTTCTCCAACTGTTGATGTGGTGTTGTCAAGTGGATACCTAAAGATATGAGAAAAGGATACACTTTAGTCATCCTGATTGCTTAGGAGTTAGGAGATATGGATTATGGAAGCATTTAAATGTTGTTTGAGGGTGTAAGTCTAAATGTGCAAGTGGTTCGGTAAATATTGAGAGCAGCGTTTGGTGCTTTCGAGCCCGTTTGGCCGGGCTCTCCCCAGCTCCGGCTCCGGCGCCGTAGCGCGGAGCCGGGGAAGCCACGGAAACGCAGCTCCGCCTGCTCGTCTCTTGTACGGAGGAGGAGGTAGAGCCTTTTTATCGCTGCTATAGTCCGGCACAATGCAGCGGGAGCCGGAGCCACTGGGCAAGGACCCCTGCCAAAGACTGTCTTCGTTGGAGCTTCTGCTCTCCAGGAGATAGAGGTACGCCTTCGGTTGCTCTCCTAGAATACGTATGAGTATTTCTCCAAAAAAAAAAAAGATAGGTATGAGTATTGAGCTTTTTTTTTTCAAATCTGTAACCAGTGCGTGTTCCTGGGAGTAGATTCTATGTCCGTTTTCTTGTTTTTTTCTCCTATCTCAATAAAATGATACGTGGCTCCCTTGCTTTATTCGAGGAACAGGTAAGTAATAGGACAGAACTGCATACCAAACATAAAAAATCCATTTGTCCGGGTACGGCATGGAGAAGACACTCCTATTACTCCCTCCGTCCATTTTTTAACTTTCGTTTTCACCTCTCAGGAAATAACCTTGACTAAATATATATAAAAAATATTAATATGTATGATACATAATTAATATCATTAGATAAACCGTTGAATTAATTTTTATAATAAATTTATTTAGAGATATAAATGTTGCTAATATTTTGTACAAATCTAGTTAAATCTATAGACACGCAAACGGTGGCAACAGATATTTAGAGACAGAGGCTACTCCCTCCGTCCCAATTTATCTGTCGTTTTCGGTGTCCGTGCCATGACTTTGACTCAATTTGTACAAAATATCTGCAACATTTGTGTCTCCAAATAAATTTGTTAAAAAACTAGATTCAAATATCTTTTCAATGATGCTAATTATGTATCATAAATAATAATATTTTTTAATATATATTTTGTTAAAGTTATTTTTCGGTAAGCGAGAACGGCAGATATTCTGGGATGAAGGGAGTAAATCTCAAGTCTCTGTGCTATTTCCTATTTGTGCGAAGTGATCTTGTGTGTGTACGATGATTGCTGAACCAACAGAGACATTCATCACTTCCTGTTGCTGCACATGATCCCAAAAGTGTCACTCCTAGTGCGGTTTGTTTATTCATCAGTCAGGTAATGTTACAGGCCTGAGATCCTAGATTCCTAGCGAATCATGCGCTTGTACCTTCAGTTCTCGAGAGTAAAAACAGAGTAGAGAAAAACCGGCAAATTCTTTTCTTTTCTGAGGGATATATGCAGGAGCTTTGCACATTTGAATTTCTTTTTGGTGCGGACTTATATATATTATATTTTTTTTCCACGCGAAGGTCATCCTCTATTTCCATTTCAGATAAACCGAAATACAAGCATTCGAACACGTAGAAGGGGAAGAAAGACAGAGCAAAGTTCCAGCACCTCTAGCCTAAGCTGCACTCTGTCGAGTCAGAAAGCTAGGAAGGACTTATATATATATTAGAGCATGTCCAAGAGTTTTCTACTTTTTTTCCCTAAAAACTTATAGTTTGGCAACTCTTTAAAAAGATTTGGGGAGGAAAAAAAGAAGGTCATCTCCAAGAGTTTCTGATAAATGGCATCTAAAAAATCAAATTTGGGACCCACATGAACTATGTTGTGGCTTTTTTTTTCTTTTCCATCACGAAAAACTACAGGGCGCGTCGAACCCTGAGACCTTGAGCTCCCTGCAATTGAAAGCGTTCTCCATGGCATGTGATCACCATCATGGTGGAGCGTAATACGTACTACAATGCATGGCACGCATGGATCGTGGGCAAGTGGCTGTCACCGCGGGAGCAGTGCTGGGCGCTGTCGGGCACGCACTTCCACCAGATCGGGGTGCCGCCCATCATCATCGGCTTCCGCCGGGACTACACCTTCCTGTAGGACGACGCAGCAGAGTGTTCGTTCCTAAGAGACCAGGTCGCGTGCCGCCGGAATGGCCGCGCCGCACTCCGGCTACGAGTGGTGGGTGACCCCGGCGCCGTGCATCTTCTCTGCCGTGCCCAGGAGCTGCCTCATGAGCGCTCACGTCTCGGCCTTGGAGAAGGACCGCGTGATGAGCCGGCTACGGAGGGTGCGGGTGCCGACCAGTGGCTCCATGACGACGAACAGGTCCCTGGTCGTCTTGTCCGCTGCGACGCTCTTGAGCTGCAGGATGGAGGCGGCTACGGACGGCCATGGCCCAGGCAGCGGCTGTGGCGGAATATGGTGCGAAGAAGAACTGCCCTCGGCGCGAAGAAGGATGCCGCGCGGGGAAACTGGATCCGCGCGAGGCTGCGGCGCGTAAAGTTACACGAATGAGGGAGATTTTTTCCAACTCCTAAAATATTAGGGGATTGTATTAGGAGTTGTTGTAGATGGATTTTTTTATGGATCTTTGTAAAAATTTAGGATTAGGAGGAGGTTTAGAGAACTCTTGGAGATGCTCTTATATATAGTAGAAAAATAAACGTTTGGTTTCTTATTAGGAAGTTAGAGCATCTCTAAGAGTTCCTTATTTGCCTTCTTAATACTTGTTTTTTAGGAAAATCAGAAAAATCTCTTTTCAACAGTTTCTAATCTATCATCCTAGTATTTAGGGCACTGAAAAACTGACTCAGAAGTAGCTCTTCAGTCGCGCGGATCCGTCTCCCGCTCTCGTCCTCTCCCGTCTTCTTCCCCATCGTGTCGAGCTCGCACGTCCGGCCATGGCGGCCCTCGCACAGCCATGCGCCGCCCCCAGCCGCCCCGCCCCCGGCCTTGTCGAGCAGGCAAGCCGCGCGTCTGTGGCCCGGCCAGGGCCGACGAGCCACCGAAGCCCCCGACTGCGTCGAGCTCGCACGGCCCTGCCCCGCCCCAGCCGCCCAGCCCATGCCCGCGACTGCCCGCCCATGCCCCTGGCCGGGTCGAGTAGGCAAGCCATGCGTCCGTGTCCCCACCCCCGAGCTCCTCGCGCGAAAGGGCGACGCGCGTGCGTGCTCCTCCGTCGACGAGCGCGCGTGCAGGGAGACGCCGCCGCGTGATCCTCCTCGCGGGAGCCGCCGCCACACGGTCCTCCTCCGCTGCGCTTCACCACGGCCGGCCGCCGGGTCCGGGATCGCGTCGCGGCTCCACTGACACGCGTTCGGCGCCGCGCGCCAGCTCCCCGACCGCGTTCATGAACTGCGCGAAGCCCGGGCCGTCGGCGACCGCATGGCTGAAGCGGAAGCCGACGACGAATCCGCCGCTGGCGAAGGCGGTGACCTGGACGAGCAGGACGTGCCGCCTAAACCCACGACGAATCCCGTCACCTCGTCTGACCGTGCCGCCGCCGCGGCGCTGAGCTCGCGCGTGCGTGGTGCGGCCGCCGCCGCACCGAGCCGGCCGCGCGAGAAGGCAGTGAGGAGGGAGGTCGAGGCGGTGGCCGCCTTGGGTACCTGTGGCCGGCTGTGGCTGTGGTTGTGGCCATCCATGGCTCGCTGTGCCCTGCCAAGGCTGGTTGTGGCCGGCTACTGATGATGTGCTTGTCCTATCAGATGATGGTGCAGACCGGCATAATTGCCTGTTGGTCGCTTTTGTGCTTGTCTGCTGCTACTGGCTGAGTGTTGTGCTTGTCTGCTGCTACCGACGGTGGCGGCGGTGGATGGGAGTTGGCGGCGGTGGCAGGGAGGTCGCGACGTGAGGGGTTCGACGCGCCCCGTGACGTCCGGACGACAGAAAAAAAAGGCGCAAAAAATAGATGTGAGACCCAAATTTGATTTTTTAAATGCAATTTATTAGAAACTCTAGGAGATAGCTTTCTTTTTTCCTCCCAATATATTTTTAGGAGTTGTAAAACTATAAGTTTTAGGAGAAAAAAATATAGGAAACTTTTGGAGATGCTCTTAGGAACCCAACAGTAAGACTGCAGATTGAGACTACTGTATGACATTACATCAGTGATAAATTAAATGACCAGCCGGGAAAAGCTATTACAGTTTGAGCGCACCAAGAATAGAAGCCCTCGTGCAGTTGCCGCCATCTTTCTCCACCACCCAAAAAGGTTTTGTCAAAAAAAAAAAAGGTTCCGACACGCCTAAACATCCCTCCCCCAGCGCAGCGCAGCCCACCTATCAATAACCGACGAGGAGCGAGAACCGACGACCACCGGCTGCTCGCCGTCTCTCTCCCTCGGGGCACGCGCGCGGGAGACAGGCCCGGCCAGGCCAGCAGCCAGCCATGGGCAAGTGCAGCCACGACGTGGAGGCGTGCTACCCGCCGGGGGCGGACGGCGGCATGTACCCGTACATGATGGAGAGCCCGCAGCTGCGGTGGGCCTTCATCCGCAAGGTGTACGCGATCGTCTGCCTGCAGCTGCTGCTGACGGTGGCCGTCGCCGCCACGGTCAACCTCGTGGGCGCCATCGGCGACTTCTTCCGCTCCCGCACCATGGGCGCCATCGCCGCCACCATCGCCGTCATCATCTTCCCCATCCTCGGTACGTCCGTACGTGCTTCTTTCTCGACACTTCTCGTGTATGCACATATACATGTTCATTCACTCGACGTCGTTGCTCGGTGTGCATTTTTTTTAAAAGAAAAATATTTGCAGTGATGATTCCGATGATCATTTACCGGAAGCGGCACCCGGTGAACCTCGTGCTCCTGGCGCTCTTCACCGTCGGCATCAGCTTCGCCGTGGGGCTCAGCTGCCTGTCGGCGAAGGGCCCCGTCATACTGGAGGCGGTGGTGATCACCATGGTGGTGGTGCTGGGGCTCACTGCCTACACCTTCTGGGCGGCCAAGCAAGGCTACGACTTCGAGTTCCTGGGGCCCTTCCTGGTGGCCGCCCTCCTCATCCTCATGCTCTTCGGCCTCGTGCGGATCCTCTTCCCGCTGGGGAAGACGGGGACCATGGTGTACGGCTGCATCGCCGCGCTCGTCTTCTCAGGCTTCATCATCTACGACACCGACAACCTCATCAAGCGCTACTCCTACGACGAGTACGTCGCCGCCGCCATCGAGCTCTACCTCGACATCATCAACCTCTTCCAGGCCATCCTCGCCGTGATCGAAGGCGTCGACTGATGACTGAGAGCATATATACATAGGATCATATGTAATCTAAGCTACCGCTACCGGGATGGGTTGCAAGTTGCAACATGCCAATCTGTAATCCATAGATAGGGTCGAACGGCACCGCCGTGACTGAACATTACTACCAACGAAATATTGCCAATCCAATCCATTATATCACAAACGGCAGCGAAAGGATAGTGACGGCAACACAGCTGTGCGTATGGCAATTGCCGCAACAATGCATTCATCGGCCTCAGAATTGTTCAACACAAACCAAACTTCCCAGGAACGAACTAAGCTTTGCTGGCCAAGTTTGCAAGACCATCGATGCATGGAGTAATTTTGGTTCATTCATGAAATGGATTAGGATGGTCTGACTGTCACACCCAAGCCATAAATTGCAGGATCACAAGATGCCAAGAGGCAGTACCTTCGGCATCACCAGACTTGCACTCTTTGAACTCCTCGTTGTATAAAAATTGGGGAAAAAAAAGTTGCCAGGGTCAACTACAAATTGCTCAATTCAACATATAACTGTTTCTAGTACGCCATACACCCACTGGAATAAGCTCAACCTTTAAATGGTCTCAGTGCTCTTCTATCTTCTTCAAATCCTTCATATTCGTCGTGTCCACACTGCAAAATAAACCAAGCAATTTAACTTTAGGAAAATGGACCGCGTCAATTATACATATGCATATGTGAAGAAATTAAGGAGAGTTCTACTACGTTCTCAAAGCCTGACAATGGATCCCCCTCCCCTTAAGCACATTCCTATCTGATTTGGTATATTGATTTCCTTCACCTTTCAATTTTGGCTAAATAAAATAGCCAGTTACTAAATCTAGCAGAACTCCAGCTGCTTTTTCTATACAGGTAGTAATAGTAACCTGCTTGTACAAATGAACAGAGAAAAAGCAAAATACATAGCTCTGATAAAAAACCAAAGGTTGCACTTGCATATCACACAGGTATCCTATTGATCACTAAGCAGGTATCACCAATCAGCTTGAATTTCTATGGATGTCTACCTCAAAAAAAAAATCTATGGATGTCCTCGCAAACTTAATTAAATTTATTAGCTCAAAGAATACATGTTTCCAATTCTTGTTCATATTCCAGAATTGCAATTCTCCTCCTCCAAATAATTAGTACTTATTCCAGAGGATCTCCTTCAGTGACTTTTACTTTAGA
This sequence comes from Miscanthus floridulus, assembly GCF_019320115.1. Lineage (NCBI taxonomy): Eukaryota > Viridiplantae > Streptophyta > Magnoliopsida > Poales > Poaceae > Miscanthus > Miscanthus floridulus. The sequence continues at coordinate 34,797,227 of NC_089580.1, read as the reverse complement.
CATCGTCATCATTTCTTATCTTCACACTAACAAAACTTTATAATTCTAGCCCTTGCCCAAAACAAAGTAGAACCAACCAAAACGGAAACAGTGGCTATGATAGTAAACATGTGGAAGAGAAAAACTTACGTTGTTCCATAAAGAGCAATCTTGTGAATTTTCGAGACATCACTTCCACTTTGATTGTCCTCAATAAATATAGTCAGGCTGAAATAATAACAGAAGGCCATTAAAAACAGTGATAAGAAACAAAAATGAGGGAACAAAAGCATATATATCATGGAAATGTACATACCTGCGAACATTTTGGAACTTGACATACTTTAGCGGCAAAGGTTTATTCTGCAGGAAAGAAAGGCCAAGATCCATCTGGGTGAGCAAAACAATAATGGCTGGGATGCCAAAAAAAAATGGATGGCCATCAACCATATATGAGTCGGGTGATAAGTCATACCTCTATCAAATGATTGGAGGATAGCTCGAGGGTGTCACTTGGTGGATAGTCATTGACATTGCTGCCATTTATTACATAAATATATGGTCATGCACTCAAGCTGAATAGAAAAGATAATGTGTTCTGAAAAGACCAAACTCCAAACAACTCAGGCAGGTGGTAGAATACCTGAAACCCATATGCTCTTTGTTGGAGAAGAGTTTTACTGTTTTGGGGCCTGTGATGAGAAAAGGGCATTATTGTTTGAAAAAGAAAGGCAACCATGAAATTGCAGTGACAGAGCATCATGCAGTCCTCAACAAAAAAAAATTGCCAGAATATCATGCCGCATAGTGTTGCAGTGGAAAACATCATTTTCAAAAGAAAAAACCTTATAATTCGTGGAAAATTCAAACTTTTAAGCACCTCCCTTATTTGATGCTGGGTCTAACTTTTATTCTCAAAAACACTAACGTTAACTTTTCCAGAGTCTGATAAGCGCCATGTGAAAAGATGGGATTGCACTTTTGGTTTGCAACTCTGCAACCGACACCGTGAAGCAGCAGCTGGTGGAGCTGCGGGCGGCCTCGGCCATGCCAGAGTCCAGACAGCATAATCCTCTCCCTGCAGTGCAGGGGCTACTCGGAGGCGCTCAGCTGCATCGACATGGATGTCTCAAAGCAGAACTATACCTAACAAATCTGCCCCCCCCCCCCCCCCCCCACCCCCCCACCTGGTTGCATTGGATAACTCAAAACAGAGTGGGTCTCAGGCTTGGTGGACTGTTCAAATACTATTAATCTGAAGTCAAATCCTCTCATACAAACTCAACTAGAAGTTATTTAAATTTCACTTTTTTCATCCTACAAAACTTTCATTCTTGTGAACCTGTTGAAATTCATCTAAACCTTGTGTGTCCATGTATTTATTTTGTATATACGGAATATTAATAAGTTCTTTGCTAAATGCAGACTACAAGGGCAATCCATATTTTTCACATGGCACTTACGAGCCATTTGATGGAAAAGCTAACAACAGTGCCACATTATTGGGAATGAAAGTAAGAACCCATGTCAAATAAGGGAGGCTGAATTTTCATGCGATGTCAAATTGGGAATTGTCTCCAATAAATGGCAACTTAACACTGGCAATACTAATGCAAGTATCAGAAATCTAAACAAGCAAAGCACCCTCGTTGCAACTATGAAAACAAGATATTTTTCAGCAGCACCAGCGCCACAACTAACAGTGCATTATGTTCAAAGTAGGTTGTACTCCTACCTACTTTGAACATATAAACTGTCAATTGGGCACAAATCTAGCCGCATCGCACAGAACCCAAACAGGGATTTGCAAATCTTACCCTCTTCCTCGGGGCCTTTGAATAGCGCGGAATGCAGCTTTACCACCTGCATGAAGGGGATGTAGATCAGCAGCTGCTCGTCCGAATCGCTGGCGAGGAACAGCCCCTCGTCGTCCCTCAAACTCTGCAACCACCGAACAAGCACCACAACGCAATCGCCGTTAGAGTTCGCAGTAGAGTAGAGCCACGAGCGATCAGGAAGTCACCACCGACGAAACCCTAGGAGAAGTTCCCGAAAAAAAAAAGGAAAACCAAACGAACCGCCCCGACCAAAATCGCGCGAAGAACAGAATCTAAAATCCGTCGGAGGACGGGGCTAGTCGAGCTAGGGTTTGTGTCGGGAGGACGCTGCGCCTACCTGCTTGAGCGCGTTCACGATGCTGTGGGACGAGTCCTGGTTGAGGCACTCGACGCCGGTCCAGTCGATGAAGTCGATCAGATCCACCTGCCCGCGCGGCACCTGCACGGTCGCGGCCGGGGCGGGGGCCGGGGTGGCCAAGGCGGCGGCGGCGGCGGCGGTGCTGGCGGCGTCCATGGCTTGGGCTGGCTCCCGGAACCTTCTAGAAGAGCGAGGCTGATAAGACGGAGAGGGAGGGGAGCTGGCGTTCGAGAGGGGCTTTGCGTTGCGTGCGCCGGTGCGCGCGTGCCGGAAGGTGAACGAGCGAGTCCGAATCGTGAGGTGACTTGCTACTCGAGTTGCGGCAGCGGGGATACTGATATCTTCCATGACGCGGTGCGGTCGAGCCGAACTATAGATGTCCAACGGGCCGGCACGGCCCGATGGGGATAGGGCCGACAAGGCACGACGTGCCCTACGGGCCGTGCCGCCATGGGCTTCGTGTCTGGCCGACGGCCCAGGCACTGCCTGCTGGGCCGTTTTTCGTGTCAGGCCGTGTGGGGGTATTAACCTCTATACCCTTACGGCTAAGCTTGGGCTGGCCCGGATCGATGGGTCCGATCCACCCGAAAGACGACGTGCGGCCCATCCAACCTGATCGGAGTCCCGCACAAGGAGTCAAGGCGAATTTGACGATCAGGCAGGATCCTGATCGGTTAGAATAGGAATCCTTATCCAGCCACATATGGCAATTGTAACTGACTAGTATTGGTTTCTAGATCTGTAACCCTACCCCCGGACTATATAAGTCGGACAGGGGATCCCTCTAAAAAACATCTCTCATTGATATACAGTAATACAAATCAGACGCAGGACGTAGGTGTTACGCCTTCTTGACGGTCGAACCTGGATAAAACCTCGTGTCTGTCTTGCGTCACCGTCTTGTTTGTGGCTTACGCATCTGTCTGTCGACAATCTACTACCTTGGGTATACCCCTAGGTAGACTGCCGACCATATTTCTTCGACAGTGGCGCGCCAGGTAGGGGGTGTGCGTACTGCTCTCCAAGCAAACAAGATGGTCATCGTCTCCGCCTCCATGGCTACGCCGAACGGCCTCAAATTCACCGTCGGCCAGATCACCTAGACCACCGGCTCCGACGACTTCATCGCTATGACCACGGAGGAGGCGTGGATTCAGTCTGTGCCGACCACTGCTTCACCTGCATCGGCTACGGCTTCAACCACGACGGGTACGGCTCCGACCACGATGGATCTGGCTCCGACCAAGGTACATCTGGCTCCGACCACGCCTGCATCATCTTCAGCTACGCCGACAACTCATCGTCCGCTTCCCCGCTATAAAGGGAAACAGATCGACAACACCGACCTGCTCGACTCCATCGATCGGGTCGGCACCAAACTCGCTGAAACCCTAGCTCTGGTAAGTACGATTTAAAGTCAACCTAACGAACAGGTAACCGCTCCCCACAACAGATCTACCCGACCAGCTCGGATCAGTCGTCCTGCACGACTTGGTACAGATCTCATAGTCATATCTACTCCTGAAGGGCGCTCCGCTCGTCGCTGACCAGCCTCCGCGACGGGTCTCCGGCTCTCCGAGTACGAAGCCTCAACAGAGAACCACCAGGTCCAGCCCTACGGCCTGCGAAACGCTGTCTCCAGCTACGCGTATAACCTACCACGCCGCTTGGATCTGTGTTTTATGCACCGACATCGGCCGAAGCCGCGCGACTTCGTCAACATGATCCGGACGGAAGATTATCAAGAAGGATCCGTCCACACAGTCCAAGAGGGCGACTCCAGCTCCTCGTCTGACATCGCATCTAAAGCATCTATACACACCGAGCTTCAGCATCACAAAGACGACGGCGCCAAGTACGATCTGGATCTGCCAGTCCACGCCCCAGGGTTTTCACAATTCCCGTCTTTCCCGCCAAGACGAGGGGATTTGATCCATGTTGTCAGCAATGACAAACCGCCAGCGGTTGGTGAAACAGAATAAGAAAGGACCGCGCGCGAAGCACGCAATATTGACCGGTTTAATCGCCGACAAATCGAAGCCGAAGTAGACCAGGAGGCGCGACGCATAAGGGTCCAGCCACGCGACCTCAACGATGCTTTCGACAGGGTGGGGGACAAACAGGTCTTCAGGACTCCAAGTGCCAACGTAGCCGTCGCCATGACGACAATGCAACGGCTACCCAACACCCTGGAAATCCAAGCGGTTCGCGATAAAATACAAGCCTATCTGACGGCTGCCATGGCCCAGACCGCAGAAATTGTAAATCAAGTCCGGGCTCTATCCGTCTCAGTCGAGTCAAGCCACAGCCGCCAGCTCCCAAGTCGCTCACAGCCACTCAACTCACGTGGCTCGCGCAACAACGACCCATCAGACAACCGTCAAGGCGGAAACGGTAGCCACGATGGTGGTCAGGATGACAACCGCCATCGGGAGGATAACCGTCGCGACGTCCGGGACGATAATCACCGAGACAACCGCGACAATCGCCGCAATAACCACGGTCGCAGGGCTAATCCAGATGGCAATCGAGATCGCCGCGATGGCAATAATGATCTCCGCCATTACCTCGATGGACGCGATCTGCGCGCTCGCATCAACTAGAGAGCCGACGATCGAGCATCCTACGAAAGCTATCGCCGTATGGAGTATGACACTGCCCATGGTCCGCCGGGTTTGAAGCAGTTTACTCCACACCTTCGCCAAGTCATATGGCCCAAGAATTTCAAGCTCGAGAAACTTCAGAAGTACGACGATAAAGAAAACCCCGAATTATGGGTCATGCTCTACGAAACCACGTGCAGATCAGCCATGGCTGACGAGCACGTCATGTCTAACTACTTCCCAGTCGCTGTTGGCCATGTAGGTCACCAATGGCTGGTCAGCTTATCGGCGAACTACTTTGATTCTTGGCAGGAGCTTAAGCAAGCCTTCATCGACAATTTCATCGCTACTTGTGAACAACCGGCAACAAGTACGATTTGCAACGAATCCGAGATCGGAAAGATGAGCCACTGCGCGAGTACGTCCGGGGTTTCTCAGAGATGCGCATCAAGGTCCCATCAATCTTCGACAACGAGGCAATCGAGGCTTTCATCACTGGCCTCCGCTTCCACGACGCCCTAAGAGACAAGCTTCTCCGGAAGAGACCTGAATCGGTCACAGCGCTCCTATCCACCGCCAAGAAATATGCGGACGCCGACGACGCCAAGAAGATAATTATTGAAGAAGCAGCAAGGGTTCCATGCTCCGACCACCCCCCACACTACGACGACTACCGCAGCAACCATGGTTGGAACGACAGTTTTGACCGCCGAAACCAGCGCAATGACTCCCGTGACCACCGTGACCAACGTAATCAGCGGCGTAACCACCATGACGATTACAGGAGCAAGCGTGCTCGGGAAGACGACGGCGAGGTCAATACCGTTAAAAAGGGTGGCGGACGTCGTAATTACGAAGACGACTACGCCAAAGCATTGAAGGAGCCCTACCAGCTCCATCCTAAGTCAAACCATACTATGGAGAATTGCCGCGTTCTCAAGTCTATCTATATGCGTCAACAGGCTCCGGATACATCCAACAAGCCTAACGATGCAGGGGAATAGCGCAACGAGGATAACGACGACGACGATACAGACCCTCGTCACAAGTACGTCAAGCCAACCGATCACGTGCACACTATCACCGGAGGCAAAGTGTCCATCGAGACCAAGCGGGAACGCAAGCTGCTCGCCCGTGCTTGCTTGAACGTGGCCAACGCCGATAACCTCCTCGCCGATCCGCGGCTCCCTCCATGGTCTCACCGTGAAATCTCTTTCAGCAGGAAGGACCAATGGGCCGCAATACCGAAGCCAGGACGTTTTCCCCTAGTCCTCGATCCTTGTATCAACAAGGTCCAGTTCGACAGAGTACTGATCAACGGCGGCAGCTCCATCGATATACTGTTTAAGAACAGTCTGCCCGTCCTAAAGATAGCTCAGGCGGATCTTAAGCCATACGAGGCACAGTTCTGGTGTGTTCTCCCCGGACAGAGCTCTACACCTCTCGGGCAGATCACGCTACCTGTGCAGTTTGGGACCCCGGACCACTTCCGCACCGACTACATCAACTTTGTGGTCGCTGACTTCGACGGCACCTACCATGCTATTCTTGGTCAACCGTCGCTCACCAAGTTCATGGCCATACCTCATTATAGGTATTTGGTGCTTAAGATGCCTACCGAGAAAGGAGTCCTAACCCTCCGAGGTAACGTGTACGCCGCTTACACCTGCGAAGACGATAGTTTCAAAATAGCAGAGGCCCACGACCTCTCTATTCGCATGGCCGAGACCATGCTCGACGCTAAGAAGACCTCAGCCGACCACCTGAAGATCCTAGAGCTCGAGGCTCCATGCAAGAACATCAAGTCAAAGGAGCACAAGGTGATCCAGCTGGTCGACGGCGACCCCAGCAAAACGGCCCTTATCGAGGCTAACCTGGATCCCAAATAGGAAGATGCGCTCGTTGGGTTCTTGAGGAGCAACGTGGATGTGTTTGCATGGAAACCTACCGACATGCCCGGTGTACCTCGAAACTTGATCGAGCACTCCTTGAATGTCAACAGCAAGGCCAAACCTATCAAGCAGAAGCTACGACGTTTCGCTTGTGACAAAAAGGAGGCGATTAGGGTAGAAGTTACATGGCTTTTGGCAGCCGGATTTATCAAATAAGTGTATCATCCGGAGTGGTTAGCCAACCCGGTTCTTGTACGCAAAAAGAATAATGAATGAAAAATGTGCGTTGATTACACTGATCTCAACAAACACTGCCCTAAGGACCCCTTCGGCTTACCTCGCATAGATGAGGTCGTAGATTCAACCGCCGGTTGCGAGCTCCTTTCCTTTCTCGATTGCTACTCTGGTTATCACCAGATCGCTCTAAAAAGGACGACCAGATCAAGACGTCTTTCATCACACCTTTCGACGCCTACTGCTACACGACTATGTCGTTCGGGCTCAAGAACACCGGGGCTACATACCAATGCGCCATTCAGGCCTGCCTCGCAGATGAGATAAAATACGACCTTGTAGAGGCCTATGTGGATGATGTAGTTATCAAAACCAAGGAAGCACATACCCTTGTTGACAACCTAAAACGTACCTTTGCAGCCCTCAACACATTCCAATGGAAGTTAAACCCAAAGAAGTGCATCTTTGGTGTTTCTTCTGGTATATTGCTAGGCAACGTCGTCAGTTACGACGGCATACGCCCTAATCCGGAGAGAGTCAAAGCTGTCTTAGACATGAAACCCCCTAAAAAGGTAAAGGATGTCCAGAAGCTTATCAGATGCATGGCTGCTCTCAGCCATTTCATATCAAGATTAGGAGAAAAAGGGCTACCATTTTTCAAACTGCTCAAAGCATCCGAGAAGTTTGAGTGGTCGGAGGAAGCAGACGCTGCCTTCACGCAGCTAAAACAATACCTTACATCACCTCTGGTCCTCACTGCTCCCAGAGAAGACGAAACTCTCCTACTTTACATTGTGGCAACCAATCGGGTGGTCTCCACTACCATGGTGGTCGAGCGCGACGAGTCGGGCCACGCCTATAAGGTACAGCGGCCAATTTATTTCATCAGTGAGGTACTCAACGAATCCAAGACCAGGTACCCACAGATTCAGAAACTGCTCTACGCCATACTGATAACATCCCGAAAGTTGAGACATTACTTCGACGGATATCATGTGGTGGTCATGACCGAGTTCCCTTTAGGGGACATCATTCGCAATAAGGATGCGAACGGGCGCATCGTCAAATGGGCAATGGAGCTATGCCCCTTCTCCTTGGAATTTGCAAGCCGTACTACAATCAAGTCTCAGGCACTCGTCGATTTCATCGTCGAGTGGACAGATTTAAGCACTCCTGCCTCTCCAGGATCCGACGAATATTGGACGATGTACTTCGACGGCTCTCTCAACATTGACAGTGCGGGAGCAGGAGTTCTTTTCGTGTCACCATCCAAGGAGCAGCTCCGGTACGTCCTCAGGATTTATTTCTCGGCATCTAATAACGCCGCCGAATATGAAGCATGCCTGCATGGTTTACGCATTACGATTGAGCTTGGTGTTAAACGTATCTATGTCTATGGAGACTTGGCTCTGGTCATCAACCAACTCAACAAGGACTGGGACACGACCAGTGAAAAGATGGACACATACTGCAAGTCGATAAGAAAGCTGGAAGGCAGGTTCTATGGCATCGAGTACATACACGTGGTCCGGGACAAGAACCAAGCAGCAGATGCGCTGTCAAAGTTAGGATCATCCCGAGCCAAAATCCCACATGGCGTATTCGTCCAAGACCTGCTCACGCCTTCCATCGAAGAGGAAGATTCCACGGTCGACAAAGCTCCAGACCAGCAATTGGTGGCTACGGTTCCGGCGCCGAGCACAACCGAGCCGCCTCCGACCACTCATGAGCCGGACTGGAGAACACCTTTCATCAAGTACTTAACAGATGGCGGCGGTTATACTGATCGGACAGAAAACGAGCGCCTGATGTGTCGCAGTAAGCAGTATCTGCTCGTCGATGGCAAGTTATGGCGTAAAAACACAAAGGAGGAAATCTTGATGAAGTGTATAACTCGGGAGGAAGGTGAACATCTCCTGGACCAAATCCACTCTGGCTCCTGCGGCAACCACGCGGCCTCAAGAACACTGGTCGGTAAGGCTTTCCAGGCAGGGTTCTATTGGCCATCAGCGGTAGCCGACGCAGAGAAGCTAGTCCGCCACTATGAGGGTTGTCAGTTCTTCACCAAGAGAATCCATGTACCAGCACATGAGATCCAGACGATTCCAGCCTCTTGGCCCTTCGCATGCTGGGGACTGGATATGATCGGGCCTTTCAAACCCGCCCCCAGGAAATTTACATGCGTCTTCGTGCTGATTGATAAATTTTCTAAGTGGATAGAATACATGCCTTTGGTACAGGCATCCTCAGAGAAGGCTGTCACGTTCCTCGACCAGGTCATCCACCGTTTTGGCGTACCCAACAGCATCATCACCGATCTGGGTACTCAGTTCACCGGGAACGCTTTTTGGGACTTCTGCGATGAAAGGAGCATAGTAGTAAAATACGTCTCGGTGGCGCACCCTAGAGCTAATTGACAAGTCAAGCGGGCAAATGGCATGATCTTGAACGCATTGAAGAAGAGGATGTACAGAGAAAACGACAAAGCTCCCGGACAATGGCTCAAAGAGTTACCAGACGTGGTCTGGGGCCTCAGAACTCAGCCCAGTCGTAACACCGGCGTCTCACCATACTTTATGGTTTACGGCGCTGAGACAGTCCTCCCACCAGATATAGCTTTCAGATCAGCACGGGTAGAGAACTTCGACGAAGACAAGGTCAATGAAGTACGGGAGCTAGAAGTGAACAGCGCAGAAGAGAAAAGGCTCGATTCTTGTGTACGTACGGCCAAATACCTTATTGTTTTGCGTAGGTACTACAATAAGAACGTTAAAGAACGGTTCTTCGTGGTCGGGGATTTGGTCCTAAAGTGGAAGACAAACTAGGCTGGTGTCCACAAACTCGCAACCCCATGGGAGGGACCCTTCATGATCAAGGAAGTCACACGACCAACGTCTTACAGGTTAGCTCACCTGGACGGTACGGATGTACCAAACTCGTGGCACATCGACAAGCTTAGACGTTTCTATGCTTAACAACTGAGATATGTACTCCTCTTGTACTTGCGATTTACTTCAATAAAGCAATTATGATTTCTCCGACCACTCTAATGTGTCACTTCGAATTTTATGGTTATTCTAACTTAGCCAGTAAAAGCCGACCACCACTCCTTCTATGGTTTTCGGAGCAGGACCTATCTCCAGTTCTTCGAACAACTTACTTCTCCGGCGATGACAGTGGTCAGAAATGTCAAGAACTCAAGCCTTACTTGTCGGAGAAGGTTAAAATGGCGTGTCTCAGCATAATACATGGTGCTCGGGGACTAGCTGTGGGGGTATTAACCTCTATACCCTTACGGCTAAGCTTGGGCCGGCCCGGATCGATGGGTCCGGTCCACCCGAAAGACGACATGCGGCCCAGCCAACCTGATCGGAGTCCCGCACAAGGAGTAAAGGTGGATTTGGCGATCAGGCAGGATCCTGGTCGGTTAGAATAGGAATCCTTATCCGGCCACATATGGTAATTGTAACTGACTAGGATTGGTTTCCAGATCTGTAACCCTGCCCCCGGACTATATAAGGCGGGCAGGAGATCCCTCTAAAAAACATATCTCATTGACATACAGTAATACAAATCAGACGCAGGACGTAGGTGTTATGCCTTCTTGGCGGCCGAACCTGGATAAAACCTCGTGTCTGTCTTGCGTCACCGTCTTGTTTGTGGCTTGTGTATCTGTGTGCCGATAATCTACTACCTTGGGCATACCCCTAGGTAGACTGCCGACCATATTTCGTCGACAGGCCGGCCCGAGAAGCACGGCTAATCCAGCGTGCCAGGCTGGCCCAAGACCCACTACACCGAGAGAGAGGGGGAGGCTAGGGCACCAGGCTGCTGTCGTTGCTTCGGAAGGCCATGGACGACGCGACCTCTACATCCGCGAAGGATGAGCGATGAGGAGGCCGGATCCACGTAGAACGAGGCTGGATCCGCGCAGAGGAGGCATGTGGAGGGGCAGCACCGCGTGGCGGTGAGAAGGAGGTGGCTACCGTCGACGGAGGCGGGTTGGAGTGGAGGTGGGATTCGGCGAGCCACGGGGAAGCAGGAGCTCAAGGCGTCGACGGCCGGCGGGGCGAAGCTCGAGCACGCCGCGCTCGCACCCAAGGCGCGGCCTCGTGGAGGGACAGGAGGAGACGAGCCTGAGGCAAGTCGCGGATGGCCGCCGTGGTGTTCTGCAGCTTGTGCGCGAGGAGGCGGGCGGCTGTAGGGCGAAGAAGCAGGTGAACGGCGGGGGAGGAGAAGGCCGCGTCCACGCCGCACGTGTGTGGAGTCGCATTGCGTCCGCGCGTGTGCGGTGTGGGGAACAGGAGGTGGCGGCGGTGAGGGGGAGCCGGAGGGGAAGGCCGAAAGGGAGTTAGGGTTTGGCCGGGGGTGGGAGTGTGCTGCGGCTGCGCGGGCCGCGAGGCGCCGGGGCCATATGAGGAGGGGGAGGCCGGGACGCTGGGCCGCAAGGAGGGGAGGAGGAGTGAGGAGGGGGAGGGGGGAGGCTGGGCCGGCTGACGCAGGCCGGGCCAGGCCGGGCTAGCCCACGGGCCTGAGCAGCGGCCCAGGCACGGCCTGCTCCCTCGAGCCGGGCTAGCCCGAGCCCGCATGTCACCGGGCCAGGCCGTGCTCGTGTCGGACTAAAAAAACGGGCTTCGTGTCGTGCCGTCGTGCCTCGGGCTGCATAGCCAGCTATAAGCCGAACACATCAGGGCTAGGGGTCCAGGCGAAAGTTGTCAACTTGTCAGTGTCACACTCCAACTCTGAGAAAACTGTATGCTAAAATTTGTTTCCCCCCTCATTCTCAAAATACTCCTCACTTCTAAATTACTTGCTCGGCCCACACAAGAATACAATTCTCTTTGTTTTAAAAAAATAAATGCTTTCAAGTTTATTTAAATATGTTAGAAAAATACTAAGATTTATATTACAAAACAAATACCATTAAATTAAGTATTAATTATGAAATATATTTTTGTAATAAATCAATTTGGAGATATAAATGTGAATACGATTCACCTTAGACTTGATCAAACTTTAAATAGCGGACATGGATACCATAGTTATATTCTTTCCTATAGACAGAGGTAGTTTTGAGGAGGTTGGCAGGCCAGGCGGTGGGGACAACGGTCGGACGGCTTCGAGGCCTTAGCGGCGGTGGAGGCGGCCTGGCCAGGTTGGGGCGCGACGGGGTGCGACCGTTTTCGCCGGAGTTGGAGAAGAAAGCAGCGGCATGAGGGGGAAGGGGGAAGAGGAAGGCTGCTGCAGGCGCCGTAGGGTCTCGCCGGAGCTCCGTGGCCACGGCAGCGAGGGAGCGGGCAGGCTAGACGCAGGTTGGAAGAATATGCTGAGGAACAAGATGAACAAGGGGCTGGATCAGCTGGGCGTTGGATCTTGATCCAACGGCTGAGATCGTCGCCTAAAAAATCCAAAATTCAGGCGTCTGGATTATAGCAATTCCCATGATTTTTTGGCATGTTTGGTTCTTGACCTGCCAGACAGCGATCCCAACCGTTCGAATTGACGACCTAGGGACACTGCCTGGTCCCAGACGTTTGAAGCATAACCAAACATGTTCTTTATGTCCCCAACTCCCCATATTCAATTAAGGCTGATACCAAGACAAAAGAGTCGATGGATTCAATCGAATGCTTACAACGACACTAATGCTATAGTTCAGAATCCAACAGTTTGACAACGATCCTGATGTTATAGTTCAGAAATGGGCAACAGTTTCGAGGTCTCATGGCAACTTAACATGTACTCCCTCCTTTCCAAATTATAAATCATTATGACTTTTTTTTGGTACATAGAAATTGCTATGTATCTAGAGATATGTTATATCTAGATGCATAGTAAAATGGATGTAAAAAACAAAAGTCAAAGCGACTTATAATTTGGAACGGAGAGAGTACAACTTACAAGACATGAGACAGACACCACGTACAGGACTGATAGGCGAAGGCAGGTCGAATTTCAAAACAGTTACATGGAGACGGGAGTACGGGACGGCATCACTTGAAACCACCACCATCAATCAAGGGAAACCCACAAGCACAGCTAACGTAGCACTGAAGTCTGATGCTCAGATTCTAGTAATGACTTTGCTGTGGGCTTCACAAAGGAGGATTGGCAGCCTTACATCCAGTGTTTTTTAAACATCCAGAGTTGCCGCAGCAAACAGGGAGGATTATGGGTGGTTCTGCGATATATCAGGAAATCGGGCATCTCGTGTTGAGCTGAAAAGGTACTGAAAGATAACATGTTTGCTTAAGCTATAAAAATATGAGGGCACAAATGCAGACAGAACCAAACAAAAACAAAATGCGCAATTGTGGAATAAATCAATGAGATGGGATAATTATAAGTGCAAAGGTGCAAACCTGGAGGCTAAGTTGACCTTAGAGGTTTCAACTTATGGTGGCAGTCTTCATTTTCACATTCAGCCTTGCTGAATCTTATGTTTTTCTATGCCATCTCCTTTTTATCAGTTCAGTATCAACTGATATCAAGCCTGTCAAGAAAACACAGTACCTTTTTATTTCAGGAGTAACTTACCATCATGTATGACTGTTTTAGATTTTAAACACCCCAAATAGTAGAGGCCTAGCTGGTGGATTTTGTTTTGTGGTGTTGGTTTAGTTCCACATTGGCTTCAGAATAGTCACAAATATAATAGCACGGAATTCAGGCAAGGAACTAAAGTACAATTTAACTCATCAAGTCATCACATAGACTATTATTAATAGCAAAGAATGTGTTTTTTATTCGAGAAAAGCGAAGAATGTGTTTTCCTCAGAAATGGCACAATAATGTCTGAAAAGCACAGGATGTTATACAGAAAGTAATTTGCCGTGTTCATCTTCTTTGCTGAAGGTCTTTCAAGTATGTACAACCTTCTTATCTTTTCTGCTACAGGTTTTTCTACTTTTCTAGATTCTTCTACCAGTATTCATTATTGACAGTGTTTCATGAGAACTTTACCGGGAAACACTGTCAGCACTGAAATGTCAGCAGTGGTATATCATTTCCCTATCATAGTACACAAAAACATGTCTCAGACCTCAGTCTAGTCCTTCCAACAATATGTTGGTCACATTGTCACCATCCACTGTCTGGTAGGCTTCAACAAGCTCTCTAGCCTCCACCAGACCAGAGCTGCCGACCAAGACACGATGAGTCCTTGAATCAGGCACCCACCCCTTTTCCAGCATTTGGTCTAGAAACTTGCATGCCTCACTCTTGAAGCCTTCTTTAATAAGTCCATAAATAATAATATTATATATTCTGGGGCTCACTGTTCCACTTGCATCTATCACTTTCAGTAAACTTTGTGCAACCATATTGAGAAAAGAAAACAAAGCCATATCATTGACTAAAAATTCAAATGTCTCTTGGTCAGGAAAAAAGGAATGATTAACCATTCTGTTGAACAAGATAGCAGCCTCAATAATTGTCTCCTTGGTGAGGAAAGAGCGCAACAGAATATTGTATGCATACCCATCCAATGGACAACCTTCCATCAGCATTTGTGCAAAGAGAGTCAATACATCTTTCCCCTTCTTCAAATGGAGCAGTGCTTGGATAATTATGCCATAAGTGGAGAATGTACAAGAAGTGCCTGTGCAAACAGCCAACGTACGCAATTTGACTGCTTCACGGATCTTTCCAGACAAGCAACTCCCTTCAATTAGCATATCAAGTGACTTGTTTGTCAGACTGCAGCCTCTTTTATAGTGATATTTAAAAACTTCAATAGCTTCTTGGATCCTCTTTGTGTGACACAAAATCTCTACAAGCTGTGAGAAAGATTCCGAATTCAAAGACAAGTTATTAATACTTACCCTTCTGAACATACTCAAGGCATCTATGTACAATCCTAATCGACAGTAACAAGATATAACAGCAGAATAGGTAGTCTCATCTGGTGCAAATGAAGAAACAACCATTCTACCAATGAGCTCAGATGCTCTTCTGATGTTTCCTTCATTGCAGAACTGAGTTATAACAATGTTCCATGACTCACAATCAACAAAACCTCTGCTGTGCAATTTCTCAAGATAGCTTACTGAATCCTGCAGCCTGTCATTTCTACACAACCATGTCAGCAGCACATTATATGGTTCTGTTTCAGTGACATCATTTTCCTCTAGAAAGATCACAGCATTGCGGAACTTGGCATTTGTACAGTAATAATTTATCATATCCACATATGTACTTGCCATTGGAGCATGACCCGATGTAATCATCTCTTTGAGCACTATGGTAGCGTCATCCAATAGTTGATTCTCACATAAACATCTAACCAAGGCACTGTACAACTGCAGACTCAACTGAATGTTATCTTCTTTCATCATTCGATACAACATGATTGCCTCCTTGACTTTACTGAACTTGTAAAACAGGGGCATCACTTGAGCATGGAAGCTGCTATCAGGGGAGCACCTAAGTTGCAGCATCTTGTCCAAGAGCCTCACCGCTTCATCTGCTCTGCTGTGGGAGCAAAGTGCTGTGATCAGTACCTCAAACGTATGACTATTAGGAGTACACCTCTTCTTGCTCATCCTGTCAAACTGAATCAGTGCCAAGTCTAAACGACCAGATTCACACAAGGCCTCGATCAGCAAATTCAATGTCTCCACGTCAGGGAGGACTCCCCCCTTGACAATCTCCGTGTACGCAAGCATGCACAACCGCAATCCCCTTCCTTGCTTGACCATACCATGCAGCACTCCGTTGCAAGCTGAGCTGACGACTTAAGCTTCACAGAGCTGGCATGCTGGATTACCAGCAAAGCTTCATCAAATCGGTTCTTACTGCTCAGGCACTCAACTAATTTATTAAGGGCCTGCTCCAATGCAGGCACCTTCAGCCTGACCATCTCACTGAGGAGACTGTCCATCTCATCACGATTTTCCACAGCAGTAAGCCTGGAGATCATACAGCTGTAGGTGTCAACTGTGTGAATGTTATATCTCTGATGTGAAACCCATCTGAAGATCCTAAGAGCCAAGCTCGAGTCGGATGTGGAATCGAGAACCCGGGCTAGACTCTCTGGCCGGAGATTGTCCTTGAGTGACCGGATCGCAGAATCAAACTCAGAAGAACTTGCTCTATCGGCAGAAGCGCGCACGGAGGGCGAATCTGCGTACGAACAGTACGTGATTCTGCCTGATAACAGGTGCCGTCTCGCAAACCGTATGCGAGATACAACCTTCAGCGCCATTGAGGCAGCTACATGGACACTGACAGCGTCATGCCAAGCTTCGAATGTGTACGTCCGTCAGTTTGTACTGAATTTTGGAATCTCTGCCCTCCTGCAGTGTGCATTCCCCTTGTTACTGAAATGAAAACGAGGAACAAATTAAACGAGTAATCTATCAGGTCGAGCTGGGCTGCTCGGAAGGGTTCCTTACCGACGGAGGCGAAGATGGGAGGCAGCACCGAGTGGCGCTCCGGCCGAAGGAGGGAGCGGCCGCCCGGGCGCTCAGCAGAGAGGCGTCGATTTGGCTCGCCGGCCTCGCCTCGCCTCGCCAGCGCCGCCGGTAGGGAACGGGACGGGAAGCGAAAGGAAGGAGGTCGATTGACGATTGGGCGTGGCGCGGTTGCGGGGCGAGGCCCAGCCCAGGAGACAACAAGGCCACAACGAGCCCACCCGCTTGGTCGCGCGCGCGGCACATACACGGTTGCTAGTTTTGTTTGGGAGACGTGGGTCGGCCTGGAAGTCAGGCGGGGCTCGGTAGTTCGGTGTGCCGCCGCGGCTGACCGCTCCTACAGGCTACAGTCCTACGGTTTCCGTGTACCGCATGCCGAAGCCGAATGACGATTGCGGTGATCTCGAGCAGCCGATCAGAGCATCTCAGGCCGTCGATCCATCGCATGTGCTACTAGGCGCAGTGACACCGCTACACGCACGCACACATGGAGGATTTAAGGTACGTTGGAATGTCCGAAATACTTCACACTCTCAGGTCTGGTTTGGATTGTAGGGATTGTGAACGAAAATCATAGGAACGGGAAAACGGAGGAAAGGAAGCTGAACTGAGTGTTTGGAAGGGAGGAAATTTGCTTCCCTTTCCTTTAGATTCATGTAGCTGGATGCCGATTTCATAGGAATAAAAACATCCACCGTAACCCCTTGTATTTTTTTCCTTTGCCATTGGCAGTGTTCGGCCGGACTTAAATCTTTACTGTTTATACTGAAATTTTGTGAGAGAAAAACACTGCTCCGGCTGGAAACTGTAACCAACCAGCAAGCCGATTCTGGCTAGCCGAACACTGCCAATGAGCGCTCGCTGTCTTTTGTGGCAGGTGTCATCAGAACGTAATATCCTGGCAACCTGACGACAGACTGCATTAGCAGAGCAATCGAGGAAGAGGAAAAGAAAAGATAACGCTAAGCAGTGCAACAGATAGAAAAGGCCAAAGTGCTCAAGTGAACCACAGCAACCGTAGTAGGAGCAAGGATAAAATCTTGGCACGTGGACCATCCATGATGCTTCAACTTATTTGTAGCTTTTTTTATAAAACGAAAGGAGTTGCGTTTACTGTTATGCTTAGCTTAAGCCATTGAGTTTCCAGCTAGACGCATAAATTCCTATGCTAGCCATTAGGGACGAAGGTAGGAAAAAATTTAGGAGGGGCTAAACAACGGCAATTAACAAGAAAAAAGGTTCAGCAAATCTCAACCTCTCCTACCTGTACATCTACAGCTGAAATTTCAGACGGCGGCTCTACGGGGCTTCGCTTGCTCGCGAGCGGTAGGGGGGGCTGGAGCCCCCCTAGCCCACCGCTGGCTCCGTGCCTGCTAGCCATGTGTCCTGTGTTCCAAACACCGCTTCCTATAGAGTTCATGTGTTTTTCCAATCCTGTGTTTTTAACCTCTATTCCTTTTTCTATTCCTACGTTTTTCTCTATTCATCTGTTTTGTATTCCTCCGTTCCAAACATGCCCTCAACGTGAATCTCTGGCGAACATGTTAAAATGTAAAACGTTTCACCAAAAATCATCTGAAACTATTGTCATTTTTAACGCCAAAGGGAAGAATCACTCGAAAGAGTGTTTCTCCTGTTTTTTTATTTGCTTCTCCTTTTTCTTTGAGAGTCCGAATTTATAACTCTTTCCAAACGTTTTAAAATAATGTGACTGAGATTCGCCAGAGTAATGTTTCCAAGGAGAATTCAGATATTAAATGTATTCAGGATAATTTGAAGCCCTATCAAGCAAGCCCTTAATTCCATGAATGACTTGGCCTATGTTGAATTCTAGCATGTTGTATACAATGCTGACACAACGAGAGCGACGAACTGTCATGGTACAACCTCTCTTTGTTTCGTACATGCTACTCATCTCTACCACATATAATGCATCGATGTAAACTTCTCTTCAGCCACACCAAAAAATACCCACCACAGTCATGAACTCTTCTAAGTACACAAAAAAAAAATACACCCACTAAAAAGTAACCTTTCAAATAAAAGAACGAGATTCAATCTGCCCACACCTTTCACTTAGGGCGTGTTTGGCTGGCCCGACGGCCCGACTGCGCCCCCAGCTGCAAAGCGTGTGTTTGATGCATCTGGCCTGCTCGCGAGCCTGGCCCATCCGGTGCAAAAATCCCTCTCTCTCCTGCCTCTGGCGAAACGACTTCCCCCTCCATTTCTCCGCGGCCTGGCTTCGTGCGGCGCTCACGCGGCTCGCTGAAGCGCTCCGGCAGGATGGAATCACCGCCCGAGGTTCCGAGTGCTCACCTCCGCCGCTTTCCTTCACCGCGCGCGCCTCGGCTCCTCCACGACCGCGATGGGGAGTCCATGGCGTCGCCGCGGGTCCAATGCCTCCGGCTCCACCTGCAGCCAAGCAGTCACGAGGGGAGAGGAGCCGCCGCGGGTCCGACGCCTCCGCCTCCACCTACGCCTCGAGGGAGAGGAGCCGTCGTCGCCGGCCGCGGTCGCGGGCTCGAGCAGCCGCGCTCGCCCCGTCGCGGACTCGCGTGCTGGCGTGCGCGGTCGCGGGCTCGAGCAGTGGCGGACGCGCCCGTGACGGCGGACGCCTCGACAGTGGCGGACGTGGCGAGCGCAGCCGGAGCAGATGCTGTACGCGGCGCCGCCTCCGCCCGCTCGGACAGCGGCGGCGGCGCCCGGGGCGCGGGGGTGCGAGGGTCCGGACGGGGAAACAGGCAGGGAGACACCGGAGCGGTACGCGTCGAGGAAGGAGCACGGGCGGCGCGCCGTGGCGAGGAGGACGACGAGGGCGAGCGCCGGCAGCGACGCCGCGGTCGGGGTGGCGCGGGCCTCAAGCTCGGTGGCGGCCATGGCCGCGGTAGAGTAGGGCACTGGGGTGTTCGATAAAATGTCAACAAAGATAGAAAGTTCAGAGTGGGGGTGGTAAGCCTACCGAATGTCAGTGTAGAGTTGCCATATCCATTTGGGCTACGAACTAAACACAATCTCAGTTGAACCGGGCTAGACTGGACCAGGTGAAACAAACACATGCCGTTGCACCATTGTTGCCTTGAGATTTGAGAGCATGACTACATTTGTATATGACAGCTATATGTTTTTTTTTTATATTTTTCCCTTTTCAAACAGTAGGATGTCGTTAAACCATCTTTTTAAGCGTTGCTGGTTCGATCTATTAGTTGTGTTGTCGTGCTTATTGTCTGTCCTGGTTGCTGAATTCTGCTTTATTGCATTGCATGCAAGTGTGATATGTTTCAGTAGTGGCCCCAGCTTGAGATTGTGCACATTGGCATGAATGGCTTTCATTTGTCACTCGGGATTATTTGGGACCTGCTGGTCTGATGATTTGCAGTAGCCTGAGCGTGGATTCGGGATGAAGACGCGGGCTGTTTATATCAGAACAAGCAAGTGTCCTCTATTCTTTCTCCTGTGTTGGTAATGCAGAGGCAAATCATATTTTCTGTTAATATGTTTGTGTCAAAATAGGTAGGCGTGATGCAGACACATTCTTCTGGAGATGGATAGGATTTTGCGTCCAGAGGGTGCAGTCATACTGCGGGACAGTGTTGATGTACTGAATAAGGTTAGAAGTATGGTGGCAGTAATACGGTGGAAGTCCAAGTTACTTTGTACTGGCTTAATGCCCTGAGACTTTTCCGTGCATAAGAAATTGAAAGAATAGTGCTTTAATTAATTTATGAATATGGTGTGTTTTGATGCTTAAGCTCTTGTCTGCTGGATTAGCACATGTATTAGCTGATGAGAACTGCGATATGAATTTTAAATACAATGTTTGCAGTTTGTTTGATATTTAATTGTTGTCCATTTAGGCCTTCATTTCCCGCCAAGATGATAGAAAATATACCTCAGTGTTGCATCCTGGGAAACTAGATTTTGTATGTACCATGATGATTGTGGTACTACAGGCCTTCAGCTGCCGTGGTCGCCGCTAGCCATTGTTTGTCAGAAACAAAGAACAATGTGTGGGGGCAGCAGGCCATGGTCATGGTCGATCGCATGCATGATTAAGCAGGCCTTGTTCTACATTGATAGTACCTCCGTCTCTATCGGTCTCTATCGTGTTTGGTTGTTTATATGTGCATCCCTCACTATACTAGTTACTATTAGCACCACAAAATCACAAAATGCTTGCTTCTCTAGTAGCGATCCCGTGCATGGTTAGGCTATGACTAATGTCGCGTGACATGTCTTGCTATGGATTGAAAGTTCGAAGCAGGAAAGGGAAGGATGCATTGTACCAAAATAGCACCAAAAAGACATTATTGGTCCTTAATTCCTTATCTTCATCATAGTTTCATCACTGGTGTCAACTTAGACATGGGCTACCTACGCGTGTCCCTGATATTGGTCCTTAATTCCTTATCTTCATCGTCGTTTCGTCAACTTTTGGTGTTTCTAAAATAAGTGTTGTCATAGACGTAGCTCACTCCTCAGGTACATGGTGTATGTCATTATTAGTGCGGATACATATATTTACATCTTTGATGAAGATAGTTACCAGGGATGCATCATCAGAACCAACATTCTCCCACTGTTTTAATTTATAGGTCGTTTTAGCTTTTCTAAATACACAACATTTATTATGTATATAGACACATCGTATATCTAGATATATACAGTAAAAGCTATGCACCTAGAAAATTTAAAACGACCTATAATTTAGAACATAGGGTGGTACATGATATCAACACATCATGAGCCCCACTTGTGACCTCAAGAAAATCACGTAATGGTCTTCAGAGCACACGCTTGTGATCTAGCCCACTATGTTTGATTGAGTGGAGGAAGGACATGTTTCATACTATGGGCTAATCGTTAGCTAGCTAATTTTAGCTCAAATGAATTCTAGTAGTATATCTAAATAAGAGGGTTAATAAGTGAGCTAAATTTTAGCCAAGTCTTCTACTAATTATTAGCTAACTGTAATTAATTTTTAGCTCAACTAGTAATAACTAGTTGTGTGTATAGCATGCCCTAGTTATTGGACTACCGGTGTCCAACATGCCCAAAACGGACATCTTTTCCCGCCATTCTCCTACCTCTTCTCCCTCTGCATCAGCAGCCGCTGCCACCACAGCACCATTCCCCCTGCTTGCGCCGCCGCCTGCATTCAAAGCGGCCCCTTGAAGATCCTCCTGCTGCCCTGGTGAGGAATGCCTGTTCCCCCTCCGGCCCTCCCTCCTGTTCCTCCTTGCATCTTGAAAGTCACCCCAATCCCTAACCCTAACCTCTACCGCTCCGATTTGATGTTGCAGGTCGCTGTAGAGGGGCGCCGGCGAGTCGGCGACCCTCTCTGTCTTGTCTCTTACTCTCTTCCCGTTATGCCGTGCAGCGTGGAGGTGGAGTACTGGAGTGGCCCCCCAACTCTCTCATGTACTTAAGGTACATATAAACCCTGACCTATTTATTATTATTCAGTATTTCAGTATATCAATTTGTCCCCAAATTAGTTCAACTGATCTAGCCTATAGATGTAGTCACTATAAATTAGGGATTTATTGGTTGATTACTCATGCATTATGTACTTAGGTTCGAGGATTTGTGAATTATGAAGAGGGATGGAGACATTCTAATCGATGCAAGTTTCGAACTTAATTGTCATATCTAAGACTTATCACTGTGTTACTTAGTTTTTGTATACCAAATTGTGGGGCACGATTGCTTACTGAATCGCATGTGTAAATTTTGGTCTGGCATCCTAGGTCCGCCAATGACGAATGGCCCTTCCCCCTTCCCTTGCCTGCTGTGTGAAACCAAGCTCCCAGAACCCTAATACAAGCTATTTGTATTCGGATCTGACCCAGTTACAAGTATATACATGTATTATGTCCACTAGCTTTGATTTTTCTGCAAAAACTATCGCCATATACTGGATCCAACCCTGATTGGATTCGTAGGGTCCTGCGCGAACTCCACCACTGTCTCCAACCTAGTACAGCATGGCCTCCATTTCTCGTTTGTCAAAAAGAAAAAATCCTGCATGTCGTGCCTTCTTTCGGTTTAATTTCTTTTTTTTTTTCCTGCAAATGCAGTCCATGCCTTTTTTGGGTCTAATTTGGATTCCTTTGTTTCATTTGGTACAGGTTGTTTTTTATCTGAGGATGGGTAGGGACAATGAGCCGGTTGATTCTATGGAGATTGACAGCCAGAAGCAGCAACAGCTAGAAGCCCTCACTGCTGTACCAGAGGGGTTCAGCGCTGACTATCTCTGAATCTACTATGGTAAACTGATTCGTTCCCTTATAATGGTATGGAATGGAGAAAATGAATTCAAACAGGACTGACACCTCTTGTCTGTCCATAACTATATGTTTTCTGTAGTTATCATCGATTCTGCACAAAGTTGAGGTCTTGCATCGCAGTTTAGGGGCTGTGTTTTTTTAATGAATGCTATGGTTGATTTTTTTTGTATGTGACCAACACTCTTGTAGTGTAGCGGTAAGCTTTCCAGTTTAGGGAGACATCGGCCAGGTTTCAAATCTGGTGGCAACAAAAGAAATCCCCTTGCTAGCAACCCAAAATATAGTGGCAGGGGGCTGGCCTGTGGCGCTTGCGGTTGGTTTGGGCCCTCCTCCCAAGGGGTAGTTGCAGTGGTTGCCAGCCCGGAAGGTTGTGGCCGACCCAGGTTACATTGCAGCTCTATAGGGTGAAGCTGGGGTTTGTTTTTTTTCCTCAGCCCGTGTGGTTGAGGCTTCATCTTAATCATAATGTCTCTTGGAGGCTGTTCCCTTAGGGTTGAGTTTTTTTTTTTTGGTTCTATGTGATGGAGATATCTAACAGATGAGGAAACAATTGGCTATCATTTGCTCGCTGGAAGAGTTTCCTCTCCCATTTTCTTGAGAACTTTAGTATATCTTATTTTCATACTCCTTTTTCTTTTTCAAGGGTAACACATTTTGCTAATCATCTGGTGTAAGGCATGCTCTTTACCTAACTGAGGCTTTGCATTTTAAAACCTGCTCTACTATGTAAGGAGACTGGTTAGTCTTTGATTTTTGCTTCTGTTTGTGATGACAACCTGCATTATGATTCCCCTATGGTGATTTCTTCAAATGGCTTTGCTATGGAAATGGTTCATGCTCACATCCTGATTCGTCAATTATAGGAGTTAGCCTTGCACTCTTGCTGTGTCTTGATTGACCAAATTTTCTTTTCTATAGATGGAAAGCACCCTGGATGCGATCAGTCATATGTTGGACGTCGGGAGTTTTCACTTACACTGGAGGATGACATCTACCTGCGCTTCCAATCTTTTGATAATGCTACTGAATTGGAGAGTTCTATTAAGGAGAAGTGCCCTTTCAAGATTGATATTGGACATGTCTACAGTGTAGATGTATGGTGCAGCATTGCTAAACACATCATTTCTTTTGTGTGTTTGATTCTAATTTTCTGCATTACACTCTTTTTGCAACTACCTGATGAATCATGTTTTCTTTTCTATAGCCTTCAAAGCATCATGCTTACGCCCAATCTGGCAATAATGTCTTTGTACCAGTGGAAAGGGAACTAATTTTTGACATTGTAAGAAACTTACATTTTCATTTCTTTCTTTCCCTTTACCCTTTATATTTGTACAAGCTGTATTCTTGCGTGCATGTGCAGTTGTGCACTGTAGCAAGCTGTCAACATTTTTATTTTTCCCAGGATATATCTGATTATGATGATGTTCGCTACTGCTGCTCTGGAACTAATGTCTGCTTAGATTGCTGGCCGTTAATGACAATTGCTATCAAAATTTTGGATACTTCGCTTAGAGGCATGTCATTTTTTTACGCAATAAATCATAACATGGACTAGTCACTTTTGCATATTTATCCACACAATGCAGTTGGTTACTGACTTCCGCTGAAGTGTGCATTTGTGTGCTTATTATAATTAAAATCATTGTTTCCAGATGATTTTGGTTTCAATCACATACTCTGGGTATACAGTGGGAGTCGTGGTGTCCATTGCTGGGTCTGTGATAGCAGAGCAAGAAAGTATGCCCGAATTAACTTCTATTTGTTTCCTATGTTTGTTGATCTTAAAACACATGTGTTCTCCTGTTAGGCTCAGCAATGAACAAAGGGCTGCGATTGCCGACTACTTTCGAGTCTACAAGGTGGCACTTCATCATGCGTTACTCTTGATTCTGTTTCTTGCCCCTCCAGAAATCTATTTAACCCTATGATTCTATCTCAGGGTGGTGAAAATGCACTAAAGTATCCTTGGCTAGAACTGTCCTCCATCCTTTCCTTGCGTATGTCTTAACTGTCTCATCAGTTTGTTTGATCTACCAACACAGTACACACAATGGAAGAGCTAAATTTGTTATTATGTATATGTAATTTATCATGCTCCTGCAGGCGGTCATACACAGATGTTCTTAGAAGCTTCTTTAATGATAAGTTGCTCCTTAACCAACAACTCTTTGCATCAGTGGAGAGATGCTAGAAGATTCTTGATCTTATCCCTGATGAAAGAAAAGGCACCATGAAAAATGAACGGTACTCTAACATAGATGAAATCTACCATCCCTTGTTTAACATGGCATAGATATGTTCGCCATCATTCTGAATTGGATTTCATTTCTAGATGTTGCTAGTGAGCTCCATGACAAGTGGCAGGGAAATAGGCGATCTTCTCTTTCAAAGGAAGATGTCAATGCAACCAGATGGGATCAATTGAAGACGACTTTACAGTCTGGAAAGCACAAGGTTTGTTTAATCTCCTAATTACTTTTTTCTGTGTTTAATCTCCTGCGTTCCTATTTACTTTTTGGACATTTGCCTGTTTATCAACCAATGTTTATTTCTTTTGATTGTGTAATATTCCGATTTCTCAATTACAGTCATATCTGCTGGTTCATCTTATTATGTTAAACACTAGTGCTAATTGTTCTATGTTTCAGGCTCAGGGGCTTCGTAGATGTGTGGAAGAGATTGTCTTCTCATACACATATCCTAGACTTGACATGGAGGTAAAAGAGAATTCATCAGTTGTATGAGTTTGCAATAGTAATGTCCAAGATGGTTTTCACTCCTAATCAACTTTATACCCATGCCAGGTATCAAAGCACATGAATCATTTACTAAAAGCTCCCTTTTGTATACATCCAAAAACAGGTAAGAGTCATAATGCATTCAATTCCCGACTTCCTGTGTTAGTTTGTAATGTGATAATAAGGTGGCATGCTCTTATGTTCAAGAGAGGATTATACATATGCATGGCATGTCCTTTTGTAACCTCTAGACTCCAGAACATATACATTCACTTAAAATCCTTAACCTTTTCATTTAGTTTATTCTGATGAGTCAGCTGAATTATTCTAACAGCTGCAGGATTTTTTTTTTGTCACACAGTGCACCCTTTTGCTGACAATTTATTGTTGTTTCTTTTTCCAGGTTGTGTTTGTGTTCCAATTGATCCCAATAACTGTGATGAATTTGATCCTGCAACCGTTCCAACGCTATCACAGGTATGGTCGGTCCATAGAACCTAGCATGAATTAAGACACTGTCATTTCATATTCTTCCAAGCATCATGGTACCATGCTGATTTGCTAAAACAAGTACACTTGCAGCTTTTCAGAGAGCTCAATGCTGCTGGTTTTCAGACGGATTCTGAAAATAAAGTGTTTATAGCCATGCACCTTCCGCAATTTGTGTGAAAACATATTATTTCGTGATTTCCCAATTCTAGTACGATGCAGCCTTGCCTAATAGACTAAGGCAATAGGCTAATATGCCATGTTTTCACAATCCTATTCTGAGTTTCAGATTGCAAGGTGTGGACTCTATTTCCTATTTCATATTTCTGGCAATGCCGCAATCCATATGCATCTATGACTCTGTGAACAAAAAAATATTCGACCGACACAGAAACTTTTTTTCTTCTTTGAAACCATGCAGAAGCTTAGGCACACATGATTGTTTCTGTTAGGATTCTTGCTTACTTTCAGCTAAGCTCTTCTCAGGTCCTTGATATCATGCGATCTTGTGGTTGAAACCATTTAATCTTGCCCTTGAGCATTCTCTTACTAGGAATTAACTCTTTTCTATCTCATTATTCTGACATCCTCGGGCATAAGTCTGAATCATTTTCTGCCATTTAATTTTGCAGGAGGAACTGGAAAGTGCATACAATGCAAAACTCCTACAATCCAAGAATTCGCTGAACTGGTAAAATATATGCATGTTTCTGTTCTACGTCGATCAGCTCCCCCTCCCAGAGTATTTCAGCTGGGGCACGGACCTCGTGCTACATGGATTTAGGATTGTTTCTTTGGCTTTGCCTGTCTGTTGCATGCCTGGGATGCATGGTAGGCTATATTTAGGTTTAAGTGACTCCAGGGAAAATTAATACTCTCTCCGTTTCAAATTACAAGTCGCTTTGATTGTTTCAGTACATCCAAGAAAAAAATCAAAGCGACTTATAATTTAGAACAGAGGAAGTATAGCGCACTTGCTGTGCATCTTAGGCTACATATGTGTAGCAACATGGAACAAGCCTAATTGCATAATGTGATCATTAGTATTAACCTTCTGTAGATATGTTTCATAAGATCAGCAGAAAGACCATGAATATATCGGTTGCTATCAGTGCTATCCTCATTTGTTTCATGTATCTTAAAGATCGCCGCATCATTGATCTAGCTTTTCGATCAGGGGCAGAAAAAAAAGGTTTGTTACTAGTAATGACGTGAGCAAGAAACAAAACAAAACAGAGTACGTAGTGTGTACCGCGTCGCATCTGAGCTGACACGGTACGCGTGCGTGACCAAGGGTAAACTGGATCTCGCTTGCTTGGTGCAGTTGGTGAGCATACACGCAAACACGCAGTGGTTGTGCAGAGGCACACGTCAGTACGTCACACAAATCTCTCTCCATGACTTTGGCTCTAGGTTCTCAGCTCCTAGTAACGACGCCGATCGAGAATAGAAGATCACGTCGTCTCTGCGCAAGTGGCATTTTTTTTAGCAGACTGCGCAAGTGGCATTCGTTAGTCTTCGTGGTGACGCAAGAGCAGAGCAGACGTCGCCTGTCGTCTCACTGTCTATTTGCACATCTACACATTGCACGTCGCACTGTGTACACACTTCGTAAATTAACAATTATTCCCTCTATCCCGATTTAATTGTCGTTTTTGGTTTTCGTGCCACAAGTTTGACTCGATTTGTAGAAAATACTAGTAACATTTGTATCTCCAAATAAATTTATTAAAAAACTAGATTCAAAGATCTTTCCGATGATACTAATTATGTACCATAAATAATAATATTTTTTAATATATATTTTGTTAAAGTTGTTTATCGGGAAACGAGAACGACAGATATTCTGGGACGGAGGGAGTACGGAGTAGTACTGAACAGAAGACAGTCGCTTCCTGACTGTAGGTTTTCAAGTCCCACAGTGGTGAAAAGACCGGGCCAATGTGATATGAAATGGAAGCAGAGGAGCCGGATTAGTATTTTGTTAGCACTTAAAGCAATGAAATTAAGCACTCTACTAAGGATTTGTCAAGCTTAGGGATTTTCCTAACTAAGCTAGCTAGTGGCGGAGCTTAGTTAGGATTTGTCAAGCTTAGGGATTTTCCTAACTAACCCTACTCTCTGAGGCTAACTAGTGGCATTAAGTTGGGATCTTACTTCTCATTTACCAAAAATGATATTGTCAACGATATCAGCAGGATGTTTGTACTGACTTCTTCGTCAATCTTGAGATTTGTTGGTCCAATCTTTTAGAGGTGCCGAGCTAAGCATGTTTGCATGTATGTTAGCAAACTTAGCATCTATGTCCCTACTATGATTTTAAAAACCGGAGTGAAATGCACGGTAGGTTCATGAATTATTAAAATGATTATCGGAGTCCTTCAACTTTTCAAGTGGTTTATTCTAAATTCACTCTAGATTCAATCGTAGACCTGAATTTAGAATTTGAATGGACTACCTGAAAAGTTAAAAGACCTATATGATTAGTTCATGGATCTAGATGAGAATACGAGAAAAGTATAGGACGTAGTCCCTCCATCCTAGAAAGGATGTAATTCTAGGATTCATGTGTTATTCGAAAAAGAATGCAATTCTAGCTTCATAAGTACGTGTGGTATCCTAAAAATGTGTACTCTACAGATGTATTGTATGATGCAACAAACTATAGAGTTTATAGGTGTAATCATTTACTTTTGTGAAGAATAAAAAAACAAGGGTACATACGTCTTTTTATTTTTATGGTGTGCTAGCTTCTTGATACGTGAAAATTGCATTCTTTGGATGGAGTACATTGTATTTCGTTCTAAGAATAGCTTGACAATGACCTTCAACAATCAAGATGACACGCTGGTAAAATCATCAGAATTGCAAGCCCTAGCTTTAATCGCACCAGTGGCGGAGCCAGAAATGCGTTTATATATATATATATATATATATATATATATATATATATATATATATATATATATATATATATATATATATATATATATATATATATATAATAGTTAAATTAAAAAATCCAGTACAAATGGGGGTCTTTCCTCTCCCCCGTCACTCCACTGGTCGCACCGTGCGAAAACCACGACTGTTGGCACACTCGTTCCTAATCGGACGGTGTTGTTTGAGAATGTAATTTAGCCGCCATTGTTTTTCTGTTCTTATCTCTCTTGCTCACAAATCTTATGTGTTTGGACCTTGGCATCGAAGTTCAGACCGGTAATCGCCTGCCGAGTTTCTCTACTAAAAAAAACTCAACAGAAGCCAACCAGATTATTATTAATTAATTAATTACATGTATGTATGACACATCACCCAACCCAACATTCGTGTTGAAATAATCTCCAATATAACAAGCGTATAATGGTATAGATCCCCTTGCATAACTCAAAAGTATTATTTGGTCAACACACGCAGCCGACACAGGGAGAGGCAGTGACTAAGACGTCATCATAATAAGCAATAAGAACAGGGACCAATTAGATGAAGTGATCGTGTCAAATACTCTTCGGATGATGCATTCATGCATGCTGAGAAATAAGAACTGTTTGGGAATTAGAGCAGCCGCCATTATTTTCCTCAAAAAAAAATTAAAATAGAGCAGCCGTGTCCATCACCATCAGCGGCAACAACTAGCAAACACAAATGATCCATGGAGGACAAGAAACATACAAGATTGAAAGACAGAGCTCCTGTCACCGTGTTCAAGAAAAACATATAAAGGTCATGAAACACAAGAATATATTTCGAGGAATTTTGTTAGGACAAACTTGTACAGAGAAAAAAAAAGGACATGGTACCACCGGCTCGTTGGAAGTTGCAGCGGAATTTGTGTTGCTTTCCAAATAGTTCCTGAACAACCAGAGAAACCGATGTTTGAACAAATGATGCTTAAATCCCTACTGTACCATGACAAAGATGCACTAAAACCACGTTATTATCTTATTAAAGTAACTTCAAATTACATGTTCAAAGCGACACAAGAGGATGGATGATCACACACATGCATGAGTGTGAGATGATCGAAAACGAGAGCAATATCTCACCAACGGCCAATGGGCGACTCAACGAACCCGACGTGCCACCAGATTGTGCCGCTGCTGCAATGAACAGCAGCAAGTCGCAGGTCACGTCAGGATCTGATGCAAACGGTTCTGTGCCGGGGTGTGATGTGAAGGTCTCGCGCTGCAGTTTGGGAAGTGCAAATAATCATGCTGTGATGAGGAGGAGATTACGAACGAAATCCCACTGGTCAAGAGAAAAGAAATGACGGATTAAGATAGGGGTTATGGAGGATGGTTGACCCACCACCTTACATGGCAATATAGTGAGATGAACTGACCACCATCTGAATGCGATTAGAGATCTGAAAACAAAAGATGCAGTGCAGGCCTATCATTAGTATACTCCTGCACCAACAGACAGCCCCGTTCGCTTGTCTTAAATTTGGCTTGTTCGGCTTGTTTTTTCAGCCAGAACAGTATTTTTCTCTCACAACAATTCAACCGGAACAGTGTTTTTCAGCCAGTTTCAGCCAAAGTTCAGATCAGCGAACGGGGCCCAGATAGTATTTATATCTCAGTGCATTTCTTTGTCCATATTCTTTTCTTGAGATATATCACATATAATATACTCTTTTGTTTAGATTTTGATCAGGCGTGGGACAACTATTGGCAAATTGCTAAGCTGCCGGATTCAGTTTATCCTAATGGAAAACTACGTAGGAGCTCCTCTCCTCCTGACGTGACCGGACGCGGTATCATTCTCATCATTCAGTCCACTATTCCTTGGTTTCAAGTACACCAACTATTCATCTAAAAAAGGTACAACAATTATATGTCTTGCTCATCAACTCATCAAATTGTAGTCCGTGTTTAGTTGTTCATTCTATGCCTCAGAAATAAATGCAAGTATTTGCCAAAAAAAATCCGTAGATAGATAGAATAGAAGGTAGGAGTCATGTGTGCCACTGCCAGAGTTAAAAAGAATCTTTCTGTAGTAGTAGAGCAAAAAGGCCTCCGAAATAGGCTTAGTTGTTCTTTTAAGAATAATTCAGGCTGTTAGTGGCATGTTCGTTTCGGCTAAAACGATCATAGATTATTTATTGCTGTCTGATTTATTTGGTTTAGTGTAAGAAAAAAATACTATTTTAGCTTATAATCTATGATCGTATACGATTGTATAAGTCCAGCGGAATAGGTTTATGGCTGATCGCCTAAATCCTCACAAAAGTAGGCTATAGTACTAGCTGAAATCGATGACCACCGAGACTGAGACACTGAATAGTGAATGCAGAGAAAAAGCTGCCCCTCGACTATTATTCCAAACAGGAAGCATCCTTGAAGCAGCCAAATTGTCAAAAATTCGTGCAGTGCAGGCGACATGATTTTGGTTGTTTCTGTTGATTGGGTCGTCCAAGCATAAGCATAGAGGCTAAAGAAGGTTACATAAACAAAGCTAAAGGAACAGCACAAGCGGCCAACAAACACGGGGAATAATAACAAGACCGAAAGCGTTTCTCTCTCTTTTACTTTCGTGTTGTGATGAAAAGTACCGGTACTGATACGATTTTCAAAGGTACCGATACTTGTCTTTCTCATGCAATCATTTGATTGAACACTATACAATCCATCTTTTAGTGTGTATGATTTGGAAATCAGAGAAAGAAGAACATAAGCAATCAAGTTCAGTGAAAAAGGTACTAGCAGTAACAGCATCTTACGAGTGGGTGAGATTTCAGGATCATCTTATTAAAGGATGAGATTAGCAGCTACATAAACAGGCTCAACTGTTCAAGACAAGAACTCAGCTGTATGTCTATTCATCAATCAACAATAAATGGGAAATGATTCTATGCTCCATATTGGTACAAATCCTGAACCAAGTGAGTAGGGATGAAAACGGATCGGATACGAACGGATATCACTCATATTATATTTGTTTTCATATTTCTGTTCGGATTCGGATTCGGACACGGATAGCGTTCGGATACATATACGAATACGGATTGACTCGGTTACGGATACGAATAATGAGTATCGAATACGGTATGAATCGGATTCGGAGAAGGTCGGATACAAATATCTATTCGGATATTGAGTAAAAGCAGCATATATATATATATATATCATACGTGCGCAAACCATTACACCACTCTATGAGTACATAATCCATCTAGATTAAGCCGAAAGACTAAAGAGTAAAGCAACAAATAAGATAAAGATACAGATACATCATACATCATACATCATACATCATACAAGCACCAATCTTCGCGGCATGAGTAGAAATAGCCAAGCTCATGGCTTCATGGGTCTTATGGAGTCATGGTCATGGATTCAAGATCTACAATCCTTATATAGGTAATTTTTCATTTGAGAAAGTTTGAATAAAATGTAATTCAAATTTCACAAGTGTGTGACATAGTTTTAGAAAGTCTATATGAGATTCAAGAATTTGTGACTAGTGTTTGATAAAACTTTCTCAAATGGGAAAATGAGTTATGTAACAATTGTAGATCTTGCTGAGATAATCAAACTTGGTATTCAGAGATTTTTCATCTGAGGTCATTTAGTATCTCATTTGAGCAAGTTTGACCAAGTCAAAGTTGGTCAAATAAAAAAAACAAGACTTTGACTCTAGTATTATGAACTCTAAATGACTTCAAATTGAAAAGTTTTGAATACCAAGTTTGTTAAACTCATCAGGATCTACAATTGTTGTTTTGGTCAACTTTCTATTTGAGATAGTTTGGACAGTTCAAATTTGTGATTTTTAAATTTCAACACCTACAAACTAGTTTTCGGAACCCTAGATTGTCTCAAATTCAAAAGTTTTGAATATCAAGTTTGTTCAGCTCATCAAGATTTACAATCCTTATATAGGCCATTTTTTCATTTGAAAAAGTTTGAACAAAATATAGTTCAAATTTCATAAGTGTGTGACATAGTTTTAGAAAGTCTATATGAGATTCAAGAATTTGTGACTAGTGTTTGATAAAAATTTCTCAAATGGGAAAATGAGCTATGTAACAATTGTAGATATTGCTGAGATGATCAAACTTGGTATTCAGAGATTTTTCATCTGAGGTCATTTAGTGTCTCATTTGAGCAAGTTTGACCAAGTCAAATTTGGTCAAATGAAAAAACAACACTTTGACTCTAGTATTATGAACTCTAAATGACTTCAAATTGAAAAGTTTTGAATACCAAGTTTGTTAAACTCATCAAGATCTACAATTGTTGTTTTGGTCAACTTTCTATTTGAGAAAGTTTGGATGGTTCAAATTTGTGATTTTTAAATTTTGATGCCTACAAACTAGTTTTTGAAACCCTAGATGGTCTCAAATTGAAAAGTTTCGAATACCAAGTTTGTTCAGCTCATCAAGATCTACAATCCTTATATAGGACATTTTTTCATTTGAGAAAGTTTGAACAAAATGTAGTTCAAATTTCACAAGTGCGTGACATAGTTTTAGAAAGTCTATATGAGATTCAAGAATTTGTGACTAGTATTTGATAAAACTTTCTCAAATGGGAAAATAAGCTATGTAACAATTGTAGATTTTGCTGAGATGATCAAACTTGGTATTCAGAGTGTTTTCATCTGAGGTCATTTAGTGTCTCATTTGAGCAAGTTTGACCAAGTTAAATTTGGTCAAATGAAAAAACAACACTTTAACTCTAGTATTATGAACTCTAAATGACTTCAAATTGAAAAGTTTTGAATACCAAGTTTGTTAAACTCATCAGGATCTACAATTGTTGTTTTGGTCAACTTTCTATTTGAGATAGTTTGGATAGTTCAAATTTGTGATTTTTAAATTTCAACACCTACAAACTAGTTTTCGGAACCCTAGATTGTCTCAAATTCAAAAGTTTTGAATATCAAGTTTGTTCAGCTCATCAAGATTTACAATCCTTATATAGGCCATTTTTTCATTTGAAAAAATTTGAACAAAATATAGTTCAAATTTCATAAGTGTGTGACATAGTTTTAGAAAGTCTATATGAGATTCAAGAATTTGTGACTAGTGTTTGATAAAAATTTCTCAAATGGGAAAATGAGCTATGTAACAATTGTAGATATTGCTGAGATGATCAAACTTGGTATTCAGAGATTTTTCATCTGAGGTCATTTAGTGTCTCATTTGAGCAAGTTTGACCAAGTCAAATCTGGTCAAATGAAAAAACAACACTTTGACTCTAGTATTATGAACTCTAAATGACTTCAAATTGAAAAGTTTTGAATACCAAGTTTGTTAAACTCATCAAGATCTACAATTGTTGTTTTGGTCAACTTTCTATTTGAGAAAGTTTGGATGGTTCAAATTTGTGATTTTTAAATTTTGATGCCTACAAACTAGTTTTTGAAACCCTAGATGGTCTCAAATTGAAAAGTTTCGAATACCAAGTTTGTTCAGCTCATCAAGATCTACAATCCTTATATAGGACATTTTTTCATTTGAGAAAGTTTGAATAAAATGTAGTTCAAATTTCACAAGTGCGTGACATAGTTAGAAAGTCTATACGAGATTCAAGAATTTGTGACTAGTGTTTGATAAAAAATTTTCAAATGGGAAAATGAGCTATGTAACAATTGTAGATCTTGCTGAGATGATCAAACTTGGTATTCAGAGATTTTTCATCTGAGGTCATTTAGTGTCTCATTTGAGCAAGTTTGACCAAGTCAAATTTGGTCAAATGAAAAAACAACACTTTAACTCTAGTATTATGAACTCTAAATGACTTCAAATTGAAAAGTTTTGAATACCAAGTTTGTTAAACTCATCAAGATCTACAATTGTTGTTTTGGTCAACTTTCTATTTGAGATAGTTTGGACGGTTCAAATTTGTGATTTTTAAATTTTGACGCCTACAAACTAGTTTTCGGAACCCTAGGTTGTCTCAAATTGAAAAGTTTTGAATATCAAGTTTGTTCAGCTCATCAAGATCTACAATTTTTATTTTGATCATTTCTCCATCCAAGGTCGTTTGAACTTAAACGGATAGTATCCGGACGGATATATCCGTTTTTTTACTCGGATTATCCGTATCCGCCGGATACCGACGATATCATATTTGTATTTGATATCCGTGTAAACTATCCATTTAAGTATCCGTATCCGGAAAAAAATCCGAATATCCATATAATTATCCATTTAAGTGTTCATATTTGTTCGGTCGAACGGACGGTCGGATAAATATCCGTACCATTTTCATCCATACAAGTGAGTAGCACGAGACAACAATGTCTGTCACTAAGGCTGTGTTTAGTTCCAGGAAGTTAGAATTTTAGGCTACTGTAGCACGTTTGTTTTTATTTGGTAAATAGTGTTCAAACATGGATTAATTAGGCTCAAAACGTTCGTCTCGTAATTTCTCACCAAACTGTGCAATTAGTTTTTTTTTTGTCTACATTTAATGCTCCATGCATGGACCGCAAACATTCGATGTGACAGGTACTGTAGCACTTTTTAAGATATTGGGGTGAAACTAAACAAGAGCTAACAAGTAACAACAAACCCCGGTCCTGGGTTTTTTTTTTTTTTTGACCACGTCCACGGCCACAAAAGGGGGCCAAAAATTTCGACACAACAGCAAGAAAGCGAAAGGACCACAAATTCACGAGCAGGCAGGTCAATTAGGTAGGAAAAATCTAGTCACTGCTGCCCAAATTTTATTATGCCCCCAAACATGAACAAGATCGTCGCAAAACGAAGTGGTCAACTGTGCCAATGATCCAAGCACAATAAACAAAGATAGAGGGCATGAGCAAATGGTGCACGCACAGAGGCCCAAAAAAAGAGAAGCCCCAAAGGAAGCGCCTATATATACCAAATTGAACACACGGCAACAGCACACACTGGACACGAATCACTAGTAGACACAGCAAGCAAAAAACCAAATATTCCACTGCCCTTACCGTTGCATGCAGACAAGTGCGGCCCGGCGATGACGAGGATGAGCTCGAGGGCGGTGGCGGCCGCCTTCCTGGTGCTCACGGTCGCCTGGCCGCTGCTGGCCTCGGCGCAGCCAGCGCCGAGCATGCCTCCGCCGTCCCTGCCTGCGGCGGCGGCCACGAACAACTCGCGGTTGGAGAAGGCGTACGTGGCGCTGCAGGCGCTGAAGCGCGCCATCACGGACGACCCCAAGAAGCTGACCAAGAACTGGTGCGGGCCCGACGTGTGCAACTACTTCGGCGTATACTGCGCGCCGGCGCCTGACGACCCCTGCCAGCGCACGGTGGCTGGCGTGGACCTCAACCACGGCGACCTCGCCGGCACGCTCCCTGAGGAGCTGGGCCTCCTGTCCGACCTCGCCGTCTTCCACCTCAACTCCAACCGCTTCTGCGGCTCCCTCCCCGAGTCCCTCCGCTCCCTCCACCTCCTCCACGAGATCGATGTCAGCAACAACCAGCTGTCCGGCCCCTTCCCGTCGCAGCTCCTCTGCCTCCCCAATGTCCAGTACGTCGACATCAGGTGAGCACGCATACAGTACACGCATCAGATTACTTGAACCTGCGAAAGAAGCTGTATATTAGTGCAACTAAATTATGTGATGCATGTGTGTGTGTGAAGGTTTAACAACTTCTGCGGCGAGGTGCCGGCGGCCATCTTCGACAAGAAGATCGACGCGCTTTTCATTAACAACAACCACTTCGAGTTCTCGCTGCCGGTCAGTTTCACCAACTCGACGGCGTCGGTGATCGTGCTGGCGAACCTGCCGCGGGTGAGCGGCTGCCTGCCGAGCAGCATCGGCGACATGGCCGGAACGCTCAACGAGCTAATTCTTCTCAACAGCGGCATCTCCTCCTGCATCCCGCCTGAGATCGGCAAGCTGGACAAGCTCACCGTGCTCGACCTCAGTTTCAACAACATCGCCGGCACGCTGCCGGATACGATCGGCAACATGCGCGCGCTGGAGCAGCTCGACGTCGCGCACAACCAGCTCGCCGGCGAGATACCCGAGAGCATCTGCGAGCTGCCGCACCTCAAGAACTTCACCTACTCGTACAACTTCTTCTGCGGCGAGCCGCATCGGTGCCTCGAGGTGCCGCGCATCGACGACCGGCAGAACTGCATTGCTGGGCGCCCCGACCAGCGGCCAGGCGAGCAGTGCATCTCATTCCTACACCAACCTCGGGTACAGTGCGATGCCCATGGGTGCATCGCGCCACCATCGCCGCCACCGCCACCTCCACCAGTGCATGCTCCTCCGCCGCCTGTATACTGATCTGTGGTAACTTGGAATTGCTTCCTGCCTTGTGGTGTGAAAATTGAAGGGTAAATGCATACACATGGTATATACTGTAATTTTTATTTCTCAACAAAAGAGTAATA
This sequence comes from Miscanthus floridulus, assembly GCF_019320115.1. NCBI lineage: Eukaryota > Viridiplantae > Streptophyta > Magnoliopsida > Poales > Poaceae > Miscanthus > Miscanthus floridulus. The sequence goes on along the minus strand of NC_089580.1, from coordinate 34,760,052 downwards.
ATGGATTCATAGATTTTCATTACGGAATGCTTCGCATATTCTCAAAAGAAAAATATTTACACTGCACAACTCAACTGGAAGTTTGGTGAAAGAGACTTATCAATGTATTCCTTTATTGTTTCTTGTACTGGTTTTTTAATGTTGTAGTACTGAAAGTCATAGCTAAGTAATGTTCTCTTAGCAGTACGATCTGCAAATACTTCACTTCTCATCACATTTATCAGTATAAATAGTTGAGTTATGGCTGTAGTTTAGATGAGGGACCATGTCTAGACAGAATTAGGACCACTATTAAAGTGGGAGGAAACAAAGAAAAACGACATAAGGATAGCCGCATCGTTTTGCGTTTTACAGGTAAAAAATGATATAAATGTTGGGATAATCATGCAACCTTTGGGTGTTCATAAGAGTTGGTACATTACAGTGTTGAAAAGTTATGTTTGACAACAATATATGACCTATTCAAGAATTGAAGCTAAGAAAACAGAGGAACAAGAAAACAGAGGATGATAAATTAAAAAAGAATCTAGTTCAGTACACCAAATGATGTACAGTAGTGGAATAATGCATTTGATAAGGATTGGTCAAAGGAGAATATAAAAAGGCGCTCTCATGGATTCCAGCTGCAAAGAGCGTTTTCTTCTACTCTATGGTTGATCAACTCAAAGGGCAAGAAACTTCCTCTACCTCTCATCTTGGCTGGCTCCAGGCAGGCAGGATTTCTTCATGCAAGTACTCAACATACATCTTTACCTTTATCCATATAACTTCTACTTCATGTCCTTGTCACATGATCGACCTACTAAAAGATTGCATAACTGAAAAGAGTATGATGTACAACATCCAAGTATATCTGGTAAGAGTAAAGCATGCTAACGATTTTCTGGAGATGGGTGACTAATAGAGGAAGGGCAATAGGCTTAGATTACTTAACCAGATTACAGGAGGAGTTACACGTATATATAGGAGAGCAGGGAGAGCCCAAAGGACCTGGCCAGCCTGGAGGTGGCGCATAGGACTAAGAGATTACAGCTAAGAGGTAATTAATTCTAACACCCCCTGCAGTCGGAACGTCATTAGAGCGAACGTTCAGACTGGAGCAGAAATCCATAAATACAGAAGAAGGAAGCCCCTTGGTGAAGACATCGGCGAACTGCGACGTGGTGGGAACATGAAGAACACGGACGGCTCCAATGGCGACCCGTTCCCGGACGAAGTGGAGGTCGATTTCCACATGCTTGGTGCGCTGATGCTGAACGGGGTTGGTGGAGAGGTAGACGGCGCTGACGTTGTCGCAGTAGACGAGGCAGGCTGAATCCAGAGGATGGTGAAGCTCCTGTAGAAGCTGTCGCAGCTAGGAGGCTTCAGCGACACCGTTGGCAACGGCACGGTACTCGGCCTCGGCGCTTGACCGAGAAACGGTGGGTTGACGCTTAGACGACTAGGAAACAAGGCCGCCTTCGAGGAAGACAGCGTAGCCTGAGGTGGAACGGCGGGTGTCGGGGCAGCCGACCTAGTCGACATCGGTGTACACGACGAGCTGAATTGGAGTAGATCTGGGAATGACCAGACCATGACCGATAGTGCCCTAAAGGTAGCGAAGAATCCGCTTGGCAGCAACAAGATGAACTTCCCGGGGATCATGCATGTGTAGGCAGACTTGTTGGACGGCGTATGCAATGTCAGGCCGGGTGAAGGTCAGGTACTGAAGAGCTCCCACAAGGCTGCGGTAGGCTGTAGGATCATCAACAGAAGGGCCGACATCAGTAGACACTTTGGCACAAGTGTCGACAGGGGTAGAGCATGGTTTACAGCCGCTCATGCCGTGTCGAGTGAGGATGTCCAGAGTGTAATGACGTTGTGAGAGAAAGAGAGTATCCCTGTGTCGCTGAACTGCCACGTCGAGAAAGTGGTGCAGGGGACCGAGATCAGTCATGGCAAATTCCTTCTTCAGTGCATCAATCACACGGTGTAGGAGCTGCTCAGAGGAGGCTGTAAGGATAATATCATCCACATATAGAAGCAAGTAGACTGTCGCGGTGCCACGGCGATATATGAAGAGAGAGGTGTCTGACTTGGCTTTAGTGAAACCTAGTGAGAGCAGAAAAGAGGCAAACCGGCTGTACCATGCTCGCGATGCCTACTTTAAGCCGTAGAGGGATCTGTTGAGCTTACAGACGTGTCCAGGAATAGCAGGATCAGCAAAGCCAGTGGGTTGAGAGCAATACATTGTTTCTGACAAAGTCCCGTGGAGGAAGGCATTCTTTACATCAGGTTGATGGATGGGTCAATCCCGAGAGTGAGCTAGAGTGAGGATGGTGCGAACGGTAGCGGGCTTGACGACGAGACTAAAAGTCTCATCGTAATCAACTTCGGGGCGCTGTGTGAACCCATGGAGCACCCAACGAGCCTTGTATCTGTCTAAGGAGCCATCAGCATGAAACTTGTGTTTGAAGATCCATTTTCCAGTGACCACATTTGCCTTGGCAGGCTGAGGAACGAGATCTCAAGTGTGGTTGTCCAAGAGGGCAGCAAATTCTGCTTCCATGGCCCGACGCCAGTGCGGATTAGCAAGAGCATCACGACAGGACCACGGCAGTGGGGACAGAGCCTCAGTGTGTAGAGCAAGGCGAGGCTGCCTGTATCCGGACTTCCCACGGGTCGCCATGCCATGAGAGTTGGCGATTGGCGGGATGGAGACGGCTCCTGTTGGCAGTGGAGGACCACTCTTGACGTAGCGTGGTGGAGAGGGAATCATGCCGGAGCGTCGAGGAGGAGCCCCAGCGGGGGACTCAGGTGGCGAGCTGGGTGCGGGGGCACGCCGGGTGTAGACATGGACGATGGGCAGCTTGCTGAAGGAGGAAGCCGGGGACACCTGCATAGGGGGCTCTGTGGGCGCATGTACAGGGGGCGCTGTGGGCGCATGTAGAGGGGACGCTGGCAGAGGGGGCGTCATGGATGCCTGTACAGCGGGCGCATGTGGAGGGGGGCCATGGGCGCGGTGAAGCCGGGTGGAGGAGACCGGGACGCTGGCGTGCCCGGAGTGGGCACCGAGGCGCCCATTGGTCTGGGTATGGTGAAGCCTGGCGGAGGCGACCTGGATGTCGGTGTGCCCAGTCCCGGCGCTAGGGTGACTGAAGACACCAGCTGGGAGGGGGCCCGTAGAGGTGTAGGTGCTGGTAGGGTGCCAGCGACTCTAGGTGTACCTACAGGGAGAAAAGGGACTAACGGAGGGTCATCATCAGTTAGAAAATCCAGTTCGTGTGTAGGTGGTGAGGGCCGACGAAGTGAGAAAGGGAACATTGTTTCGTCGAAAACAACATGGCGAGAGATGATGACACGGTTTGTGGTGAGGTCGAGGCACCTTTAACCCTTGTGATTGGGAGAGTAGCCAATGAAAACGTATAAAGAAGAGCGCGGGGCAAGTTTGTGAGGAGTGGTAGCGGTGAGATTAGGGTAGCAGGTGCACCCGAAGGCCCGGAGGTCATGATAGGAAGGGTGAGTGCCATAGAGTGCGAAGAAGGGAGTGCTCATGTTTAGCGTTTTGGTGGGGAGGCGATTTATGAGGTGGGTGGCAGTAGCAAGTGCATCGGCCTAGTAGGAGGGGGCATGGACGCTTGGAAGAGCAGGGTGTGGGTGACATTGTTGGTGGTGCGAAGCATGCATTTAGCTTTGCCATTTTGCTGCGAGGTGTAGGGGCATGACATGCAGAGAGAAACACCTTTGGCAAGAAAGAAAGCACGAGACGCAGAGTTGTCAAACTCACGACCGTTGTCACATTGCACGGATTTGATGGTACAACCAAACTGAGTGTGCACAGAGGCGAAGAAATTGGAGAGGACAGTAAAAGTGTCAGACTTTAATCGAAGAGGAAAAGTCCAAAGAAAATGAGAGCAATCATCGAGAATAATGAGATAATATTTAAATCCGGATACACTGACAATAGGGGATGTCCACAGGTCACAATGTATCAGATCGAAATGTTTAGGTGCTCTAGACAAGGAACTAGTAAAAGGCAAGCGGACATGGTGCCCAAGCTGACAGGCATGGCAGATGGAGTCATCTTTAGACTTGCTGCAGATAATGGAAGATGACTGGGCGAGACTCTGAAGGGCAGCCCTGCCGGGGTGGGCAAGACGACGATGCCAGGTAGTTGGAGAAGGAGTGGCCACAAGAGCACAAGGATTAGAAGGCGACGACGGGAGCTGTAAGGTGTAGAGAGGCCCTGAGCTATTACATCAAAGGAGGGTGTTCCTGGTACGGAGATCCTTCACAGAGACACCAAGAGGGTCAAACTCCATAGAAAACAAAGTTATCGGTAGTGAACTTACGAACAGAAAGATTTTTAATGATGTCAGGAGCTATAAGGACATTGTTGAGATGGAAAGGGCCAGGAAGAGTGGAGTATCCAGTGCCAACAACCGGGAGAGTGATGCCATTTCCCACAACAATGGAGGAAGGAAAAAGAGGAGGATGGAGATACGGTAATCGTACCAGGGTTGGAGGCAATGTGAGACAAAGCACCCGAGTCAATCACCCAGTCCGAGGAGTTAGGTGGCGGGGTGAGGGTGACGGTGCTAAAGGCGTTGGCGAGGGACTGGGGATCCCACGGTGACCAAGCAAGAGGCGTCGGAGGTGGTGCTAGCGTCTAGGTAGGATGAGATGCCTGGGTGGGCACCTGGTGGTATGTCCCAGGAGCCAAAGGGTAGTAGGCTGGAGGCACGCCAGCCACCAGAGCGTGCTGCTGCAGCTGCTACGACGGAGGCGGGCCGGTGCGGGGAGGTGGACCGCGAGGGCCACCGGGAGTGGACCCGGGCCACATGTGGATGGACCTGGTCCATGGGTTGAGGAGGGAGGGCCACTGGGAACCACTTGGTGAGCCACTGTTCGAGCCGCCTTGGCCACGGCCGCCACGATGACACCAGCCATGGCCACTACCAGACGAGGCCCCTCGACATTCTGTTGAGGACGCGGGGTTGCAGACCCAGAGGTTGGCTAGGATGCAGGTGGCTTACTGGACGAAGAGACGACGAGAGCCGATGGAGGTGCCGAGGAAGGTGCCATGTTGAGCTCGGCCAGGCGCAAGTCGGCGTGGATGTCCGCAAAGGAGGGGAACGACTTCTGGCGCGTGATGAACTGCGACATGAACTGGAAGCGTTCATTGAGGCCTCGCAATATGTTTAGCACCAGAGTACGGTCATGGACGGGCTCACCAAGATCGGCAAGGGCATCAACCATGCCCTTCATCTTGCGGTAGTAGTCGTCGATGGAGAGGGCGCCTGGGAGAGGGTGCGGAACTCAGCATCGAGGAGCATGGCACGTGACTCGCGATTGTTCAGGAACTGCTGTTCAATGTCGAGCCACGCTGCCGAGCGGAGATGCCATCACACTCATGGATGACATCTAGAAGGTCGGTGGAGATGGTGTTGAAGATCCAGGAGACGATGAAAGGTCCTAATGGCTAGAGGGGGGGTGAATAGCCTAATAAAAATTTCTATAACAACACTTAACAAAAGGTTAGACAATTATGAGGCGAAGCAAGTGTTGCGCTAGCCTACTCAAAATGCAAGCCACCTATCACAATTCTAGTTTAGATAGTATCGATTCACACAAGAGGTATGACACTACCCTATGTTAGTGTGCTCTCAAAGGCTAACTAAAGAGCCACATCAACCAAGCAAGCAAGCTCTCACAACTAGTTACACTAAAGAGTTTGTCAACTTGTTTGCGGTAAAGTAAAGAGAGTGATCAAGAAGGTTATACCGTTATGTAGATGAAGAAACCAATCAATCACAAGGATGAATAACAATAAAGACCAATCATCTCAGAATCAAAGGATGAATACAATGATTTTTACCAATGTTCACTTGCTTGCCGGCAAGCTACTCCTCGTTGTGGTGATTCACTCACTTGGAGGTTCACGCGTTAATTGGCTTCACACGCCAAACCCTCAATAGGATGCCGCACAACCAACACAAGATGAGGATCACACAAGCCATGAGCAATTCACTAGAGTACCTGTTAGCGCTCCACCGGGGAAAGGTCAAGAACCCCTCACAATCACCACAATCGGAGCCGGAGACAATCACCACCCTCCACTCAATGATCCTCGCTGCTCCAAGCCGTTTAGGTGGTGGCAACCACCAAGAGTAACAAGCGAAATCCGCAGCGAAACACGAACACCAAGTGCCTCTAGATGCAATCACTCAAGCAATGCACTTGGATCACTCCCAATCTCACTATGATGATGAATCAATGATGAAGATGAGTGGGGGGACTTTGGCTAGGCTCACAAGGTTGCTATGTCAATGAAAATGGCCAAAGATGCGAGCCATAGCCGGCCATGGGGCTTAAATAGACGCCCCCACGAAATAGAGCCGTTATACCCCTTCACTGGGCACACTGCGCTCTGACCGGACGCTCCGGTCCATTTGACCGGACGCCAGCCCTCAGCGTCCGGTCGCCCGATGGACGCCATGTGTCACCAGCTTCAAACGTTGTTCATCAGATGTCAACGGCTACGAGGCTGATCGGACGCTCCGGCAAAACTGACCGGATGTTGAAGCCCCAGCGTCCAGTCGTTTCCAGTAAGCTCCTAGAGGCGTATTTCTTCGATCGGACGCGTTCGGTCCACCTTGACCAGACACAGACCAGCGTCCGGTGCAATACCCTAGGTACTATGCCGACCGACCAGTTCGACCGGACGCAAGCTGCCAGCGTCCGGTGCTTTCAGACCCAGCGTCTGGTCAGTTGACCGATGCCAGCATCTTCGTGACCAACTTGTTTTCACTTCTAACTTCTTCACCCTTGCTCCAATGTGCCAACTACCAAGTGTATCACCTTGTGCACATGTGTTAGCATATTTTCACAAACATTTTAAAGGGTGTTAGCACTCCACTAGATCCTAAATGCATATGCAATGAGTTAGAGCATCTAGTGGCACTTTGATAACCGCATTCTGATAGAGTTTCACTCCTCTTAATAGTACGGCTATCAAACCTAAATATGATCACACTCGCTAAGTGTCTTGATCACCAAAACAAAATAGCTCCTACAAATTATACCTTTGCTTTGAGCTTTTTATTTTTCTCTTTCTTCTTTTCAAGTTTAAGCCCTTGATCATCATCATCATCATGTTATGATCTTCATTAGCTTCTCCACTTGAAGTGTGCTACCTATCTCATTATCACTTGATAAACTAGGTTAACACTTAGGGTTTTATCAATTCACCAAAACCAAACTAGAGCTTTTAATCTCCCATTTTTTGGTAATTGATGACAACCCTTATACAAAAATATAAAATAAAATTCAATTGAATCCATGTTGCTTGCCCAAGCATATTTACCATTTGTAAAAGGATATGGACAAGTTTCATGAACCCCAGATGGTAGCAATTGCTCCCCCTACATATATGCTAAGAGTTTAGATTAAAGCTTGCACATATACTTAGATAGGAAATATAGGAATCAATGTCTACCAAATGATGCTAAGGTGTAAGAGATGGACCTTTGAAGCGTGATACCAATCGGAGTGCACCAATATACCATCCTTAGCACCATTGTTAGCTCAATACCACTTGAAAACATACTTTAGAAAGATACCACTTGTAAAGACTTACTTGGAAATGAAAGTTATCTAGTGATTTCATTTCATCATTCAATCTTATAACTAACATTCATCACACAAGCATGGATGTATAAATTTAATACTTATGCCATACAAGCAAACATATGAAATGCACATATACAAATGCACTATACAAGTTCATGAGCTTGCTCCCCCTACTTGTGTGCTCAAAATGTTAATTGATTATAGATTCCTTTCATTTATCATATCTCTCCCCCTATGTCAAGTTCTCCCCTGTTGTTGTCTTTTCACTATCTTAGTACACTAATATCTTTGTTTTTCTCCTCATGTACTAGTGTCTTTATTTCTCTCTAGTGTCTTTGTTTCTCTCCCCCTAGTATCTTTGTTTCTCTCCCCCTTTGTCATCAATGACCACAAAGGTTCTAAATATAGATAGTATTACTTGTAGGGTCGAGATTATAAATGTCAATTAATGGTGTGAGGATTATTTTCCTAAATTTAGTCTAGTCTAGATCATTTACCAAAAATATTTAACTCGATTTGATCCAAGGACAAGCTTCTTCACACCTCCAAATAAGGGTTATCTTGTACCATGTTGAGTTACACACTTATAGTTCATTTTCTAGATTTAACACTAGGTTTACAAGCTCATAAACATGTTATATGCTATCACTAGATCAAGTTAAGTATAGAAGCAATAGTGATACCATATAAACATCAAATTCATTTGATTTTCATGAATGAGCCTAATAAAATAGAACCATTTAGAAAGGTCCTAATAAGATTGAAAATATGACTAGATGCACTAAACATGTCCTTAGCAAGGATGTATGTCATGCCAATCAACTTTTACCTTGGATTGCTCGAAGGAGAGGCATGTCATATGAGTGGGGGGTGCATCAACACATATTTGAGAAATCCAATATGTTCAACTCATTCCTTAGCTTGCAAAACCTTTTCTCATCCAATGGCTTGGTGAATATATCGGTAAGTTGATCTTCGGTGCCTACACTCTCAATGCAAATGTCCCCTTTTTATTGATGATGTCTTATGAAATGGTGGCGGACATCAATGTGCTTTGTTCTTGCATGTTGCACCGGATTGTTGATCAACTTAATTGCACTCTCATTGTCACATAGCAATGGCACTTTCTTGAACTTGATTCCAAAGTCACTCGAAGTGGCCTTCATCCAAAGTACTTATGCACAACAACTACGGACGGATATGTATTCGGCTTCGACGGTTGATAATGCAATACTATTTTGCTTCTTTGATGACCATGAAACAAGTGATCTTCCCAACAATTGATATGTGCCTGAGGTGCTCTTCCTTTCAACCTTGCATCCCGTATAGTTCAAGTCAGAGTAACCAACTAGCTCAAACTTTGCTTCTTTGGGATATCATAAACCAACATTTGATGTATACTTTAAGTACCTCAATATTCTTTTTGTAGCCTTCAAATGACTTTCTCTTGGTGAGGCTTGAAAAATCTTGCACATATGCATATACTAAATATGACATCCGGCCTTGATACGGTCACATAGAGTAGTCTTCTAATCATAGACCGATACAACTTTTGATCCACCATGTTTCCACTTGCATCACTATCCAAGTTGTCATTTGTTCCCATTGGTGTGCTAATGACTTTGCTATCAATCATGCCAAACTTCTTAATTATGTCCTTGATATACTTGCTTTGACTTACAAATGTACCATTCTTTAATTGCTTGATTTGAAGACTAAGAAAGTAACTCAATTATCTAATCATGGACATCTCAAACTCATTAGCCATCATCTTTCCAAACTCATCACAAAAATCTTGATTTGTTGATCCAAATATGATGACATCTACATAGATTTGCAATACAAATAGATCTTTTTCAATCTTCTTGATGAAAAGAGTGGTGTCAACCTTGCCTATTGTGAACCCTTTAAAGAGGAGGAAGTCCCTCAATCTCTCATACCATGCTCTAGGTGCTTGCTTCAAGCCATACAATGCCTTCTTAGACTTGTACACATGGTTGGGCTTCTTGTTATCTTCAAAACCAGGAGGTTGCTCAACATATACTTCTTTATTGATGTAGCCATTGAGAAATATACTCTTAACATCCATTTGATAGAGCTTGATGTTGTGGGCACAAGCATAGGCTAGCAAGATTCTAATTTCTTCCAATCTAGCAACTGGGGCATATGTTTCTCCAAAGTTAAGATATTTAACTTGTGTATATCCTTGTGCTACCAATCTTGCTTTGTTCCTTACTACTATCCTATCTTGATCTTGCTTATTTCTAAAGATCCATTTGGTTTCAATCACATTGTGTCCCTTTGATCTTTCTACCAACTCCCATACTTGATTTCTTATGAAGTTGTTAAGCTCTTCATGCATAGCATTGACCTAATCAACATCCTTCAAAGCTTCATCTATTTTCTTTGGTTCAATAAATGACACAAATGAGAAGTGTTCACAAAACGATGCCAATCTTGATCTTGTTTGTACACCTCTAGAAATATCACCAATAATTGTATCCAAAGGATGATCTCTTGCAATACTTGTTGGTTGAAGCAATGGAACTTGATTGCTTGCACTTGCTTAATCATTAGGTTGAGATGATGTACTAGTCACTTGATCTTGATCAATATCATGAAAGTCACTTGCACTAGCTTGATTTGTATCATCTTGCACATTTGAGTTAGAGAGCACTTGAACTTGATCATCTTCATCATCAATCACTTGCTTAGGACTCAATTCACCAATATCCATGTTCTTCATTGCATTTGAAAGTTGAATGCCTCTAACATCTTCTAAGTTCTCATTCTCTTCTTGTGAACCCTTGGTTTCATCAAATTCAATATTATGAACTTTCTCAAGAGTACTACTATCTAAATTCCAAACTCTATATGCTTTATTTGTAGTGGAATAACTAAGTAGGAATCCTTCATCACATTTCTTATCAAATTTGCCCAATCTAGTGCCTTTCTTTAAGATATAGCATTTGCAACCAAAGACCCGAAAATATGCAATGTTGGGCTTTCTACTATTCAAGAGCCCATATGGTGTCTTCTCTTTCAATCGGTGACAATATAGGCGGTTGCTACAATAGCAAGCCGTGTTGATAGCTTTGGTCCAAAAAGATTGACTCACATTGTACTCACTAAGCATAGATCTTGCCATATCAATGAGCGTTCTATTCTTTCTCTCAACAAGGCCATTTGATTATAGAGTGTATTTAGCCAAGAATTGATGTCTAATTCTAAATTCATCACATAACTCATCAATTCTAGTGTTCTTGAATTCACTATCATTGTCACTTCTAACTCTCTTGATGATTGTTTTAAACTCATTGTGAATACCTTTGACAAATGATTTGAATGTTGTAAATACATTATTTTTGTCCACTAGAAAGAATACCCATGTGTATCTAGTGTAGTCATCCACTATCACAAATCCATATTTATTTCCACCGATACTAGTGTATTGTGTTGGCCCAAACAAATTCATGTGCAATAACTCAAATGCTTTACTAGTGCTCATCATGCTTTTTCTTAGGATGGGTGTTTCCAACTTGTTTGCCGGCTTGACAAGAGCTACAAAGCTTATCATTTTCAAACACAACATCTTTCAAGCCTTTAACTAAGTCATACTTAATCAATCTATTCAATTGTTTCATTCCAATATGACCAAGCCTTCTATGCCATAACCAACCCATGCTAGACTTTGTGAACAAGCATGTAGACAATCTAGCTTCACTAGCATTGAAATCAACTAAGTATAGATTCTCATATCTAAAGCCTTTGAAGATCAAATTAGAGCCATCTACACTTATGATTTCTACATCATCTACTCCAAATATGCATTTAAATCCAAGATCACACAATTGAGCCACGGATAGCAAATTGAAGTTCAAGCTCTCTACTAGCAACATATTGGATATGCTCAAGTCATTGGATATTGCAATCTTACCAAGCCCTTTGACCTTGCCTTTGTCATTATCACCAAATGTGATACTATCATAGCCATCATTGCCATTGGTGTTGATTGAGTTGAACATTCTTGCATCACCAGTCATATGTTGAGTGCACCCACTATCAAGAACCCAATGCCTTTCTTCAGCTTTGTAATTGACCTACAAAAGAAGATCAATTCTTTTTAGGTACCCAAACTTGCTTGGGTCCTTGAAGGTTAGTTACTAAGCTCTTTGAACCCAAATGGCTTTCTTCTTTAAGCCCATCCATGGTTTGCCAATGAACTTAGCCTTTACACTATTTGTACCCTTAGTAAGCATATAGCATGAATCAAGCTTAATGAAGGATACATTAGCATTTTTGCTTTTGTTTTTGTATTCTTGCTCTTTGTGACCAACTTGCTTGTAACTAGTGCAAAATCAACCATTGTTCTTCACAAAACTAGTCTTGTGAAGAGCAAAGGCCGCCTTGCCTTTCTTGGAGGTATAGCCCAATCTCTCTTTGTAGAGAGAAGCTCTTTGGCTACCAAGCACATAAGCAAGCGGTCCTCACCATCATAAGCCTTAGCTAAGGTGTGAGTGAGCTTAGTGACCTCCTTCTTGAGGTTCTTATTCTCAACCACTAGTGAGGTATCATAAGTGAGACCATCACTACTAGATGAGGGAGAAGTGGAAGTGCTACAAGAAGGGTTAGTATGAGCAACAATGATAGGCATAGATAGTGATTCGTCAATTATATCACAAGTTAAACCTACATTGCAAGTGTCAACATGCTTCCTTTTATTTTGCTCATCAAACAAAGTGGAATGAGCCTTTTCAAGCTTTTTGTGAGCTTTACCAAGCTTTTCATTGGCTTCCTCTAGCCTCTCATGAGATGCATTGAGCTTATCAAAGGCTTGCTTAAGGGTTTTTAGTTCCTTTCGCAAGCTTTTGCATTCTATTCTCTTGATATCAAAGTGTTTTCTAGCATCTTCTAACATGTCAATTAATTCATCTTTAGTAGATTCATCATCATCACTATTACTATCATTTTCATTTTTATGTTCATTATCATCAATATGTTCTTCATCACTTTTATCATCACAAGATTGTACCTTAGTGGCCTTAGCCATGAAGCATGATGAAGATTCGAAGAGAGAAGGCTTCTCATTGATGACAATGCTTGCAAGAACCTTCTTCTTGGTGGTCTTGTGATCATCACTTGAGGAGTCATCACTATCCCAAATGACTACATATGAACCACCCTTCTTCTTCTTGAAGGCCATCTTGTCCTTCTTCTCTTTTTTTCCTTCTTGTCCTTCTTCTTATTCTTCTTGTTGTCATCATCATTGTCACTATTGTATGGGCATTAAGCAACAAGATGATTTTTGCTTCCACACTTGAAGCACCTTCTTGACTCTTCTTTGTTCTTAGATGAAGACTTCTTTTTTCTAGCACGGTAGCCCTTCTTCACCATGAACTCGCCAAATCTCTTGACAAATAGAGCCATCTTCTCATCATCATCATCCCAAGATTCATCTTCTTCACTTGAAGTTTCTTGCTTTGCTTTGCCCTTGGATGATGTGGCTTTGAATGCCACGCTTTTCTTCTTCTCATCCTTCTTCTCCTTCTTTTCTTCCTTCTCATTATCATCTCTATAAGTATCATCGGTTATTATATCTCCCAACACTTGGTTTGGTGTCATGATGTCCAAACCACTCCTCACTAAAATAGTGACCAATGTACCAAATCTTGAGGGTAAGCATCTCAAAAACTTGTGGGAGAAGTCCTTGTCCTTCACCTCTTCTCCAAGTGCTTTGAGATCATTGATAAGCACTTAAAGCCTATGAAACATCTCCGGCACACTCTCATCCTCCTTCATCTTGAAGCTTGCAAACTTTTCTTTGAGAATATATGCCTTTGCACCCTTCACGGCTTGAGTGCCCTCAAATGATTCTTTCAACTTCTTCCAAGCTTCATGTGCCATCTCAATATTCTTGATTTGCTCAAATGTTCTTTCATCAATTGCATCATGAATGGCACTTAGAGCAATGTCATTGTTTTGGAGAAGCACTTTAGCGGCGGCGGTGGGATTCTTTGGATCACCAATCTCAATTTTGGTTTCTACCACCTTCCACACCTTTCTATTGATTGACTTGATGTGTGTTGTCATCTTTGACTTCCAATAAGGATAATTTGTGCCATCAAATTAGGGTGGTTTCTTGGTGTTGTTGATTTGAGCCATTTTAACACCGAAGGTTATTAAGCCTCAAATAACGGTGACCTCGGCTCTGATACCACTTGAAAGGTCCTAATAGCTAGAGGGGGGTGAATAGCCTAATAAAAATTTCTACAACAACACTTAACAAAAGGTTAGACAATTATGAGGCGAAGCAAGTGTTGCGCTAGCCTACTCAAAATGCAAGCCACCTACCACAATTCTAGTTTAGATAGTGTCGATTCACACAAGAGGTATGACACTACCCAATGTTAGTGTGCTCTCAAAGGCTAACTAAAGAGCCACACCAACTAAGCAAGCAAGCTCTCACAACTAGTTACACTAAAGAGCTTGTCAACTAGTTTACGGTAAAGTAAAGAGAGTGATCAAGAAGGTTATATCGCCGTGTAGATGAAGAAACCAATCAATCACAAGGATGAATAACAATGAAGACCAATCACCTCGGAATCAAAGGATGAACACAATGATTTTTACCGAGGTTCACTTGCTTGTCGGCAAGCTACTCCTCGTTGTGGCGATTCACTCACTTGGAGGTTCACGCGCTAATTGGATTCACACGTCAAACCCTCAATAGGGTGCCACACAACCAATACAAGATGAGGATCACACAAGCCACGAGCAATTCACTAGAGTATCTTTTAGCGCTCCGCTGAGGAAAGGTCAAGAACCCCTTACAATCACCACAATCGGAGCCAGAGACAATCACCACCCTCCGCTCAACGATCCTCGCTGCTCCAAGCCGTCTAGGTGGCAGCAACCACCAAGAGTAACAAGCGAAATCCGCAGCGAAACACGAACACCAAGTGCCTCTAGATGCAATCACCCAAGCAATGCACTTAGATCACTCACAATCTCACTATGATGATGAATCAATGATAGAGATGAGTGGGAGGACTTTGGCTAGGCTCACAAGTTTGCTATGTCAATGAAAATGGCCAAAGATGTGAGCCATAGCCGCCCATGGGGCTTAAATAGATGCCCCCATGAAATAGAGCCGTTGTACCCCTTCACTGGGCACACTGCGCTCTGATCGGACGCTCCGGTCCATTTGACCGGACGCCAGCCCTCAGCGTCCGGTCGCCCGATGGACGCCACGTGTCACCATCTTCAAACGCTGTTCGTCAGATGTCAACGGCTACGAGGCTGACCGGATGCTCCGGCAAAACTGACCGGACGCTGAAGCCCCAGCGTCCGGTCATTTCCAGTAAGCTCCTAGAGGCGTATTTCTTTGACCGGACGCGTCCGGTCCACCTTGATCGGACACAGACCAGCGTCCGGTGCAATACCCTAGGTATTGTGCCGACCGACCAATTCGACCGGACGCAAGCTGTCAGCGTCCGGTGCTTTCAGACCCAGCGTCCGGTCAGTTGACCGACGCCAGCGTCTTCGCGACCAACTCGTTTTCACTTCTAACTTCTTCACCCTTGCTCCAATGTGCCAACTACCAAGTGTATCACCTTGTGCATATGTGTTAGCATATTTTCACAAACATTTTAAAGGGTGTTAGCACTCCACTAGATCCTAAATGCATATGCAATGAGTTAGAGCATCTAGTGGCACTTTGATAACCGCATTCCGATACGAGTTTCACTCCTCTTAATAGTACGGCTATTAAACATAAATGTGATCACACTCGCTAAGTGTCTTGATCACCAAAACAAAATAGCTCCTACAAATTATACCTTTGCCTTGAGCTTTTTGTTTTTCTCTTTCTTCTTTTTAAGTTTAAGCCCTTGATCATCACCATCGTCATGTTATGATCTTCATTAGCTTCTCCACTTGAAGTGTGCTACCTATCTCATGATCACTTGATAAACTAGGTTAGCACTTAGGGTTTCATCAATTCACCAAAACCAAACTAGAGCTTTTAGACGACCACGCAGTCCATGCGGGACCACGCTGGATCGTTGAAGCGGGAGGCGTCACTGAGGACGTCGTCCTTCAACGCGAAGCAGCCGAGGATGAGGAGGACGTAGCCGCGCCACCTAGGGTAGTTGGAGGACTGGAGGTCCAGAATGATCGGAATCAAGTTCTTGATGTTCTGGACAGCGGCAGCCTGGCTGTGCAGATGAGCGATGGCCGCGGCGTCGGAGGAGATGGAGTGATCGTCGCCGTCCTGAGAGTCGTCGTCGTAGAGGGAGTCCGTGCGGAGACGGTCCCGGAGGGCAGCGGCCTGCTGTTCTAGGGCGTCGGCCTGCGCGCGCTCCTTCTCAAGGGCGTCAGCGGCGGCACGAACGCGATCCTGAGCGGCAGCAACGGACTTGAGGAGGTTGGCCTCCGTCTGAAGCTGCTGGCTACGTTCGGTGTTGGTGGAGTGCAGGGAGGCGGCCTCCTCCTCCATCTTCTGGGCGGCAGCGAGAGTTTCATCACGGTAGCCGCGGCGGAGGCGCCGGAGGTCGAAGTGGCCATGGGCGCGTGGCTGGGGTGGCACCAGGTGCGTCAACGGGGGCAGCTCCAGGCACGCCGGCGGCAGGGAAGGGTCGCGGGTCGCGGCGGCTCCGAGCGCGCGGGGCGGGCACGACTCGAGGCGCGCGCGCGAGAGATGAACGAGCGGGCGCGGCTCGAGGCGGGCGCCGGGAATAGCGGAAGCAGAGGAATCGTAAGTTAGTCTGATACCATAATAGAGGAAGGGCAATAGGCTTAGATTACTTAACCAGATTACAGGAGGATTTACACGTATATATAGGAGAGCAGGGAGAGCCCAAAGGGCCTGGCCAGCCTGGAGGTGGCGCATAGGACTAAGAGATTACAGCTAAGAGGTAATTAATTCTAACAGTGACAGAGACCATAAAGCTATGTAAAGATGGTTGTGATGGGAACATGAACATATGTAAGTATCACTGGAGAATGCAATCTCAATTGTGAAACTGAGTGATCAGGCTGTCACAGTTTGATCAATGAATGACAAACCAGTACATGTTAACTAGGTAAAGTAGGATAAGATGGTGCATAGTGCAAGTGGAGAATAAGATGTCACAATGACAGTGACTAAACCAGTATTATACCAAGTGTAATATGGCTAATTACCCTAAAACAAATGACAAAAAGCTGATGGCATCATTCTTACACCCATTATGAGGCTCCTAAGTCATAGAGTTAAGGACCAGGTCATCATAAAATCAAGTCTGCTAAGGTAGCAGGTGGCCTAATGTGTTCTCATTGCAAAGAAGACACAAAACCAGGGTCGGTCAACCAAGTTTCATGGACACGGACTTTAGGGCAACATACAATTTCAAGTTTTCAACATTCGTCAACAAATCGCAATGTGTATACATGGTGGATATTTCTGATTGACCAATTTCTCTTTTCAGTAATGCACTCATGCTGTGACTTAACTCTGTTCAAATGCTCCAGGCCTCCAGCTGTCCAGCATTTAATTGTGCGATTGTAGCTAAATAAATGTGGTTTCTTGATCTATCTGTGAAATAAAAGAGTAATAACTGTTACGGGACCAATATGGTACACTACACTATGCCAGTAGTATAACATATGGCCTGAATTCTGAATAACCATTATGACTGTCATCAGACATAACTGAATAAAGAAAAGGACTCGTTAGACTTTATAACTGGTTCCTACGATAGTTATATGAGAGAATCATAAAGTCGATGCCTTTAATGAAGAGCTGATTCCAATTAATTTAGGGAAGATTCAAAGAAAGTTTTGGGGAATCCTGAACCATATATCAATGAAACTCAAATAAAAACATCATCTTTTTTTTTATTAAAAAGATCCAGTTCTTGGTTAATACGGTGATCTTTTCTTCAAGCAAGCAGAAGTTTTTTTTTTTCTCGAATACGCAAAAGGTTTGCGCATCTTTGTACTAAGTAAAGCAAGCAGAAGTTATGCAGTAATATTGTACCAACGGGAATAGGGGACACATAATAGCTGCAGGCAAGGCAGAACTCAGTGAATAATGCTGATCGATATGCACTCAACTCAGAAAATCAGGAAGTTAATGGGCTTTGGCTATAATTGGATATTCAACAGCAAATTCAAGGTTACATAACCTAGTATCATTCAGTGCCAATAATATTCATAAAAAGAATCATCAGTCTGTCAGTAGGTTTTCCATGCATATACAGATTCACCATACCTGAGTGGAAGGCATTGCAATACAAGATATTGAGGTGCAAGAATTTTGTTCCTAAAAATCTACCAATAGTCACCGCAAGAACAGAGCCCTTCTTCAAAGTGATGGAAGCGGTTCAGATCTCTGAGTATAATTCGCCTATTGAAGATCATTGAGACAAGCTTTGCCATTAAGTGGCAATCTGGGCATACGCGGAGATTCTTCACAACACGCAGTGTAGCTCCTGGAGCAGTATTTAGAAGCCCAAAAGCAATTGCCAGCTTCTCACTATGGTATTTTAGGCTTATTGCCTTCTCCTCCTCACCCATTTCGACATGAAACACATGTGAAGTATCAGGGACATAACCAAAAAGTTTTAGTTGATCGATCACTTCATCAACCATTTTCCGTGCTTCTTGTGATTTGGGGTGCCTTCCATCTCCTGCGAAGAACTCATGAACCGTGTTATCTATCTCGATTGAGCTGCAGCCAGGCACCTTTACCACACCTTTTTCACTCATCAGTTTTCTTACCCTATTCATCTCTTCCCAGTATCCAGTGTTTGCACACAAATTCGAGAATATTACATAGTCACCACCATGAGAATCGTCGAGCTCAAGAATCCTCTCAAAGACATGCTTGCCAAGTTCGACATCTCCATGGCCTCCACAAGCAGAAAGCAACGTCCTCCATAAGATGGGGGTGGGATTTATTGGCAGTTCATCAATGAACTTATAAGCTCTCTCCAGCTGCCCTGATCGAGCTAGTAAATCCGTCACACAACCATAGTGCTTGATCCCTGGAACGATACCATGATCTTTCATATCATCGAAATATTGAAGCCCTTCACTCACCAGACCAGAGTGGCTACAGGCATAGAGCACACCAAGGAATGTAATATCGTCAGGCTTCATCCCTTGCTTCTTCATCTGCTCAAACAGTGAAATGGCTTCCCTGCCATAGCCATGGTTAGCGTAAGCAACGATCATCACTGACCAAGCCTGCCTATCTCTTGATTCCATCCCTTGGAACACAGTAACGGCATCCTCCAAGCTCCCACACTTTGCATACATGTCAATCAGCGCAGTGCTGACCTTGACGAGGGAACCGAGCCCTATCTTCCGAACATAATCATGGACCCACCTCCCCAGTTCGAGCGCCCCGAGCAACGCGCACGCCGAGAGCACGCTGATCACCGTCACGGACGTCGGCTTGAGCCCCTTGGCCTGCATCTCGCGGAACAGCACCAGCGCCTCCCCGGGCCGGCTGCTCCTGACGGCCGCGGCGATCATCGCGTTGTACGAGACCACGCAGTCCCCGTCCGCCCCGCCAAACATGACGCGCGCGGCGCGCGCGTCCCCGCACTCAGCGTACATGTTGATGAGCGTGGGGCGGACGTAGTCGTGGCCCGCGGCGCCGAGCTTGACCGCCATGGCGTGCGCCTGCCGCCCTTCCTCCCCCGCGCGCGCCGCGGCGCACGCCTTGAGCAGCGACACGAACGTGTACGTGTCCGGCGCGACGCCCTCCTCCAGCATCCGCACGAACACCCGCGCCGCCGACGCCGAGGCGGAGGAGGGGCTGGAGGAGGAGCGTGCGTAGCCGCGGAGCAGGGTGTTGTACCAGAGGGCGTCCGCCGGGTGGGGCACCCTGTCGAACACCTGGCGGGCGTAGGCGAGGTGCGCGGGGCCCGCGCCCGAGCCGGTGCAGAGCGTGAGGAGCCTGGTGACCAAGGCCGGGTGCGCGGCGAGGCCGGCCTTGACGGCGGCGCCGTGGAGCTGGGCGAGCGCGCGGAGGCTGGTGCAGTGCGGGAGGTGGGAGAGGACCGGGTGCTGCTGCGGCGGTGGGCTCTTGGGCTTGGCGGGAAGGAGAGGGGCAGGCGTGGCGGTTAGAGGCGCGGACGACATTGCCGCCTGCCCGTCCGTCCCGTTATCTCCGGGAGGACGCGCGACGCGAGACAAAGGAGGGTCGCCGGATAAGAGATTAGCGACGCTTGACGCCTTGGGGATTCTACTGGGAAACTGCAAATCGGCCCCTGGGCCTGACGAGTCTGGGCCGAGATCCGGTTAAATCGGGCCAGACATCAAGGCCCAGGTGCCGTCGCGCCAAGCCTGGCCGGCTGGCCCTGGCCCCGACAAAGAGCGCACCTGTTCCCCGTTTGACCTGGGCACGCGACGATACCAGCCAATCGCCCGCCCAGGCCAGCTCTGACGACATCAAAAGAACAGGGAGCAGGCAATCATGCCACATGATATCGGACAGTGTGGTACGGATGGGAAGCGCGCGGGCAGGAACAGGAAGCGACGGCGACACAGCTTCTTCTGTTCGCACACAGTTGCTTGTGGAACATGCCAGCCGGACGCGGCACGGGCACTGAAAAAGACCCGATGATGAGGCAGTCGTCCTTGCTTGCTGTGGCTCCAATGGCCCGGAAGAAATCAGACCAGATCGCGCCGTGTAGCGTATTGCCTGCCACGCGTGCTAGTGCCTAGTGGCATGCGAGTTACTGTGTAGAAACTGGGCAATGCAAGGATTTTCAATAGACACGAGCTTCCGACGACTTTCCTGTATACTACTCCGTCCAGGAAGGATGTGATCCTAGAATTTAAATGTTGAACCCACTAATAAAAAAAGCTAGCAGTATGCGTACAGAATATTGATGCGGAAGACTAAGCAACAAGATAATTCACCCATTTTCACGTATTTTCGTCACAGTAGTCCTATTAGTATAAGAAGGGATTGTCGTGTGGTGTTGCAATAGTTGAAGAAGGGATCGTAGTGTTGTACACATATTTTAGGCTTTCATGTTTGGTCTTGGTTAGTATTGTATTTTATACTAGGAGGATTCTCCGTGTGTTGCTGCGGGTATGAAGGAGGAATATAAATATGGCCTCACTATAGTATATTGGGTCATCTATATATAGCTTGATTATTAGTAGTCAATTTTCGAAGATGGGGAGAGGAAGTCACCTGAGAGAATAGTGCTAGCAGTATGCGTGCATGGTCATGTGTAGGTAACTGCATCCACTACTGAAACCATTTGTGAGTGGACACTTAATTGCATGCGGTAGCGGGAGAAGTGGATGATGACGTGGCTCAAGGAGGCGCTAGAGAATTAGGCTAGTGGGGTTTATCTTTAGAGAAAAGTCTATTTTTGGTCATCGAACTTTTGGCGAAGTCCGGGAATGACCATCGAACTCGAAAACCAGGAATGTTTCACCATTTATTTTCTGAAACCGGACACAAAAGGCCATGGACCGCAGTCCACTACACATTCCTGGTTTTGACAGAACTCCTCCCCTTCTCTCATTCTTCTCCTCCAAACCAGCCCTCTCCTCTTCTCACGTTACTCTCTCCTCCCCTTGCTCTCCCATGGCTGCCACTCCCTAAATCCCCTCTACAGCACCAAATCCTTGGGGGAAACTTGCAAATCGGATCGAGGACAACAACAGGAGCAAGAAGAGGTGCATCTTGCATGTGGATCGGTCCTTCCCCATCCCTTCCCGTCGCCCTAGGGTTTGTGGCTGACCAAGGTGAGTTGGATTTCCCCCTTCTCTACACAAGTTTGGTGTTTAGGGTGGATTTTAGCCATGGGAATAGGTGGACTAGTGGGGGAGAAAAGTTGCTTGAATGTTGTTCCTCGGATTTCAAATGAACAGTTTCTGCAGATTTTCTTGGGGAAACGATTAGGGCTACTTAGAGACCGAAATAAGTGTTTTGGTGAACTACAAAGTTGTAGAGGACCTTCAGATCTATTAGCTCGTGAAATTTCATGATTTTATCTCAAGCAGTTTCAGAGATATGTATTTTCGAAATTAGGTGTCATGCTGTGACGAAGTTCTGGACAGAACTGGATGTAGGGGCCTTTCGAAACCCTTAAATGTCTTATTAGACTTTCCAAATATGAGAAGCTTGTAGTACTTTCCATTAGCTTTTCAGATTGGTAAAGATTATGTCGCTTTGTTTGTTGTTTTGCTTGTATATCGGGTTGGGGAGTAGGAGTGCTTAATCCATTGTTTAATGCAGCCACAAACTTGTTTGTCATACAGGCAAGTGATAAAGTGTCCTGGGGATGGATCCATTTGAGTATCTTCCAGTCCGGTTCCATTTTAATGGAGAATTCATAAGAACAGGAAGACAAGTGCAGTACATCGGTGCTCGGATGGAGGTTTCCTTCATAGATAGGGATAAAGTGTCCCTGCCTGAGATTATTGGCCACCTAAAGGACCACTGCAATGTAAGTGAAAGGGCTCTTTTGCATTGGCTTCTTCCTGGGAAAGAGCTCAACAATGGTCTGAGGCTGCTTCTAGATGACAAAGGCTGCTTAGAGGTAGCAGGTACCATTGGGGATGGAGAGGTAGCTGAAATCTATGTTGAAGAACCTATTGCTTCGGAAGAAAGTGAATGTGACGAAGGCAGTGAATATGAAGAGGAGGAAGGAACAAGTGATAAAGATGACTCACTGAATGAGCAGGAAGTGCAAGAGGAATTGGATGATGAAGGACCTGAGATAGAAGAGGATACTCAGCCTGTGCATGCAGCCAATGAATTTTTAGGTGCAGCCATTGTTCCAAGTGGTAATAGAGCTGGGATCCAACAACCAATACAACTTGATGAGGGATGGAAAAATTCAAGGAAAGACAAAGGCAAGCAAGTAGTTGTCCATGATCCAAAGTCTGGGGATAGCAGTGACAGTGACTACTTACCTGGTGATGAGTGTTCTTCTGAGGATGATGATGAAGTTGTAGAAATTCTGACCAAGTTCAGGGTGTTTAAAAGGAGGTTAAAGGCTGGACAGGTAGCCAACTTAGATGAAGTCATATTGGACAGTCCCAAAGAGGTGCCAAATTTGTATGAGATAGAGGATGAAGGAAATTTGACCCCATATGATGGCAGCAGTGATGATGAGGATTCAGTAGAAGAGATGAGTGATGGGGATATTCAGAAGTGTACTAGTAAGTGTCCAAGATTTAATAAGAAGGAACCAATTCCTAAGTTTGAGATTGGAATGAAGTTTAGTGGAAAGAAACAATTCAAGAAGGCATGTATCAAACATGGTCTAGTTGAGAGGAAGCTTATCAAATTCTACAAGAATGAGGCATCAAGAATGATTGCAGTATGTGACTGGACCACATGTAAATGGAGGTGCATGGCTTCTGTCAATTCTAGGAGTAGTAGTTGGCAGATTGCTAGCTACAATGCTGAGCATACATGTCCACCCAGAAGGGACAATAGGTTGGTCACTGCTGGTAGAATTGCTGCCAAGTATGAGAAGATGATCATTGCCAACCCTGCTTGGGGTCTTGACTCAATGAAAACAACTGTGCAAGAGGACATGTTTGCTGATGTGAGTTTTAGCAAGCTTAAGAGGGCCAAGTCCATGGTAATGCAGAAGGCATTAGATGCTACTAAGGGTCAGTATCTACTCTTGTACAATTACCAGCTAGAGTTATTGAGAAGTAATCCTGGAAGCACAGTTATTGTGAGAAGACAAGGTGATACAGACATTTTTCAGAGGATGTACATATGCCTTGATGCTTTGAAGAAAGGGTTTAAGGCAGGATGTAGAAAAGTTGTTGGGCTAGATGGGTGCTTCTTCAAGGGAGCTACAAATGGTGAGCTGCTATGTGCAATTGGCAGAGATGCAAACAGCCAAATGTATCCTATTGCATGGGCTGTGGTGGAGAAAGAGAATAATGATAGTTGGGATTGGTTTTGTGATCTTTTGTTTAGAGATATAGAGGTGTATGGTGGCACTGGATGGGTTTTCATATCAGATCAGCAAAAGGGAATTTTGAATGCAGTGCAGAAATGGGCTCCAGATGCTGAGCATAGGAATTGTGCTAGGCATATATATGCCAATTGGAGGAAAAAGTTCAAAAAGAAGGAGTGGCAGAAGAAATTTTGGGCTTGTGCAAAGGCCCCTTGTGTCACATTGTTCAACCTAGCCAAGGCAAGACTTGCAAAGGATACACAAGCTGGAGCTCAGGCTATAATGAACACTGATCCACATCACTGGAGCCGTGCCTGGTTCAAGTTAGGTTCTTTTTGTGATTCAGTTGACAACAATATGTGTGAATCTTTTAACAAATGGATTGTATAGGCTAGATACTTTCCAATTATTACCATGCTTGAGACAATTAGGAGAAAAGTCATGGTTAGGATTCAGCACAACAGGACCAAATCAGATGGGTGGAACACAGTCATATGCCCAAATATCTTGAAAAAATTGAATGCATATATTAATTTATCTGGAGTTTGCCATGCAATATGTAATGGACAAGACCAATTTGAAGTGGTTCACTGGATTAACAGGTTCACTGTGGACCTGAACAAAAAGGAGTGTTCCTGTAGATATTGGCAACTATCTGGAATGCCATGTCCTCATGCCATATCTTGCATTTTCTTCAAGACAAATGATCTATCACCATTCATTGCTAGCTGCTACTCAGTGGAACAGTTCAAAAACACATATGACCATTGTCTATTGCCGGTGGAAGGAATGAATGCATGGCCTGTTTCAGAGAAAACACCACTAAAGGCTCCTAGATATGTAAAGATGCCAGGTAGGCCAAAGAAGGAAAGAAAGAGAGAAGCACATGAGAAACCAAAGTCTGAAAAGGCCTCAAAGGTGGGCACAATTATCAGGTGTACGAAATGCATGCAAATTGGTCACAACAGGTCCACATGTGACAAAAGGAATGGCCAGTCCCATAATGCTTCTCAGGTTTCAAGAGAACAAGGTGGAACTTCATCAAGTGCACCTCACCATAGCACTGCTGCATCCATGAAGAGGAAAGCAAATACAACTCCATGTACACAGAACAAAAGGACAAGGACAACCAAGGTATGGTTCCAAAACCAGTGTAACATTATTGCCAATTTATGATCCTCACAAAATATGTGTGTTCAATGATTTATTTTTTCTTTTGCAAGGCTGGAGGTTCAAATACATTGGCCAAGACATCTGCAAGTGCCAAAGTTGATACAACTCCTTCTGGTTCAGCAACTATGCACCTGCACTCCAATGTGCCATTTACCAAAGCTGGCTCAAGTGTGTCTATCACTATAAACTCAGGGAAAGCTGAAGTTCATTTGAATGCTCAAGGACCATCCCCTCCAAAGAAGCTCCCGGTTAGAAGACCAGCCAAAGGCCCTATGTTCTTTCTGCCAGCACCTGGTGATGCCATCTGAAGTATCTGTGATGTCCATGTGTAATGCCAGAATGCTGGCTTAAGTTTATTTTGCTACCATCTGAACTATGGATTGTGAGGTGTAATGCCAGACTGTTGGCTTAAGTTCATGTTGCTACCATCTAAACTAGGAATTGTAATGTGTAATGCCTGACTGATGGCTTAATTTTACCTGACAGCATGTGAACTATGAATGTCATGTGTAGGTGGCGTCAAAACCGGCGTGGCGTCAAAACCAGGTGGACTGCAGTCGATGGCCCTTTGTGTCCGGTTTCAGAAAATAAATGGTCAAAGATTACTGGTTTTAGAGTTCGATGGTCGTTCTCAGACTTTGCCAAATGTTCGATGGTCAAAAATGGACTTTTCTCTTATCTTTATAGGAGATATAGATTTTTGCTTTCTTCTACCAACACGAATGACAAATGCCCCCATTGAAGAAAGTCATACTATTTGCATAATGCTCATAATGTGTTGCTTGTTCACTCAATAACATGAGCTCCCATCTCTTTTTGGTTGACGAGTGCCTTATGTCTTATAGACATCCAACCCTTACACTACAGGATATGACTGAATCGGGGATTGAGTGACAACAAGTTTTTCTTCTTCGTCTCATCATGTAATACCTACTTAACTAGTTATTATGTCGAGCTGTAGTTGCCTCTAGTTAGACATGGGTGGGATATTAGGGTGGATATCATCGCCATCTCTGTTGTCATTAACTCTCGATCCTATTTTAGACCTATCTATTGGGCGCCCAGTGTAGATCCCAACTACACCTCACACACCACTGCTCCGCCAACTCACTAACCCGTCCACAAACTTATCAATACGGTCTTTTTATAAAGCTAGCAGAATGGTGCTATTTTTAAATTTTAACCTCTAGCTCTAACCTTGTTATGGATTTTACTAGAGATATGGATAAGTATCCTCTGACCTGGACTCTGACTTGCGACTTTATAGAAAGACTCAACTTACAATTGAAAGGATAAAAATTTGTGGGGCAGTAGTTGCTAAAACACACGAATATATATTGACTTACTTAGGCTTTTTAGTTTTTAGCACTAGAACACTGAACACAGGATGAATTTTGACAAAAATATTGATTCTATATATCTATCTAAAGTCAACCTAATTACCTAGCAGCCATTTTTACTATATGATAGAACTATTTAACCATTTATTACCACTAGTCTAAATATTATATGCAACACCAAAAATCATGAATATATAGATAAGTACTAGTTGAACTACAGATTTACATTGTATTCAGCAATAATAGGTATGACAAACTGGCAATATACTATAAATATCACATAGGCTACTTCTTTGTTTTTATTGGGGATGAAGCAAATTTTTATAAAAAGAATGATAAATGGCCGCTCTTCATTATCCATGTCTTTAACCCAAGGGACTATGGAAACGATCCAGAAAGACGTTTGACGCATGTTTAACCCGTGCCGTAAGGTCTATGCACGTTAATTGGACATGTCTCACAACATGCATGAACTTGTGAGGACATATAACTGCTAAGATAAACTCCCGCTATCCTTAAATAAATCAATCAATTTCTATAGTTATCCTAAGTTGAACTTTTTAAAATCTGGCCACATTCATAGGAAAAGCACCAAGATTTATGGCACTAAATTAATATTATTGGATTAGATTTGACTAAACTTGAAAAGATTTGACTTAAGACAATCTACAAATTGATTTATTCATGAACGGATGGAGTACATTTGCTGAATTTAGAGAATAATATTTATTTAAAAACTAAATACTAATACTAAACCAAAACTTTCTTAGTAGTTGTCTCGTACTCCCTCCGTCTTAAACAGGATGCAATTTTATTATAATATCGAACTAAATTATTTTGGTTTGATGAAATTTATCAAAAATGAAAAATCTCTACACATAAAAAATTCCAGGTGAATCGTACACAGGGCAGAACCAAATTTTCTCCGTTAAAAAAAACATGGTACCTTATGAAATCACCGGATTGGACACTAAATCTTCTCCTTAAAAAACGTGGTACTTTACGAAATCACCGGATCGGACTCTGGACCGGCCTGGAGAAAATAAATCTACCGACTCTGGGAACTACTCGATGGAAAAAAAATCAACAGATAGATTGAAATCACCGGACATTTGCATGAGTCCCATTTATATTACCATGACATTTCGTGGCCAGACAACATAGGGCTTGTTTGGAGCTCATACAGAACAAATATTTTGTAGAAAGAGCCATAAATTGTGGCCTTCCAAAACAGCTCTGGCTGCAACGAAGGAGCCCCTCGTCAGGAGCCCCACCAAACATGCACATACTATTCATGTGGGACCTACTCTTTTTACGCATTGCTCTTGCCTCTCTCAGCTAGTACCTAAATTCATCACAACTGCTTCATAATTGAGCTCCTGCCAACGGGCCAATTTCCAAAATCACTCCATCTGAGTCTGACTTGCAAACGCTCTACAAGGAGAAAAATGTCTAAAAAAGAACTTTTTTTTTATATCCTATTAGAACCTAATAGCGAAAGTAATATGATTTGCACGACAACCAAGCTACAGTACTTTACATCCACTTCTTGTAGCTGACCTATAAGTCTCTGACTTCTCAAAGGATGCAAATATCTAGGCTCAATTTTGAATTATCGTAATATTATTTTTTCGGTTGCAACACACATTTTAGTATATAATATAAAATAAGTTTCATTATAATATTTATCTTATTATAAATTTCGATATTGCTTTTTGTAAACTTAATCAAATATTAGACAGTTTAATTTTTAGAATTAGAGTATATCCAAAAGACTCTCCATATTCTTTCTAAATACTAGGAACAGAGGTTTTGGTGAAAAACTATCATCCAACCGCTCTTATAAATGATCAATATAGCTATCTTCTATTTTGGATTTTTCGCTAGCCAAATATAGAAGACGAGAATAGCTCTCTAGAATGCGCATGAGCTATAGAAAAGCTGTTGGAGAGTGAAAATATATAGAAAGCGATTTTTATGCAAATGGCTCTTTAAATGATGATTTAGAGAGTGAGATTTAGAAAGCCTCTTGGAAATGCTCTTAGAGTTGCATTATTTTGACGAGGCATAAGTTTTTTTCTACTCTACAGTTTACAAAATTGCGACTGAAAGGGAGGCGGCGGCGGCTAAAACTAAAACAGCCATCTATTATGAGACTTTTACCTCTATATCATTATAAAAGATGGTCGTTTCCCACGTGCCACTAAAAAGTTAAGCAGCACCCAAGTGTCATCCACCTAAACTTTCTTGTCCCCCATGCCATTCCGTCCACCTTCTATTCGGTTTGTAACGTCTGACAGGTCTGACATGTGGGACCGAGCAGGAGAACTGACCATCTTACCCCTTGAGACTGGAGTGCATATACGGTGGGCAAATTGACTGGCATTGACCGCCATCTCACTTCTCTCTCTCTCGATTCCTCTCTCTCGTCTCTTCCCCAAACCCTAGCGGCGGAGTTCGGATCGGCGGCGGCGGCGGGTGAGCAGCGGCGGTGGCGGTACCCTAGAGGCGTCGCGGCTGGGAGGCAAGAATACCCATCCCAGGTGCTTGTGGCGTCGATTTTTGGAGCTCGTGTGTACTCTGTTCGTCTGCTCATGCAGGTAAGCAGCAGGGCAACATGTTTTTAGTCATGATAAATATGCATGTCATTGTCAAGCTATAGTGATGCAATAATGAATATCCTTTCTTACAATCTTTATCTAATGATTTAAGCTTCAACGTATTTCCTCTAGCTTGAGCTAATTTATTTGCATGAGGAAATTTACACGGCTTCTACTCTGAATGTTTAGTGTGTCCAAAAATTGCGTGCTCCTATGTAAGATGGACGCAGACAGTAGCTTCAACCTAGAAATCCGGATTGTTGCTCCCAATGCGCGTGGTCGGTGGTACTCGTTGGACATGGTTGTGGATGCTGACCGGACTAACTTCAGAGATTTGTTTGGGTCCGTTGTCGACAAGTGTCCTCCCACGCACGGTGATGTAGCTCGAATGTTTTATTTGTGTCTGGACAGTAAGCTCCATGTTGAAGTCTGCAAAGACCAAGACTTGGTTGAAATGTTTGCCAAAAACAAGGCTTCGAAGTGCTGCTACTTGACATTTGCATATACTAGCCCAACTAGTGAGCCTCATCTTCCTGATTGGGAGTTTGGTGACAATGCCCACTCTGTTCAAGCCCCAGTCACCCCTTCAGTCCACTGTCCTAGCATAGCTGAACCAAGCAAAAACACCCAGAGTGTGTCTGT
Organism: Miscanthus floridulus; assembly: GCF_019320115.1. Classification (NCBI taxonomy): domain Eukaryota; kingdom Viridiplantae; phylum Streptophyta; class Magnoliopsida; order Poales; family Poaceae; genus Miscanthus; species Miscanthus floridulus. The sequence continues at coordinate 34,730,748 of NC_089580.1, read as the reverse complement.
AGTGCCTGAACATGAATCACTTGAAAACCCAAATCCATCCTATGAGCATGTGGGTGTTGATGATGAAGGATTGTATCTCGACCTTGGTCCTGATTATCCCGAACCTTCCAATCCTCATAAGCCAAGACAGCCTGCTACCCCTGAGGCCTCTGAATCAGACACTGATGAAGAGTCTGATGTTGATGATCATGATGATGAGAAAGATTATGAAATAGAGGATGTAGATGATATTGTTAAAGATAAACAGCCTGAACAAATGCCTGATGCTGACTATGACAAGAAGGACCCTCCTATGGCAGTAGGCACTGTGTATTCAGACATTAATGCTTTTAGATTGGCTGTAGCTACTCATGCTGTGAGACATGAGATCCATTATGACATTGAGGCTAGTGACACAGGGAGGTTTAGGGCAAGCTGCAGTTTCAAGGAAGAATTGGGTTGTCGGTGGAGAATTCATGCATCAACTACCAAGGATGGGCGTACTGTAAAGGTATTTTGTTTTACCAAATGTACATTCATTTATTTTTTTGGGGCCTAATGATTGTAAGGACTGTTTCTTTTTTTTAGGTGAAGAAGAATCCATTTGGCCATGACTGTCAGAGTGCCAGGAGGACTGGAGTCTGTGTAGGAGTCACACAGTTTTGGGTGTGTCATCAAGTGATTGATTGGCTGAAGGAAGATGGGACTCTGGGTGCCAAAGAACTGCAGAAGAAGTTGAATGCTGAATTTGGGATCTGGGTGCCCTACAGGAGAGTGTACAAAGGTAAAAACCTTGCCATGGATAAGCTGTATGGGCCTTGGGACAAAAGCTTTGATAACCTATTTAGACTTAAGGCTCAGTTAGAGGAAAGCAGTCCTGGTACTTTTTTTGTCATTGATCACCACACCATCAACAACAAGATAAGGTTTAATAGGCTATTTTTTGCATTGAAGGCTTCTGTTGATGGTTTTTTTAGAGGTTGCAGACCATATCTTGCAGTAGATAGTACATTTTTAACTGGGAGGTTTAGGGGCCAGTTGTGCATTGCCTGTGCAGTAGATGGGCACAACTGGATATTCCCAGTAGCAGTTGGTGTCATTGATTCAGAGACTAATGAGAATTGGGTGTGGTTCATGGAGAGGCTGAAGGAAGCAATAGGCAACCCAGATGGACTTACTTTCAGTACAGATTGTGGACAGGCAGTGATGCATGGAGTTAGTGAGGTTTTTCCAGGATGTGAACATAGAGAGTGTATGTATCATCTAGTACAAAATTTCAAGAAAAGATACAGTGGAAAGATTTTTGATGATCATTTATGGGCAGCTGCATATTCATGGAGCCCATACATGTTTAATAAACACTATCAGGCAATGGCTCAAGCCAAACCAGAGGCTATGGTATATCTCCAAGAGACTCACAAGAAAAAGTGGACTAGGAGCCAGTTCTTCACTAGTTCAAAGGTGGACTATGTCACTAATAACTTGGCTGAGTCCTTCAATAATTGGATAAAGCCTGAGAAAGGGAAGCACCTGGATGACTTGATGGACACCATTAGACAGAAGATATTAATCAAGTGGAATCATAGGAAGAGGGTGGCAAGGACATTTGAAGGCAAGATTTTACCTCATATTGTGAAGAAGCTGAGAGAAGACAGTTTCAACCTTGACATAGAAGTGATCACAAGCTCACTTGAAGGTGTTGCAGAAGTTTGTGCTAAGGGGGGCAGTTCATTTAGGTTTGTGGTTGACTTAGGTAATAGAACATGTTCATGTAATGCTTGGCAAGGGTCAGGAATACCCTGCAAACATGCTATTGCGTACATCACTTCAATTCCTGGAGCAAAACTAGAAGACTATGTAGATGAGTACTTTTCTATCCAGAAATTCAAAGAAGCTTATGCAGGCTCTGTCCCATGTATTCCTGACAAGTCCATGTGGCCCAAAGCCACACATGGGTTCTTCATGCACCCTCCATTGCTTAAGTCAACAGCAGGAAGAAGGAAAAATAGGATGAAAGGGGCTCTGGAGGGAGGAAGTGGGAAGAAGAAGAAGAAACATGAGTGTCCCATATGCCATGAATTGGGGCATCACTGGTACACTTGCAAGAATGGGGATCCAGCAGACATAGCTGCAATGGAGGCAGAAAGGTAATCAAATACATCTACATAAATGAAACTATCATTTAACTAAACTATATTTTCTATTAACAATTGTCTTTTGCAGAGGTCTCCCAAAGAAAAGGCAGAAGAAAGTAGCTAGTACCAATACAGAGACTAGCCTTGTGGTGGCCACTCCATCAACAGGGATGGTATTCCCACACAATGAGGCAGTGGCCAATGCTGTAGAAAAGAAGAGGAAGAGCAAATCATCTTCTTCAACAACTTCCAAGAAAAAGAAGGCATCAGCTAGCACTGCACCATCAACAACTCCAAACACCCTATCTGGCAGGTATGTTTTTCCTATAGTTCTACAATTTCCCATTGTAATGAAGCTTGTTCCAATAACTGGTATTTGATAGTAACAGGTCTGGAACTGGTTCCAATGAACTAGTCTCCCTCCAGGCATCAACTGCAACAATGCAGACACCACCATTGGAGGTTGTTCTGCCCCAGAGTTCACCAAGGAAGAAGATAGCAGTGAAGAAGAAGCTGACACCTAAGAAGCCTCCCCTTGTACCAGCAAGCCCAGCCAGTCCAGCTTCAAATACCAGGAGCAAGAAGGTAATGCTGGAATGAAAGGTGTCTGCCTGATTGTTGTGTGGGGATGTCTTTTGGCCTCATTTGCTTTTGTGGCTGTTTTGCTAAAGCTGTGCCTGGTGCCTGCTTTTGGATGAGTAGTACATGAGCTACTGCTGTTTGCTGTGCCTGCTGGCATCATTTCATTTTGGCTTAACTAGAACTTAATGTCTGGATGAAGCACTTATGTGCCTGCTGTAATGTTGGTGACATGTTGAAAACTTTAGCTAATGCGTTGAAAACTAGTGACCAAATGTTGGTCTATGAACCATATTATTATTATATATTGTGTTAAATATTATTATTATATATTGTGTTCATTTCTTGTGTTGGCATCACATACATACTCTAGTTTTTTTGGCATTAAAAAAAGATGCACATTAATTCATATGTTCATGCATCACGTACATACTTCAGTTTTTTTTTTGCGCCAACACAACTACCTAGCTCGGCCATGGAGTGGCACAGAAGGACAATGGTGATTTTGATCCGCCTCTATGGCCTCAGGGCAAGCATGTCTTTTCTCCATGCCGTTTCCCTCCGTTAGAGTGCAAAGTGGATGGAATGGCCTGGGATACAAGAAAGTTTAGGTGGATGGCGTATGGGTGCGGCTCAATTTTTTAGTGGCATGTGGGAAACGACCATCTTTTATAATGGTACAGAGGTAAAAGTCTCATCTATTATCGGTTGCCGGTTGGGTTTCAGTTCCTCCTTTCTCTCTCGCACACAACAACCTCCTCTTCTCTGCTCCCCTGCTCCCTGCTCCCTGCTCCCTGCTCCCTGCCTCCCTGTCAAGCTAGCAGTACAGCTCTCAGTGCAAGATTCAACCTGCCACAGTTCTCCTCGCTTCCGCAGTTCTCCTGCACAGAGATTCGCTGCTCCTCTTGTCGGCAGGCTCGATTCATAGTTGCATTCCGCGGCACCACCTCGATCTGCTCCTCCGCCAGTCGCCAGATTCGATTGATGTGGTGTGCTCTTGGAGCCAGGGGCTGTAATTTGGCACCGGCTTCCCGTGCTCCCATCCCTGACTTTGATGAGGCTCTCCCACTGTGAGAGCCACTGCGCCGGCCCCTTCCGCTTCATCCCCTGCCTCCCCCAATCCAAAGATGCGAGCCGCGACGCTGCCTCTCCGCCGGCGCCGCTCCCGGCCGCCGTCGCAGAGGAGGAGCCGCCTCCGGTTCAGAAGATAGAGGTGCCGGTAGCCGGAAAGGACGACGATGCTGAGAAGCGCGAGGATGGCGAAAAACCGGCGGCGCCGGCGCCGGCGCCGGGTAAGAGTTGCCTGAAGAAAACCAGCTGCGGCGATGACGAGTGTGCCGACAAAGGCAATGTAAAGTGGCTGGATTTGCTCGGGAAAGATCTGACAGAGATTAAGGAGTACGAGCCAAGGTATATCTCATCTTTCTCCATGAACTTGCCGCAGCTGTCCATGAATTTGGAATCTTGGATTAGCGTAGCGTCCGCTTGATGGTTGAATTGCTATCATGCGCTGCTGATGTTCTGTTGCACATACATTTAGATCAAACTAGATGAGTTTTCTACATGCTTGGATTTCAGCTAGCTAATTTTCTGTTAGACACGGTTCTTATTAAATTAGTTTGTGTTGTGTTGTGTGAAACCATGCTTATATGCCAGCCAGATAGGATCAAAGATATTTCCATTTGTTTAGGTCCGATGATGGCTGCCATTGTCTTGCTATTCTAGGGATAGAACAAGTCTAGTTGTACTAAACAACTTGGGAAACTTGGTCATAGTGTTTTCGTCAAACATTTAGCCATGTAGGAGTAGGTGTACAAACCCAGTAATTAAGGAGACAATATTTTTGGGCGGCACTGCATTTATCTGTGCATGATTGTACACTTGTAGCAGAGATTACAACAACAACAACAACAACAAAGCCTTTTAAGTCCCAAACAAGTTGGGGTAGGCTAGAGTTGAAACCCAGTAGAAGCAATCAAGGTTCAGGCACGTGAATAGCTGTTTTCCAAGCACTCCTATCTAAGGCTAAGTCTTTGGGTATATTCCATCCTTTCAAGTCTCTTTTTATTGTCTCTACCCAAGTCAACTTCGGTCTTCCTCTGCCTCTCTTCACGTTACTATCCTGGCTTAGGATTTCACTATACACCGGTGCCTCTGGAGGTCTCCGTTGGACATGTCCAAACCATCTCAACCGGTGTTGGACAAGCTTTTCTTCAATTGGTGCTACCCCTAATCTATCACGTATATCATCGTTCCGAACTCAATCCCTTCTTGTATGACCGCAAATCCAATGCAACATACGCATTTCTGCGACACTCTGTTGAACATGTCGTCTTTTCGTAGGCCAACATTCTGCACCATACAACATAGCAGGTTTAATCGTCGTCCTATAAAACTTGCCTTTTAGCTTCTGTGGTATCCTTTTGTCACATAGGACACCAGATGCTTGGCGCCACTTCATCCACCCTTCTTTGATTCTATGGCTAACATCTTCATCAATATCCCCGTCTCTCTGTAGCATTGATCCTAAATATCGAAAGTTATCCTTCCTAGGCACTACTTGACCTTCCAAACTAATATCTTCCTCCTCCCAAGTAGTAGTGCCGAAGTCACATCTCATATACTCAGTTTTAGTTCTACTGAGTCTAAAACCTTTGGACTCCAAAGTCTCCCGCCATAACTCTTGCTTCTGATTCACTCCTGTCCTACTTTCATCAAGTAGCACTACATCGTCCGCGAAAGATCAAGTAGCACTACACTTGTAGCAGAGATTAAGTTTGCATTTTTTGTTCAGATGACCATTCCAATTTTGTACATAAATCACAATTGTGGATTTATTGTTGTATGAGTGTTTATTACATAATCTTTTAGCTATATGCTCACATCTTTGATATTCTATCATCTTCATGTTTGTATATATACTAGCAAAATTACATTGAAGCAGTCTGAGTGCATGGTTTCATCTGAGCATACTTGATTTCTCAATTTTACTGCATAATTTCATACTGCTGTCAGTCAGTGTTGATCTTTATATCCTCGTTATTTTTTGTTCTGCATTTCTACTTTGAAAGCATTGGAGTAACTCGCAGGTTAGATGCACAAACTGGGATTGGTGTGTTTTTTTGACATGGGTTTGTAGTTAGGACTAAGAGTGGCCATATAAAAAATGCAGAAAGATAAATAATGACAGGCCGATAATTTTTTTTTTCAATCAAACACTTATTATTGGTCATCACCGCTTTGCAGTAAGAAAATCCCTATCCACTAATCACCATGCTATTTGACTTCACCTTAAAGACTTGACTGCTCTGTAAAAGTTATCGAAGTGACAAATGTAGAGGATCAACATCAGTGACAAATGTAGAGGATCCACATCACTTTCATAGAAGGGTACACTAATACAGTATATGTCATGTTGCTATTCAACAGTTCTATATTGAATGCAGCAATCAAAATCAAACAACAGAGGGACATTGCTTTCCTTCTTTTTAGTGCAGGGGATATCATGTGCACATCACTCTCAAATAACGTCTCCATACTCTAGAGACGCTTCTGTTCATGTTGTGTCACATTTGGATGGATTAGCTTGACTTACTTGGCAGATTGCTGAACCTTTCCTGCTGGAGCTTTGCTGGTGTGCTAATCTCACACTGTGCCTCTTGTGATTCGATACAGTGAATGCAGAGACTTGCTTGACGACGGAGACGGCATCTCGACATGTGTTTGCGTTATCCAATGAGTCAAGAAGAATCCTGCTAATTCTGTTGAGGAAAAAAAGGGTGGTTCGCATCGACCATGATGTGTTCTTTCCAGTGGAGGGCCACTGGGCCAGGGTGTCTTCTTGTTACCTCCACGAGCTCCACCGAAGATGCCCAATCAGTTGTTGTGTGTAATCCAGTCTCATCATCAGTACATGCCACTATAGATGCTTCGTAGCCTAGCTAGCCGTAGGTTTGTATCAGTTTGTCAGGTCTGTGTGCAGCTGGTTTTCAGAATGGTGCATTGGTTACCGGTTAGTGCAGACAGATGTTACTTTTGTAAAGCTTTTATACTAGTAGGAGAAAATTAGCTTAGTTCAATCGCATCTCGAGGTATAAATTGGAAACATAGCATCTTGTGTGAAGAATGACAGTGACACACCGTGTGGTAATTTCCAGCTTGCTGATCCTGGAACTGCATTGGGCAGAACGAGCTCAAAGATAGGCCTGATCTGTATTGGGCCGTAGAGCTATCGAGTTTCATACGTTGCACAGGATGGGCCGAAATTGAGACAGGCCCAACATATGGACGGGCCTTTTTCTGAGGGGGAGAGAGAGGGAGACGTTGCCACGGCGCGGCGAGACTGCTGAGCCCGAGGAAACGGGAGGAGAGGAGAGAAGCAAAACGAAGCTCGCAACCACGACGGAGAGAGATGGCCTTCAGCGTCCTCTCCCCGTCCCCGCCGCCCCTTCCGCTCCCGAGCGCCACAGCCACCGCTACGGCCGCCTCGTACCTAAGCTTCTCCGGCCACGATCGCCGCCGCCGCCGCCCGCTGGAGCACGGGTGCCGCTGCGACCGTCCGCCGGAGACGGCGCTCGGCGGCAGCTCAGACCGCCGCGGCTCGTACGACGACGAGGAGGCGGCTCCAGGTCCCCTCGGCCTCGACGGAAGCAGCACGTCCTTCTCGGACCGTCGGACGGGTGAGCCGCGCAGGCTTAGCTATATCGTAATTGTAAAGCAATTCGTGTGTGTGGTAAGGAGCTGCGGATAAGAAAATTTTGGAGTGGGGGTTTGCATTGTGGTCGGAGAGAGAGGGTGAAACATGCGGTTGTCTGAGGAAGCAAGCACCAGTGGAGTGCTATGACTGAATTTTCCACAGCTAACTTCTGGAAACTTGATAAATCTGTGTTTGGGAAAGCATCGAGACCTCTGGTTTTCATTTATGCAGTTGCAGGACTTTCTTATAGTGTGTGCGGTCATCCAGAAAACATTCTGGAGACATTTCTCTACTTTGCTTGCATAGTTATAGCACCGCACCAACCTTTTTCAGTCAGTGTTTCGTCAAAAAAAAAAAAAAACTTTTCAGTCAGTGTTCTTTTTCGGAAACTTCTACTAGATAAGATAGTTGGCACTTGTCACGTGCCTTGTAGATAACACGATTCCTAATCCTAGCATAATGATAATCTCAGAATAGTGGCGCGTATCATTTGTCTAGTTTTTTTTCTTTCCTGTTTTGCTCCTTAAAGTAAGCTACCTGTAATGTTTGGATGTCAAGTAGGTTGTGCTTTCATTTTCATCACGTTATCTATTTTAGGAAGTTCAAAACCAAGATATCAAGTAACTTCGAAAGAAGAGGACACACAAAATGCAGACCACGAGGGGTGGCAAAAGTGGCAATATAGTACAGGAGGCCTTTCGAAGAGCATGTCCAAGTCAAGATACGTCAAAGTATTTGGGGTTGATTTGCCCCCTGATAATGTGGCTGTTGCTATTGTTTATTTTGTGCAAGGAGTTTTAGGCCTTTCCAGGCTTGCTGTCAGCTTCTACTTAAAAGATGATCTTCATCTTGAGCCAGCAGAGGTATGGTGGTGAAAGTCCTCTGTTTGCTTCATCCAGATACTCCATTTCAGCTTTCAATCTCCAGGCATGTGTGCCTTTGTTTCGCTGGAGCATAAGCAGTACAAGTACATCAAGTGCTTTCCCTTAGAACTCGTGTGTAAAAAAAATGTGTAACATGTCTCGGTGCAGAGATTAACTTGGTTAGTGTTTTCTAGACTGCAGTTATATCTGGGCTCTCAGCCTTGCCGTGGTTGGTCAAGCCCCTCTATGGCTTCATCAGGTTTCACCAAAATAGCGAATATCCTTCCTACCATCCCTTTCTTTCTGTATATAATATGCACTTAATTGCAATGTTGTACTCTTGCTATTTCCCTACTATACAGTGATTCCATCCCTCTCTTTGGATATCGAAGAAGGTCATACCTATTTCTATCAGGCATCCTTGGAGCACTTTCATGGAGTTTGATGGCCACTATTGTGGATGATAAATACAGTGCAGCACTCTCTATTGTCCTTGGATCGCTTGCAGTTGCCGTCTCTGATGTTGTAAGTTGGAAAATCCTTGCTTAGAATGTTTCGGTTCAACTTTTGGATTGTACCTCTCTAACATTTTCTTTATGCTTTGTTCATTCCATGGAGCTACACTGCAAAGACAGCATATAGGCTGAGGACAAGAGCATTTATGCAACCATGATGTTCTAACTATGTTTTCAACTAGTTTTTTTTTTCTCGAAAACGTAGGAGAGCTGCGCCTCATTATATTAAGAAGAATGAAAGGGGCAGAGCCCTACACCACACACCACACACAACCCCACACAAACCCAGGAATTACATTCGCGCCTGATAAAGGGCAAAGGACGACCAAACACTAGCACTAAGCTAACCACCAAAAAGAGGGGCTGTCAAGGAAGACAGACCCTTGGCTCCTGCTAGATTCCACAACCGGCGCTCTTCTCCAGCAAGGGTGAGAGCACCACCAAGGTTAGGGGTAATACCATAAAAAACGCAACGATTCCGGTGGTTCCAAAGAGTCCAAGCTCCAAGCACAATGAGAGAGTTGAGACCTTTTTGTATCAATCCACTTGTTGCTCCACTAGCCTTTTCCCACCAGCTATCAAACCGCACTGGACAGTGCAAGTTTCTATTAATAAAGCAAGGGAAAACACAATATTATAGCCCTGCGAAGCTAATCAGGGTGGGGGGTGGGGGGTGGGGGGGGGGGGGGGGGGGGGGGGAGCTAAAAAAAATTACAACAAGCTGCTGGTTGGTCAACCACACTGCATCCTAAATGCCATTATCAGAGATGCATCATTCATTCCATTATTATCTTGTTAAAAACAACTCAACTCTGTATGGGTGTCATGTGTGACAACTAATATCTATAATTTATCTAAAACATCAAAGTTTTGTATGTGTGCCTTCTGAATTCATATATGTGTTCAGCACATTTCAGGACACAAATATTTCAACTTCTGGTTTGTTTTCAAAATGTAACTGAAACAAACAATTCAGGTGGTTGATTCTATGGTGGTTGAGAGAGCTCGAGGTGAATCACAGAGTACATCTGGATCGCTCCAGTCACTATGTTGGGGATCCTCAGCCTTTGGAGGAGTTCTGAGTGCATACTTCAGTGGTTCTTTAGTGGATACTTATGGCGTAAGGTTGTGTTGCTAATAGACCTGATAACAGCCGATGAATTTTCTTGGTGTTTAAAGTTCACTGATCAGGTGTTCCCATGAATGCAGATTTGTTTTTGGTGTTACAGCACTTTTGCCACTGATGACATCTACTGTTGCAGTTCTTGTAAATGAAGAACGCTTACCTTTGGACGAATGTTCAGTCTCACTTTCAGTTTCAAGTTCAGAATTAATTGAGAGCTCTAAGCAGCGTATCATGCTGATTTGGAATTCAGTAAAGCAACCCAGCATATTCCTACCCACCTTGTTCATATTCCTTTGGCAAGCAACACCGCAATCAGACTCGGCCATGTTTTTCTTCATGTATGTTCACAGACTCATAATGTCAGCTTAATTGCTATGGACTGTTGTGTTAGATTTATTTCTGAAATCCGTAAAGTCTAATAACAGTTTTTGAGTATTCGAAACGTGACAGAAGAAAGTTTGAATTCTTGCATAGAGCAATTAATTCTGAACCTGAAACTGCTGGTGCTGGATAAGTTTGAATTCTTGCTGATAACTGCTGGTGCTGGATCTGCATCTAGCTCTGTTCTTGGATATCCAAAATTTGAACAGAAATGTTAAAATTCCCAAATCTAGTGCTGGATCTGCATCAAGCTTGTGTTGATCTTGGATAGCAGTGATTTGAACAGAAATTATTTCCTTCCATGCTAAAATTACCGACTCTAGTGCTGGGGTTCTAAGCTGATTTACTGGTACCAGAATTAGTAATGAATTGAAATTCTATATAGATTATGGTTTACTGCATAGAAAAAACTGAAAATAATTAGATTTGTTGCATGCTTCTTGGCAATGTGAATAAAATATCATATTCACCACATTTCGCTTTGTAGTAATATCTCTGTAATGAATTAATATGCTATAAGCTCAAATTTCTTTGTGCTAATTCATTATATTGCTTCATATTGCACCTAGATAGAAGCTTATACTCTAGGTACATAAAGTCAGAACTTGAACATAAAATTGGTATTGCTCTGGTATGTACATTAGAAATCTCTGTATTGACATCTCTTTGAAATGGCTGAATCTTCATATGCTATCTTCTGATGCATTTCAGCACAAATAAGCTCGGATTTACTCCAGAATTTCTAGGACGTGTTACACTTGTTACATCTGTTGCATCCTTACTGGGTATCGGAGTGTATAATTCATTTTTGAAGGAAGTTCCATTGAGGAAAATCTTTCTAGTGACAACAGTTTTAGGTTCTGCTCTTGGAATGACACAGGTCCTCTTCTGTGCTTACTTGTTCTAGTGTTGTTCCTGCAATCTATGTTTTAAAATCAAGTTTACTTGTGTATTTTTCAGGTTCTTCTTGTCACTGGGCTCAACCGGAAGCTTGGCATAAGCGACGAATGGTTCTCCATTGGGGATTCTTTGATTATCACAGTCCTTGGTCAGGTATGAAAGACTTTTGCAACAACTACATGATTCAAGAAATAACCTTGCATGCTTGGTATTTGAAGTGATATACTAATTGGAGGGAACAAACTCTAAAATTACACATTTTTTTGTCTTGTGTACTGTAATTCTGTAGGTGGTGCCAAAGGGCGCCTAGCTCAAACGGTTAGGTGACCCAGCGGCACTCCTTAGGTCCTGAGTTCGACTCCCCGTGGGAGCGAATTTCAGGCTGAGGTTAAAAAAATCTCCTCGCCCGTCCCCATGTGCCAAAGCGCAGTTATGGCCCGGCCCGGTTCTCACAGGGCAACGGATACCGCTGCGTCAGGATGGGGGCGGGGGTTCGGGGGTTTTCTCGATCTGTGTGAGAAGATCTTCTTCTTAAAGGGAAAACCCGGGGGCCGTCATAACCCCCCGCAGGTCGAGTAATTCTGTAGGTGGTATGCTGCAAAAGAGCTGTTTTTGTTCCTGTTCTTGAAAATCGACATATCAACCTAGTTTCTTTTATATGCCTACCACGCATTCTATGATTGGCACAAAAGGTGTTAATATTAAAAGAGCAGCAAAGGTGTAAATATTGAAAAATAAATAGTAAAGGCATAAATAGGAAGACTAAATTAATCGAGGCAGAATTTGAACATGGTACCAAAGTCGTACTGAAAGTTGAATATCCAAGATTTAATTATGGCATTCGCTCGTATAGTTCAGGTTTTTTTAGAAAAGGTGTATAGTTCAGGTTTAGATATGATACAATAAATTCCGTGACTTTCATAAACATTTTAAACATGAAGACATCTGGACCTGCACCGTGCTTTTGACACCTTACATAAACTTTGTGTTGTAGGCTTCCTTTATGCCTGTCCTGGTGTTGGCTGCAAAGTTGTGCCCTCCGGGAGTGGAAGCAACTTTATTTGCCACTTTGATGTCCATTTCTAACGCCGGAGGTGTTGCTGGTGGTCTGGTGGGCGCGGGTCTAACGCAGCTACTGGGAGTCAGCAGAGACAACTTTGAAAACCTTGCTCTGTTGATCGCGGTTTGCAATCTCAGTTCCCTGCTACCTCTGCCTCTTCTGGGTCTCCTGCCAGATGAATCCCCTAATGCAAATGGCTCACAAACAAAAAATGATTGATGTCCCTATATCTCCACGTGTCTTTACAAGACGAAAGGACATAGGAAATGGATATCAGACTGATTTTGACTTTGGCAGTGCAACTGACGACGTAATAAGAACATCGAAGTTGATTCCTCATCTGAAATTTAAGTGTGCCACACCATCACCATATCGGGGAGCAACTATATATATGTTGGACCAGGAAAGTTGGCTACTCTCCTTGCCGAAATATGCATGGCAGAAAGCAATTAACTGTGCTCGTGAGCACGTGTGCCTGCATTACGATCCGTCTACAAATGGGCACTGAGGTCTGAGGCTCTGCAGAATACAGGATTATTGGCTATTGTAGTTTACTAAATACGGAACGAATTAATCTGTTATTCTGGTCTGGTCCTTTGTCTAGCCACTAAAAGCTTGTAACCCTGTAGTTTATACAAAGAAAGAAAGGTTTCTGAAGATGGCATTTCCTGCGCAGTCTGGTAGAGTTTTTTTTTTAATCAAAACGGAGAGAGAACCATTGTGAGATGAAGAGCTAAGCTGACTACTTATTTGGGACAGCATGGGCCACGTCCCACGTTCGTTGAGTGCTGCCTCGGGTGCCCCACGAACTACGGGAGGATTTCAGGATTGGGGATCGGTTGGGTAGAGGAAAGGAAAAAACCTCGATGCTTTTGCGTACGTATGCTTGCTACGTGCCTGGGTGGTTTTGCAGACTTGCGACGAGCTGGACTCGGGATGGTTTTGCGTTTCGAAATCCAAGGCTTTCCTAAAACACAACAACAAATCACCACTAGTTCACCCATGTGAATAACTGAACATCATGTTTGCATCCCAGAAAAGAGAAGATATCATATTCGTTGTCCTAATTATCGCCCTTGTTAAGCTCGAGAGGAAGAAACATGTTCTTTCAGTGGAAGACCCAATTTGGGTAAACCTTCAATGAAAAAGTCAGAATGCTTCCTCCTCCCTCCGACACACAGAAACTTAAGGTAAGTTTTATTCACCTTGCTCCGTTGAAGACCAAGCACATCTGCCCCCAACTTTCATGAGATACAGCTGGGCAGGTGAGCCATCCTTCGACGGGTTGGGAAATTATTCAGCAGTCAGCCAGCACAAGACAGTTTCAGCTATCCCACTAACAGCTTTACAACAGCAGTGGATGCCCAAACTATGTCCTAGCAACTAAACAAGGATGTGTCTAAATCCCCTGTCCTAAAATTTAGCCAACTCCTTTCCAAGTAATACAACAAACAATTCAACAACGGAATATAAATTCAGGGGGGGGGGGGGGGGGGGGGGGGGGGGGGGGATACATGGAAACCCTCTGCTGCTATCACCAAGAGCCTGCATTCTCTCCTTGTAGCAGGATGGCCATGCACATTAAACTTGGCATGTGGATTTCCAGGAACTCAGCAACCCAGTTACGCTGCAGATTCTTCCTGTTTACCTGACTCTGACAAACCATTACCATTAGTAGCTTGAGTTTTGGCACGGTATACCTTGGTAGTAGCCTGCTGTCTCTTATCCTGTTGCAATCTTGGGTTATCCTGCTTAGGCTGTCTATCCGGGGCTGTCCTTGGATCGTGTTTTGCAGGTACACCCATGTGACTTCCACTTGGTTGCTTCCCAATCCAGTTACTGGGAGGTAATGGTGGTGGAACCCCATTTACAGGTCTCTGCTGCGGGAATCCCCCAGTTTGGAAAGGTCGCTGAGGTATAAAACTGATGTTCTGCATAGGCCGCTGGGCTGGGGGTCCGGCAAAGTGATTAGGATGTGGTTGATTGGGCCAGTACCCGGAATTCTGCATCCTGTTATTTTGATGAGGCCTTGGCCCTTCTTGGATTGTCAATTTTGACATTGATGCACGGATACCAGCATCATGACTTCGTGAGTTTGGCCGTTCTAGTATCCGCATTGGCTGTTTGTTAACTTGAGAATCACCAAAGAACTGAGGGTGAGGGTTTGGAACACTTCTAGACATGTGTGCATGGTATGGATTATCCATAAAACCCCTCTCATACCCCAATGGTCCAGCAGGCCTTGGTCTGTTTCCAGGGCCATAGGGTGCACCCCTGTATGGCATATCAAGTAACCCAGCAGCATTGCCAGATTTGATCTGGAGGGAGTTTTTCACCAGACGGTGTGCAGCTTCTCCTAAGAGAGAACCAGAAAGGGCTCCAGAAACCTGAGGCCTGTAAATGGAAAGAAATCATGATGGTGCAAACAGATTACCCAATTGGTCAGGCTACAAAAACAGGGTAAGCTAGTCAGGATGAAGTAAAAGTGTGTTGATCTAAATTTGCAAAACAGTGCACAGCTTATATAGTATTTCATTTAAAGTGGATACCCAGACTCCTATAGTTCCTGAATACTCTCTAGTGGAAGTGGAAGTACTCTGCAAAAGCATTATGACATATTAATCATACCTTTCTCTTGCTTGTCGACGACTATTATCTTCATGCCACAACACAGGAAAGGGTTTGAAATCACTAGGTTTCAGTATCTACAAAATGGAACACTTGTTGGGCCATGAATTTATCTTTAAACTGCTTATAGCAAACCAACATCGAAATCGATAAAAACGAAATACCACATATACTTCAATTGATAATGATAACATATACTTATATAAAGGTCATAACAGTGCAAACATGGATAATAAGAGAGCCAGGTAATTAAAAGATAGCATCATCACAAAAGAAAATATTATGCTTCTGTTCAAAGGCGGAGCTTTGTTGTGGCCAAAGGTGGCCATGGCCCCCTCTGCCATTAGAAATTACCTTAAGTGAACACTAAACTTTATGATTTTTGAAAACAAGCGATCTGTTTTTCTCTCCTGGGTTGATTCATGTGCATAGTGGTTCTTTGTTTTTCTTCTTGTTCTAGCCTCGCTCGGGCTTAGCTGAAGTGTTTTCCTTTCGTTTTGTGCAGTGGTTGTTTTTATGGTTTACTAAATCTAACAGTGGGGGAGCCCCTTTTGTTTTCTTGGTTAAAAAAACACACACTAAACTTCACACCCTACATGCTTGGTAACAAAAACACTAAATAGAGTAAGTTATGGGCTTAGTTTCTAAACTGGTGATGTCAAAAAGGCTGAACTATACGTAAGGGGCTTTATTCTTTTATATATATATATATATATATATATATATATATATATATATATATATATATATATATATATATATATATATATATATATATATATATATATATTATGTTCACACTTTCATCTCTCCAAGAATTATATGCACCAAAATGCACATTGGGTGCAGGGCCAACAAAAATACCTTCGCGGGTATGATGACCCCCACTGGAGGCTCTGGGATGTGTTTGTGATACTGAGGATTAAGATAGGTAGCATTCCTGAAAAATAATAGAAAAAAAATTATATATATGTAGTGCTAGTAGATTTAAAGGGTGGCTTTTAGTTTACAATATGCCTTTACACGATAAGATGCTTACAAAACTCTGTTCTGAGCAATGCCATTGAACCCCCTAACTGGAGAAGTTACAGTGACATTATACCAGTTCCTTTCAGATAAACATAGGAATCCATTCATTCCACCACTGCATACAGCAACACAGTAAACAAATGCCGAGTGAAAAATAATCCAAATCAATGTATCTAGCATTTCTACCAACCTAACAGCAGGCTGAATGGGAATAACATAAGGGTCTGTTCTTGATAGGTGGTAGTAGTTCTGATACAGGAACATAATCTGAGAGGTCAATGGATGAGTATCTCTAACATAAATTATGTCAAACATAGTCCTGTTCCTGAATTTCTCTTCTTCCTGTGAAAGAGCAAAATAAAGCTCAGCCAAAATGAAAGTAACAAGCCCAGATGGTTAAAAAATAAGGATTGTAACATAAACATACTGTCAAAGTATCTTCAAGTTTTCTTGTCTCCACAAGCAGACGCATTTCATCAATAAAAGGCAATTTTGCAACACCCTGGGCAAAAGAGAACATAAATATTTCTACATAACACAATCAGTAGCCAGAAAGAAGAATGATTTATCCATTTGCATTACCTGCCATGCAAAACGTTTCCCATTCATGTCTATCTCAAAATCTGCAGGTGCAGCACAAGGCTTTAGAAGCAATGAATAAATATGATTTTATCGATACACAATCACCCTATGCATGGGGCAGTTTTGAGGTACTTTTATTTTGCTTTGCAAAATAGGTGGTGGTACCTTTGGGATAGAAAGACTTCAATGGTGAATCTGGATCAGCCATCAAATCCCCATAGTATTTTGGCAGTGCATTGGAGCTACAGAAGAATAAATAGTGGACATCTCAGAACTCATTGTATTTGACATTCTTTCCATTTGAACATGGAACGGATTCATTTGCATCAGGGGTAGCAGACCTTGCAGCTGGTAGTGTTCCCATTAGTTGATCAAATGGCTTGAAAGGTTGACCCAAGAAAAAGGTTATTTCCAATTCAGACAAGCCTTTTAGATCAGATGCAAAAGGCGCATAATGATAGGGATAGAACCTGACATGTGGATGAAAAGCCACAGTTAACTTTTGATCTAAAGAAGAAGAGCACATGTGCTGCTGAGAAGAGCATGTCAACACTATTGCTTAGGTAGGCATGTTGGTTATGGCAGAGGTAAAAATGGTTTGTCACATTATTGATTTATGTAAAACAGTGAACCCTGAATGTCAGTAAATTGCCATCAACGCATAAGCAACACAGAACAATATCAGGAAACAGGCACTAGTCACTTAAGACATGAGCCATATCTAACTGCACCGCCTATTGGAGATTCCACAACTGCAGCATAGCTTGTTGCATGGCAGACAATACCAGAGGTTTTTGTTCTTCAGTCATAAAATTTGGTTTGCAAGTCGTAAATAGAAGAGGATGTTGACATGATCATACTGGACTATCACTTTTATATAATTATGAGTTGTGGAACAAGAACCAATTGATCTTGTGCAGAATTACAGCATATGGTTTCGATGAAATCTAGAGGTCCAAATTTGGGTCATCTAGTTACCATAAATTTAGATCTTAGACGCATATCTTGTATCTGTTTGTGGAGTTAAGAAACTTTAAGAGGACCTACCAAAAGTGGGCATAATGTTTTACGTCAAAGATAGTGGAGAATAATACTTTAGCATTCAATCAAGTGATGTTTTATCTTCCACAGGAAATGTGATAGCAAATTCTCACAGTAGACGGTCAATATTTACCTACCACTGCCATGAACAAACACCTTGATAGTAGTATCTCATAACCCAACAAAGACCTTCCACATATTTCTGGACCTGAAATATGCATAGATAATAGACAAATAAAGACAAACGAGACCAATGTTGACAGCAAATGGCAACCGAATAGCAGTAGCCAGTATGAGTATACCACCTATCCCTACCACAGAATGAAAGATAACATTAAAACAACAACAAAGCCTTTATCCCAAACAAGTTGGGGTAGGCTAGAGATTAAACCCAACATGAACCAAAGAAAAGGATTGTGGTGTTTTTTTTTTTTAAAAAAAAGGAGTTGTAAGTAGGCCATGGCTCTGGTATGTGGATTGTAAAATGTAAATTCACTTTGCATGCTACTACAATCTTTTATTTGGGTTTCATATGGTGGCTGGATTTTTCGTACGGCTCATCCAGCCTCATGAATCATGACCCTCCTTTCCCCTGACTTGGGACCAGTATTTTTAAACAGGATAGATAGAAATAAAAAAAATCCAAAATCACTTTGGGTGTGAGTAATTTATAGTAGGTTGAGACCAACTCACAAAACCAAACTAAAAGCATTTAAATCAAGTCAAGTTTCTGCCCTAAGCAAAGCCAGATCAACCTTATTAGCATATTGGGCAAATTGATCATGCAACAAACACGTCAAAACAGCTGGCTGATTGTTCCAGCCTGTGAAGTGTTAGGAAATGTAGATTATTGACTATTGTTGCGAGGCCAAAAGAGGCATCTCGATGGTGGACTCAGTCCATAATTATTTCCAACACAAAACCATCAATATTAGTCCAGTTATTAATTGTAAGTTGTAGCTGTTTATGTTGTCAAGGGGCAACATTCAGAACCTGGTTGTTGGGTATTTATTATCTGGCAAACCGTTCATATATGATATATCCACTGTCAATTTTTCAGCAGTAACATTTGGGCATTGAGTTAGAAGTTGCTGCGATTCCACAAATCAAGATGGTGCCTGTCAAGAAAACTCACAACATCTCTCCGAACTTGATCAATGGGTTTCCGAACTTGATCAATGGGTTTTGACTCCGCCTCTTCTTTAAACTTCTCAGCATAATAACGCTCCCTGTATCCTGGCTCTCCTAACTTCACCTGAAGGAAGAAATAGAACAAGGGACAACCAACGATTTGAATACTTCCTTACAGTTATTAGAGACATCGGACATTACTGAACAAACATATTCGGACAGTTCACAGGACAAAAAAATATACCTTATCCACATATTGATTCTCCTCAGAATTCTCTCTGTGTATTCTATGCTTCTCTTCATTGTTCTCGCGTGCCTGCAGTTTACCAATCAGAAGTTAATTTGTCTTCTAAGATAGCAATATCAATGCAAAGATCTAACTAACAAGCTTTTGTGGTTGTACATTTTAAGTATTAACACATACAGTAAGGTTCAAATGGCATAAATTTTCAAATTATTTGGAAATGTATACTCAAGTGGAAGTTGAAATTCATTCCTATTGAGAAGTTCACTGAAAAGGAATTAGTCATTTTTTAAAAGGCATCAACGCTATGGTATCTTAACATGCTCATATCATGTTAAAAAATGAAGTTGCACAATAAGCATATCATTATAGCATAAGATGATTGGCCTACTAAGATTATTAGAATCACTACTATAAAATGATTTCACAATCTTCACCATGATCATATATTTGCATGCATAAAGTATATGTAGGAATACAGAAATCAATAAAGACATTGGATGAAGACCAGCTAGGAATTACCTGTTGAATGCGTGCTCGTTTCTGGAAAATTTGTTCTTCATTGACCGCAACAGACTGGATGAAATGTTCCACTCGGTCCAATATAACCTTTTCATTAGAATGGAGAAAATGTCAAGATTTCAGGCCTTGACCCCATGTAAAAGGAAAAAAAAGGAAATCCGTGCATTCGGCAGAGCAACAACTACTGCTGAATGATGAGACCGAAGGTTTTACTTATGATTTTATGAGTCATCATAAACCAAACTTTCACTTGTGGACACTTGATCTGAGCATTACATCAGAGAATGAAGAGGGGCTTTCTCCCAAATGGCTTAAATTGTCAAGTGGTGGGCATAATAAACTATCTTATACATGTATGCTATTGAGCAACATGATATCCAGAGGGGCAGACTAAACAAGGAAGGAACATTCAACCACAGATGATGTATGACGAACCGTAACAAACATACTTGCCAAACACAGTAAAGCCACCTGGTACTTTAGTAAAAATATCGGATCCATCTTCCTACATTCTAGAAACAGTTTCTTTTTTCACAGGCAATGGTACAATAGCAAATGTCCATAGGTCCCAATCCCATAACTCATCAGGCGAAAATGGGTATGAAGTTCAATTTGGTCTACAGTCAACTTGAGTAATGTTACTGTGATTTCTATAATTCACTGGATCCTACCAACCATATTCCACGCATTGCATTTTAAACCAATATGTACATAATACCAAATTTGCTGCATTTTAAACCAATATGGTAACATAATACAAAATTTGCAAATTGATGGGATCGGTACCATTTAGCTTATGTAGTGTTAACGTTCTGACACAAAACAGATGACAGGATAACCATGAAGAGAGAATTCCTATCTAAATTGGTTTCCCTAAATAGTAGTATGATTACACACTATTAATATATCAAACATCATAGTGTGCATCACATGGTTAAAGAAAGCCAATAGTTCACTATAAAGCTGACTACAGGACTAGTTTCCTACATTTTGTAAGTATTGAGTATTTGCCGCCACAAAAAACGTTGCAATTGCATGGCTTCAAAGTTCAAACAATACAACAATTTGCATCTGATAAACCTTACCTCACCCCCGTCAGTTAGGTAACCACCCATTGATGCGAACTCCGACCTGTAGATACTCATGAGAAGATTAATGGCACCCTACAGAATACAGCAATTAATCACAGTTATGAACAAATCATCTTGGAAGTAAAATAAAGATGGATGCTTTCGATCAACACACCTCACGAATTTCCAAAGTTGGCATGTGAGGAAGAAAGTCATTGCCAACAAAGAAACACATAAACACAAAATCATCAATAAGACGTTCAAAGTTTATCTTGAAGGGAGCATCTACAATTTCCAAATCCTTTGCCAGGTATTCACGCAACACCCATATGTTAAGAAACTGTCAACAGGAAAATATTCACACAGTGAATCAACATCAACAAGAGTAAAAGATGAATAACAAACAACATATCTGAAGCAAATTTACTGGATCAAAATGGTTATATAGTTTCAGAGTACCTGGTACTTCTTTTTATGAATAGGAGGTAGCTCCACAGAATTATCAGGCTGACTAGGACCTCTGCATTCAGCAGCCAAATGCCCAACTTGACCACAAAGAAAACATTTTTCTTGTTGCCCTGGCATGGAGATCACCTGTAAAGTCAGTTGAATTCTGTAATTACGGGATTACTCCTAAATTACCATGTAGAGGACAAAATTAGGGTCCAGAACTTGGCCCTAGCTAGATGTGTATAAAACTATAAATATACATATACTTTCCAACAAAGAACAATAAGAAGTTTTACCTCTCTTAAAATTGAGAAGTGGACCTCGTGAGTTGCTAGAGCAAGCATAATCAAATCAGCATCCTGGAGAATAGAGTGGGTAACGTGTATCACAGATTTAGCTTAAACAGAAACCACTAGTAGTTTAAAAATGAAGTAAACTTACCAGGCCATATAAGCAATGGCGCGTATTGGGATCAAAGCCAGGAAGATTGCGCTGCAGGCGGATGTATGACATAATTTTGTGCTCTCCCTCTCCAGGGACATTGGAATCAGACAATATTATCTTGAAAAATACACACAGTGCAGATCTCAGTTAGTACCTAACTAGGATTGAGAACAAATTTACAATTCCAAGCCAGCATAGTAAACACCTTGACAGACTGCCATCCAAGCGTGTGATTCAGCCTCAACTGTATGTAGTACTGAAGCGCCGTAGATAGTACATACATGAACTGTGTCCCTGGAGTAATGACATTGGAGTCGATTGCCTCTGACTTCTCCTTCTGGGCTAGAGTCCTACCCTCTGCCTCAAACTCCTTCCTCAGCCTCTCCTCCTCCGCTGCCTGAACAAAGTAAACGCAACATGAGAAAACAGCTGCCACAACCTGAACAAGCCAAACAACCACAGCAACTGTAGCCTTACCGCATCAGCCGCGTCCTTAGCAGCCCGGAATCGCCTGGACCTCTGCTGATTCATCTTTGCCCTTGGAGCAACACCGTCTACGTGACAAAAAATTGACCGACCTTGTTACTCAGAGCAACACCGTCTATACGTGACAAAGTAGCAGTACTGTATCAGCGTACTGTAGCAGCGACTCACCAATGGCCATGTAGAGGAGCTTCCTGGGGCGGACGAGGCCGAAGAGGTGGTCGATGTAATCAAAAATCGACTTGAACACCTCGTCGTAGGTGGCGGGGGCAGGCTGCAGGGAGGAAAACCGAGGCCGTGAGATCGAGAGCTAAGCAAACACTGGGTAGGGATTCCGGGGGTGCGGAATCGAACGGGCAGGACCGAATGCGTACCCGACCCTCGGGGTGGAAGCAGGGGTGGATGATGCCATTCATGTCGAGGTAGAGGTTGTCGAACTCGAGGCCGTTGGGGTTGGGGCGGCATAGGTCAACGGGGACGAAGGCGCCGGGCTCGAGCTCCACGGGCTCCTCCTCCTCCGCGTCCGACACCGTCAGCGGGTAGCGGTCCGCCAGCCACCGGTAGAACGCCGGGACTCCCATCTCCGACCGACCTGCTCTGCGGCCGGATCTCCTCCTTGCTCTGGCCTCCCTCTCGCGGGGCGGCGCTTCTAGGAACTCCTAGCGCCGCAGTGGCGTGCGGTGGTTGCTGCCTCCCCTTTGGTTCGATCTGGAGGGACGGAGGAAGGGTGAGGCCTGCGGGGGGCGGGGGGGCGATGGCCTGGAGTCGCGCGTGCGTGCGGGCGGGTTGGGCTTCCGTCTCGGCCACTGCGGCCTGGTAACTGTATGGCTTTTAGCCCGATCCGGGAAGGCTGATGATGGGCTGCAATAAGGGCCCGTTTGGATGTTTTAGAGCAACTCCAAGAGAAGATATTTGTAAATGTAAAGTATATCGCATGCTCAAACACGCCATTAGATGCTATGAGCAGCGCGTGCGGAGTGAGCAGTTAGAATCCTATTTGCCAGGGCCTCGTTTAGTTGGCGAAATTCTTTAAAAAATAGTATTGTAGCACTTTCGTTGTTATTTGGCAATTAGTGTCCAATCATAGTTTAATTAGGCTTAAAAGATTCGTCTCGTGAATTTCGTCTAAACTGTGTAATTAGTTTTATTTTTTATTTATATTTAATGCTTCATGTATGTGTCTAAAGATTCGATGTGACGGAAAATCTTGAAAAATTTTGTAAAATTTCGGGAACTAAACCAGCATTAGGAGTACTAGCAAAGTGGTTGTGTTGTGACCTGCCAGTTTTGGACCGATCTGTTCTGTTTGGAGTTGTTGTAATATTGTCTTATATTGATGCTTGAATCCACTTTATTTTGGGTCCATGCTTTGTTTAAATTTAAGGAAGGGTGGTGGAAAAATGGCTGCCCTCCTTTCACTATGTACTGTTGGCTTCACTGTTTCAGTGGTTCATTTTGGGGTTTTTTCCCCAAAACTCTGAGTAGCCGGAAGCACGGGTTGTGCACGAAAATGTAGGGCTGAGATTTAGTAGATTTCTAATCTAGTAAAGTGGTTTAACAGCAGCTTATTTGTTTGTACTGCAGTGTGGTCATTAGTGGTTGCAATTTCTTTCAATGTGAACTTTTTTATTCAAATACATAGCATGTTCGCCTGGTCGTATTTGGCTTATAAGCCATGGCTTATCAGCCAACGAACAGTATTTTTCTCCCACACCAAATCAGCCAACCATACTTTCAGCCATGGCTTATAAGCCAAACCAGCCCAAACGAACAGGGCGCATATGCCGTCACATGTTCACAGCTTTTACCCCCTCTCTCCGCTTTAAACTCGTCGCCTTGCGCACGGCCAGCCGGTCACCCGTTCCATCTTTTGCCGTTTCGGGCAACCGGGCCGCTGCGACTGCGACCGGCCGCGCCACGGAAACCCCCCAGCACCAAACCAACCAGCAGCAACGCCTGCCCCCACCACCTCACCGCGTCCGACCCCCATCGCGTGCCGCCGTGCGTGGTGCACTGTACCTGTCATCTGATTGTAGCCGGTGGGGCACGTGGCGGGCCTCCTGCAGCCGGGAGAAGCTGCTGGGAAGGTGCCGGTGAGAGGCGGACGGGCGGACGAATTCTGGAGGAGGATGCATGGGTCGGACTTTGGAGACTGGGCGGGGGTGGGCACAGCGTCCTCACCGTTTTCGTCGCGTTCCAGTCTTCTCCGACCTACGACTGACGAGCTCTCGTTTAGCTGCTCCTGTGTCAGGGATGCTGGCCGGTGGGGCTGGGTGCCAGCATGGGAGCGCTAGGCCCGTGTGTCAGGGGACGGGGTTAGGTAGCCGTCTACGCGCGTGTTTAGTTCCCACCCCAAATTCTCAAAAAGTGATACAGTAGTCTTCACATCGAATCTTGCGATACGTGCATGGAGCATTAAATGTAGACGAAAAAAAACTAATTACACAGTTGAGTTGAAAATTACGAGACGAACTTTTTAAGCCTAATTAGTCCATGATTAAACACTATTTACCAAATAAAAACGAAAATACTACAATAGCCCAAATTACCAAATTCAGGGAATAAACACGCTCTACTCCGTAGGATCTAGGGCGTGGGAGCAAGCGGAGCTTCAGCCTGCAAAAACGTAGGAGGAGGGCGGGGACTGGGGAGAGTGGGACCCGCGTATCGTCCTTGGCAGGCGAGCGGCGAGGTGTCGGTTAGTGATGACGTCACAGGGATAAGCATGGCCAACTGGCCAGGTGCATTGTTTGTACGGTTGTGTCTGCATAAATGCAGAGACGGACGGACCTGATGGGTAGCTTCCAGGTGTAGGCAGCCTGCTGTTCTAATTTCTGTTTGTTCCTCGTGTCCCCGTGAAAATAAATTAACTAAGCGCCTGTTTAGATTCTAAAAATTTTTGCGTAGTATCCGTCATATCAAATCTTGCGGCACATGTATAAGTACTAAATGTAGATAAAAAAAAACTAATTACACAGTTGGGTGAGAAATCGCAAGACGAAACTTTCGAACCTAATTAGTCCATAATTAGACACTAATTGCTAAATACAAACGAAAGTGCTGCATTAGCCCAAACCAAAAATTTTTGGATCTAAACGCACCCTAAAGCTATGCCCGTTTTGCAACTTGTTGTCAACTTGTCATTACTGTATGTGTACATATACGGACTCACTTCATGGTATGACAAATAAACTTAACTCTGTAATTAAAGTGTGCCCTCTTTATTTTCTTGGTTGGAGAAGACGGTGACCATGAGGGTCAATATAATTGAGCTGACGGAAATTAAATAGTTTGGCGATTTTACGATCGCCCCATCGGATGGATTATCGGAGAAAACAGGAGGGGAGAACTAGGACAACCAACTTTTTGGTAAGTTGCATTACTCCCTCCGGGCAGGTTTGTCAGGCGAGAACGGTAATTAAAGTTTTAGTAAGTCGCAGCAATACAATTGTGAATTTAGATCCTGTCTAGATCCATCTACATCTACATCTACATCTACATCTATATCTACATCTACATCTACATCTACACTACCCTATAATACATCACTTAGAATAAATCTACAGCCACACAATAAATGTCTGCTCCACAGTCATGACCTATGCTATATCCACACCCATGAATACACCCAGAAAATATAACACCATCAAAACGGATGCATCAGATTATCTCTTAGCTATTCTCTTTCATTACTCATCCAAATCCGACGGCTCACGTTTAGTGTGTCTGCCCTCAATCGATCAAATCCCTGGGCCAGAATTGCGCGTCAACCTCCTCGTCGCGCCAGCGCCCGAGGAAAGACCCAAGACGCTCGCCGCCACTAATCACGCGCGCTGACGGTGGAGCCTGCCACTCCCCATCACCCGTTGCTTGCCGCGGATGCCGCGCGGTCCGACGTTGCTCCCGAGCCCGAGCAGCCTCCTCGCCTCATCTTCTAAGTCGCCTCCCACGCTCCCATCTCTCTCGACGAGGTTCGCCATCGCCAGCATTCCCATTCGCCCTCTCCTCCTCCTTTCCACCTCCGCAAACCCTAGCCGCGGACCCCTCCAATCCGCTACCAGCATCCGAATCGCGGCCCCAATCGAGCTAGGGCTCGCCAATTTCTGACTGGGCCCATAGGAGGGAGGAGGAGAGGAACGAGAAGATCATTCGGGGGATCGCTCAACCACCGCGCGTGACCTCACCCCTCAGGAGCCAACGGCGGTACCCCGCTCCCTACGCCCGCCTCATCGATCCCTCAGGTTGGTTGCCCTTTTTTTTCTTCCAACATTTGTACCATGCGGATCCTCTTATTCGTCCCGTTTCAAGCGCTGATGCGGTCAATCCGCTTGGGAGGGGTAGATAATATGTGCTGCGTCGCGATCGTCGATTCCATTCATGTGAGTCCATCTGATTTCGCTGGGTCCTAGATGTTGGTTTTACACCTCGATTGGTCCCTGCAATCGTCGATTCCATTCATGTGAGTGCGTTTGATTTTGCTAGGTCCCAGATGTTAGTCTCACGCCTCGATTGATCACTACTGTGGGTTAAATTCTGTAGGCATCTCTAGGTCCGAAATGTATTTTTCATCTTATGTAATATAGAAAAAAGCCAGAATAAGACAATGTGTGTACCAATTTTTGGACCGTCATTTTCCAGTCATGTATTTGAATTCAGTGACTGTCTTTTTCCCTACCTTATTAACTTTGCTAGGAAATGCATGGTTTTGGTATGTGATGCTTCTAACAAGGCAATATCGTATCCCTGCTTGTTGCTGGCTTGCTGCAGACCATTATCGCACAGCAGGAGGAGAACGGTGCTGGCAGGACACCACATCGCGAAGAGGCCATGTGGGCAGTGGACAGAGGCAGTGTGATTTTGCTTAGTAGGTAAATAAGCAATCTGTACACAATCAGTAGATGTGACCATTCCCTATACTTTGTCCAACAGATTACATTGCTTGCAAAACAGGTAGTTCATAAACAAGTTGAGCCCTAAGATGCCCTACATTATTAAATTTCATATTCACCACTCCCACGGGCCACTACAAGGCAACGATGGCTTATGAAACCATCGAGAAGCTACTTAAATCGGAACATTGGCTACCATTCAGTATATAAATGTGTCATCCATGGAACATTGGCCACCATTCAGTATCTAAATTTTTGGCCATGTAAATTTGTTTCATAGTTTTAATCTTCAAGGTTTTTGTTTTAGTCTATGTTGACAGACTCTTTTAGCCTGTGTTAGATTCAGCTTGACAGGCACTAATTGTAGTTCTTTTCAGTTAACTGAAGCAATTCTATAGTGAACTACGAACGTACAGCTGCACTAACATGTTTTTCCCAAATAACATCAGGTAGATGCTCCTCTGTATTGCAATTTTTTTATTCAGATTACTAAGCCATGCTAATATGTTGGTAAATAAACCATCAACTAGCAGCTGGTCTATTGTGTATTTTCCCCCCAAGATATCTGAACCATGCTATGAAATACAATCAGCTAGATGCTCCTCTGTAATGAAGTTTTTTTTCAGATTACCGAACCATGCTAATACATGTTTTCAGAATCATGATAACTGAAACATACATTTATGACTTCAAAACAGTCTATTCGTTAGGCTTCTAACAGCTCACCGATTTATGCCTTAAAACAGCTGTCTCAACACATGCTTTGCTTACTGAAACTGTTTTCTTCTTTTCAGACTCATGAACAATTGTCTTGAATGGTTCAATAGAGGTAACACCTATTTCAGAGTAATCATTGAGATTAATTCAAGACAATTCTTTTACCCTGCAGTGTGGCTAGGTGTTCCCACTGTCAATGGCAAGTGGACCATGCCCAGATGACGCTCTCGCGAATGCTGAGGTGGGCACGTGGGGTCACCGCCATCGAGCCCATCGGTGTTGACGGAACCTCGGCTAGGAGGCACTCAAGGGCAATCGATTCAGCCATGATGTTGAGGTATTCAGCGCGTGCTGGAGCATGATGTTTTCTTCTACGTCCTCTATGTATGTTCTCTGATCCTCTCTCGACTAGCTTAATTCATGCACATACTGCATATGCAATCAGAAACCTTGTCATATCTTCTGTTCAGTGAACCAGAAAGGCCAAGTTGAAAAGCCTACAGGGAGGAATCGATGTACTTTTGCAAAATGGATGAAAGTCAGTGCAAATGGAAATGGAGTTGATGTGTCAATCCTTGAGATAGCAAATGGAGTTTTCAGGTAATTTTCTTCTCATATCATGTACATATTCTCTATGCAGATTTTGAAATAGGTGATGTAATTCTTAATTTTGACACCTTTTTCAGGTCAAGGCAACCAATGGTGATACTGCCCTGTGTGGTGCAGATTTACATGGTTCACTGCTTGACTATCTGAGCGAGGCCGGGTTAGCACTGGAAAGGCTTAGGGAAGCTGCTAAGAAGGCAAAGGGCCCAGGGATGAGTTTTCCTCCACTATGCATACTGAGAAATATTAGCAAAACTAGAATACTCTGGAAATTGTCTCTGAGGAAATTGTAAATTGTTTTCTCGAAATGTGTTTCATGTATGATTAACGACTGTGTATTTTCCTTTGCCAGTTCTACTTAGTGACCTGTAATTATTAACACTTTGGGGGAATTTCAAATCACCTTTGTAAGCTGATCCGTTGCTCTTTCCATCCATCTTCATGCCTACTTGCTTGCTATAATACCTTTTCTATAAATCACAGTTTCCTTCGTGCTAATGAGCCATAATACTCTCCTCTCGTGTACACTTATTAAATGTACCAAACTCCAAGAGCATACTTCATTAATGGAAGTGTAAATTTATCTTTATAGCTTTTATCACCAAATCAATTGTAAGTATAGTTTCGGTAGCGTTAGCACGGGCAATATACTAGTATCTATTAGTGCTAATGGTTAAGTGGGCTACTACGCCTAGTCAAGCACACCGCCTATGCATATAGGACCGGCTGTAGCCTATAGCCTCCAAACATAGCTAGAATTTTGTAACATGGACCCACAACGAATCAAACTGGTTTTTTTCAGAAAAGGCCGCCGTGACACGCGGATGCATTCTTGAAAGGAGATTTTAGCACCACGTCTTTGAAGCAGCTAAGTTGGTAGATGTAGATCCATGCCGATCGACCTGAGCACCTTGAGCTGACTGGAAGGCGCACGTTGGAATGCCCGTACTGATCGATCACAGATAGTAGTACGGAGTAGAAGAGAACGAGAGAACAGAGAAGCAACTCTGACACGCGCGCACTAAAATGAAACAATAATTTTAGGGCATGTTTTTAGGGCATGTTTGGTTTTCAAAAGTCAGGGGACTTATTAAGTCAGGTGACTGAAAATTAGTAACTTATAAGTCATGACTGTTTGGTTGTAGATGACTTATAAACTCATTAAATGTGTGGGCCCCATGCGAAAAAGGGTGACTTATAAGTTTTAAGCATGAGTGAACCAACTTAAAACTTATAAACAGGAGTGACTTATAAGTTGGTGGTGTTTAGCAAAATAAATCACTTATTTCACTTTTTAACTTATAAGTAGATGACTTATTTGGAGCCAAACATGCCCTTAAAAAGACAGTTTTGTTCCGGTTATCACCCAAAGCAGTCGAAAAAGCCGTCCGTGTTGCTTATGGTGAGTGGGTCGACCTGACCTAATAAACTTCCAAATTTGAATGAGATGGTTTATTTTTATTAAACGACCCAAGGCTACAGCTAGGGGTGTGCGTGCGTGCATGGCGCTGGCGCAGTGGAGATCAAGCATGCAAGCTGTGATTCCGTCCATGCATGCGCGAAACGGCCAGGGCGTTGGCGTGCCTGCCGCCGGGGAGACAAAAGCTGAGCCCGGCGTTGCAGTGCCATACACGGCCCGTGTCAGGAGCCAGCAGGACAGCTGGACCACAAGGAGCCAAGGCTTGTTTAGTTTCACTAAATTTTCAACTTTGACACTATATAAAAAGAAGGTTTTCCGTCACATCAAACTTGTGGTACATGGAGTACTAAATGTTGACGAAATCAAAAACTAATTATACAGTTTGGTTGTACTTTGCGAGACGAACGTTTTGAACCTAATTAGTTAACGATTGGACACTAATTATTAAATAACAACGAAAATGCTACAATATCGTTTTGCCAAAATTTTCGACAACTAACTGAGCCTAAACGTGGCCCAAGGAGGCATGCAGCAGGTGCTCCAGCCAACGGCAGGCGGGCACGGATACTCTCTGATATCTCCCACGCACGTCCTCGCTCCTCCTACCATTGGATTTGTTTCCGGTTTCCACTTCCGATCACCCCTCCGGACTCCGGTTCTCGCGAGGTGCCCATGGTGGTTTGGACGTGCCGCGCATAAACTGCGAATTAGGGCCAGGTGAAATAAGCCCTTGAATCAAATTTTAGTAGTCAATCTGTTTTAAGTTTTAGTTTACTTTAGGCCACGTTTAGTTCGCGAAAATTTTTGGGTTTTGCAACTGTAACACTTTCGTTTGTATTTGGCAATTAGTGTCTAATCATGGACTAATTAGGTTCGAGGACGTGCAAATTGGCGTGCAACTCTATCTAGCAGGTGGAACTCGATAGCATAGAAGCAGATTATAGGGTACCTCATCATATAGAAGTCATCGTCCCACCCACACAAGTTGCTCAACTAAAAAGTAAGTGCCCCGTCTCCATCGTACGGCTCCCACTCCACCTACAACATGTCCAAACAAGATGTTAGATAGTACACTAATCCATTTCAAACCAGCATGGGAAATAAAATTTAGTTACACTAGACACCGTGAGTGTGTCTATCTCGTTCGTGAACTCAATGTACGCCCACTCTAACCTCGCGTGCGGAACCCTGACCTGGTCCCAAAGGTACGTCCACGTCGGCTGCCGACGTGGAGGCTAACCTTGGAACCACTCACGATGAGCCAGAACCTCTGGATGGCCAACTAGAAGACGAGCCCACATCCAAAGCTAGAGCAGGTACACACATCCACCAAGTGACACTATGGACGAAGTCCGACGACACCCCTCGCATAGCTACCGGTATAGAAAACCCAAGACTGCAAAGCCCCAGTTGTAGTGACCCGCTTGGTCCCAGTCACTGAGACAGTGGACCCACATCTAGGACGCAGTGTCACCCGTGGCATCGGGAAAGAGAACACAGGCAAACAGGTATAGGATCCATGCCCTACAGTTGTACCCAACTGTCTCCTCATCTGCCTCCTCGGGGCACTATGCGAACTCTTGCCGGAGCCAGGAGATGAGAACTCCAGAAGTGTGAGCCCCTTGCTCGCCAAGCTCACGCCCAAGGAAGGCCTCCACTCATGCTCTCTAGCTTTCTGACCTGCACTGCTTGGTGACTGGGTTGCCGTGAATCCTCAGGCCTAGCATCTTCTAACAGTCCTGGAGCGTGATTGTCATCTCCCCAAAAGGTAGGTGGAAGTTGTGAGTCTCTGGCAGCCACCTATATTTTAGACAAAGCAAGATTACATGTCAAAAAGACAAGCATATGAACAAATGGCCATGAATGGAGGCAATGATTGAATATAATACCTGTCAACCAACGTAGTTATGGCCGCTGAGTTGAACTTGGGTAACCCACGATGAACCTAAAAAGAGATGACATCCAGTCCAACTCTTTCTAGGAAAGGAGTGTACATGTCGTCGTACCGCATGTCTAAGAACCCATTGTGGGCTCTAGGACGAAGGAGTGGAAAGTCCTGTATGGAATAAAACATAGTCTCCTATTACTTCACGAACACATGTACGCTCACCAAAATTTGAACAAAATGTATAGATTATTACCTGCCCCTACGCTATGAGACATCCTCGATGGGTCGCCTTATACGTCGGGTCGAGCAGGTGGAATTGCGCCATCCTACAAACAAAGTCAATGAATTAGAAATTCAATATACAATGAAACATGAACTTAGAAATGTACAAGTAATTAACACAATTACATGCATAATTAATTAAATGAATACGACAAATATTAAATAATATAATCAACCAATAGTCACACCTCACTAATCTACCAATGGCAACTTCGTGAATTGTGGCCAAGTCTACCACACTTGCCGCACTCGTACTGCTCGGGGTCAGTAACAAATGGGGTTCCTCTCCCATACCTCGTTCTTCTGGGTATCTGATCCATAACCGTCCTATGCCTCATCCTCTTCCTTGATCCACACTTGTTCCAATGATAAGCTGGATCCACAATATACTTCGGCCCATCATATGGAGGCCACTCTCTAGGGTCCCGAAAAGGCACGAAGCGGGGGCTCCATGTGTGCACAAGCGTGTGGACACTAAACTCATGAGGTATCCTGCTCTCGATATTATAGTTGCGATGCCTAGCTATTGCCACCAAATGGGAACATAGAAAGTGGTATTGACTTGGTTTACCACAAGTGCATTTGAAATCTTGTAGGACAACCACATGCATCCTCGACTCTCGGACCTCCATGTCGGACGTTGTACTGCCCCTATGCTCGACCTGATGTGGCATGGTCAAAGCATGTAACCTCATGTGTGTCAGCCCTTTCATTTGCCTTCTCTTGGTGTGCCTTTGGTTTCGGAGCCCATATCTCTCCATCACTCTACAACTTCAATGCATGGGCATGTCTATCGTTGAACAAGGCAACAAGCTTATAGAAGGTGAATTGAATGATTGCATTCACGGGCATACCACGTATCTCCAATAGCAACTTATTGAATGACTCCGTCATGTTGCTGCACTAAAACTCATATCTCCATCCACCGGCGTCGTGAGCTATTGTCCATTTCTCCAAATCCCTCATCAAACCTGTGAGCCATTGTCTACCTTCTACATTTGATGCGGTTTTGACCTGCTCCAACTTTTTCTAAAAGTACTTGTCCTCAAGCTATCGAGCAGCCTTCTGGAATAGATCAAAGTTACCCTTCACACCATCCTTCCAGAGTAGATTCTCGGCAAGGTGCCGAGTACACCAACGATGGTGCAAAGGTGCACACCCCTTTATCTGCTCTCGCACGTCATTAAGTATGCCCTAGTGCCTATCAGATATGACACCAACCTCTCTGCCAGGCCCAACCATGTGTATCTGGACTAGCCTCAAGAACCATCCCCAACTGTCATTGTTCTCCTTCTCAACCAAAGCAAATGCCAAAGGAACCAACTTGTTGTTCGTGTCACAGGATATGGCTATAAGAAGTGTGCCCTAGTATTTACCAATCAAGAACGTACCATCAATAGAGAAGATGGGACGATAGTGCCTAAAGGCCTCAACACATTGAGGGAAGCACCGAAAAGCACAAAAGAATATCTGCCTCCCATCCTTCCATGCATTTGGTTTTTGGGATGTACTCATAATGCATGCCTGGATTCATCGCTTTGATTGCATTGAAAAGTATTGGCAGCTGCTTGTACCCATCCTCCTAGTCCCCATATATCATCTTCCATGCTCGCTGCTTAGCTCTCCAAGCTTTACCATAAGTTATCACATAACCTCCATACAACGCCTCATCGGTCCTAATAATTGTCCTCATGTTCATGTTGGGTTCTCCCTGCAATATTTCCATCAACCGCTTGGCAATAAGGGTAGATGTCAATTGCCGATGCCTCAGTATCAGCTCATGGTCAGCACAATTGTGTGGCCGACAACTTTTGTGATCTTCCACTTTCCGATGACCTTTTGCTTCCTTTCACAAACCCTCCATGGGCAGCGTTCCTTGTCACACACAACTGTATAATGGCGCTCTGCATATGAATGCAAGACCTTGTAAGGTCTCTTTCGTATCACTGCAAATGCCTACAACCACCTCTTCAATGTAGGGAGGTCATTGAACACCCTCCCATTCTCAATTACCATATTAGGGCCAACCTCAGGAGCTTCTAGGAGCTCATCATCATGTCCTTTTGCACAAAGCCTGATCGGAATAAGTAAGATCGCTGAACTCGTGAACTCTTGGATCACAGCGGCTAGGAAAGATACGCCTTAGCATCTCAACATCACTCTCTATTAGCTCTCCAACAAGGCAACCATCATCAAAATCAAGAGCCCTTGCCATCTCATATGGCTCCGAATCATGCATAATTTCAACACTATTGGAGCCATGAAATCCATCTCCAAAGTACACTTGCGCAGCAACAGGGGGCACATCCACATTCTCAGGAATGTCTCCTACAACATAAGTAGAGAAATGAGGAAAGAATGAAAGAAATGGATGTAAGGAAGGGGGTAAGCTCCCAATAACCATGCAGTTAAGACACTTACTCGGATGATTCTATGTCAAAGGGATCTCATGAGGAGGATCTACCATAACAACATGAGTCTGACAAGCATCTCCAACTACCGCATTAGGGGCCGATTGAGCATCGAGAACCGTAGGTGCAACCTCCACAAATGTTAGGTTCATAAACCTAGGGTCCCTCGCGGACCGGCTTCCCCAACAAAGGCTCGGCCCAAGCAGACAACGCGCAACTCATGGGTCGGCCTAAGTACCTAAACGGCAGGCTAGAAGGAAGATCAAATCACCAACTGGAAGGCCTGGCCGAGGAGGAACGGTGCTCACTTCTGACTCTGGCTTGCCTCTCCAACCAGAGCGCTCACTTCGGTCTCCGGCCCACCTCTAGATGGCCTCTCCGACCGAAAGGCCTGGCCAAAACACCGCTTCCAACTTTAGCTCATTTCTCTGACTTGGAATGCGTTGGACCCCTGCCTATAGCTCCTCTCCACCAGGCACGCTCAGAGCCGACTAGGACCAATTGACCAGGGATGCCCGCTCAGTAGGGACCAGGAAACAGACGAAGAAAAGTAAGGCAGGGCATACAAGTCAAACTGCAATACTAGGGACCGTACCCTCTGCACCTGTAGAACAGTACCCAAGCAGTGTTGTAGGCATCAACATTTTCTCCTATAGTGTTGTGGGTGCCGTCAACTCCCATACCAGTCAAAGGCGGTAAGGCTCCCTCACGTGCCTCTGAGGCATCGACAGTGTTGTAGGCGCCAACAATTATCGTAGTAGGCAAACATGGTAAAACCCCTCACATGCCTTTGGGCATTAATAGTATAGCAGGTACCGACATCTGCCATACCCAAAGAAGAAGACGCAACCTTCCTCGTGCATATGACATTCTACAGTATTGTGGGTGCCTACCATCGTCTTGTACCCACTGGCGTGGGAAGCAAGGCTTAGCAACCGACATACTCCCTTTCTCTCACTTGTAAAGCCATCCCCTTCATCTATAAAAGGGGATGTGCTCTCTTCCAACAGGAAGGTTGATTCAGGCTCTCTAAGCTCATCAGATTCATTAGATCGATCAAGCTCACTAGCACACAACAGCAGAACCGCTAGGTTCAAACCATGAGCACATGCTCAAACACTTAGCTCATAGTAGGGCCTCGATCTCTCTCGGCGCTTGGACCAGAGTCCGACCGGGCCTCTTGCTCCCCCCATCTTTCTCCTTCTCATTGTAACCCCACTGCAAACTTCGAGCACCTGGGCTTAGGAATGAAGTCACCGACTGACCCAAATTGGACGTAGGGCACGTTGCCTGAACCAGTATAAATCCTGTATCATTGAGTGCTAGGCCACCTCCGATCACAACATATAGTAAAACTACAAATATTTACTTGTTGGTCGCTTTTTGCACCAATAGTTGGCACTGTCCATGGGGAAGACGTTGTACGTACAACACTTTTTGGTCATCGGATGGCCCACTTTTCTGCCACCTCCACCATGGCGGGCTTGGGCGATATGATTCACTTTGGCTCACTGGTGTTTCCCACACTCCCACCTATTGGGATGTGGGTTCCACTCGTCTTTGAGCCATCCCAGGCCTTCCTCTTTGGAAGCCTGGACTTCGTCACTGACCGGCTTGGCGTACTACACCTCCGCAAGGAGATACTCGTTCCGACGCCCGTCGGAGGGGCGCCCTCTATCGGCTCCGGGATGCACGATAACTTCAACAACACAACATCTGTGCTACATTTCGAGCAAACTCTCTGCTCAAACCTCACTATGAGTAATATACGTTCTGTTATTTACTCGTTATTTACTGTATTTCATCAATTATCCAGAGGGAACGTGTTGTCCGTACCGCAACCACCGCATGGCCAGTTCCCATATGGCCTCGTGTCCTCTGCGGACATGTATGCCTAGGGGCTCCAAAAAATGCTGATGCCGACTCCTTTCATGTTTGAGTTCGTGGGGATGGTGAGCTATGCTCCCACCTATTTCTATGAACTCCTCGACGATGAGGTTGGGAGCGATGGCTCTAGCGTTGGCGACGTGGTGCCTAGCCACTGCCCATCCTAGGAGTACGCTATGGAGGACGCTCTAAGATAGCCACCGGTGGTAGCAGAGTCCTTGCAGACTCACACCCCTCTAGACCCTCATGTGGGGCCCCTTACATGGGCGCAGGAGCACGGCGAGGGCTATGACAAAGATGGTAGAACTAGCCACCGTCTACGCTAGTGTGCTCGGCACAGCACGATGTGCCGTGCGCGCATGTCCTAGTGGGCGGTGCCCGTTGTCATGCCCGCTAGGTCCAACATGACCTTGCGAACTAGGGGAATGATCCCCCATAGTTTGCTCGGGCTAGCCAGAACATCACTGCAGCGGCAATGCTTCTGCGCGGCGTTCTCGAGCCCATCGACCCCTAGGAGCGGGCGGTCTACCAGAACCTTCAGGTGCTGGTAGAAGCTACCGCCGTTGAACAGGCGGAAAGCTTCGCATCATGACTCTGACACGCACCCTCTCTCCCCACCGGGGGAGCGGGGACGCGCTAGACGGATCGCTCCATCTGCTCGCTGCTACAGCCGTTAGGTGCGGCTCGGGAGGCAGCTGCTACGCCGTGATCCAACCTGGCGCCTGCTCTGTGCTGACTACTAGTACACGAACAGCCCAATCCGCACCAGCACGCTCGCAGCATCATCAGCAATCGGCACCAGGTCCGACATGATGATGACGCCCACCGGGCAGCGGTGAGAGCAGACAACATGGATCCTGACCGAACCATCGAGGGGAGCGGTGAAACGCGCCCTAGGCACGGTCACCGGCTGGACAACCGGAGTCCTAGCTCTAAGGGCCTAGGACCACGGGCCTTTGACTGGCGTATTCAAAGAGTGCTGTTCCCACAACGCTTCTGACCACCCACCAACATCATGAAGTACACTGGGGAGACAAACCCTGGTATTTGGCTCAAAGATTTCCAGCTCGCCTGCCGAGTCGGAGGTGTGGATGATGACTATTTCATCATTCAGTATCTCCCCATCTGCGTGGGGGAACATGTTCAGGCATGGCTTGAATTCCTCCCGCACGATAGCATCTGCGACTAGGTGGACCTCAAGAGGGTCTTCGTCAGAAATTTCTAGGGGACGTATGTCTGCCCTGGAAACTCCTGGGACCTCAAGAGTTGCAAGCAGGAGCCCAGTGAGTTCCTACAGGATTACATCCATAGGTTCTCCCAATGATGCAACTCCCTCCCTGATGTCATTGACGTGGACATCATCAGCGCATTCCTCTCTAGGATGACCTGTGAGTCCCTAAAAGCTCTAGTTTGGTTTTGGTTAATTGGTGAAACCCTAAGTGCTAACCTATTTTATCAAGATGATTATGAGATAGGCAGCACTACTTCAAGTGATGAAGCAATGGTGAAGATCATGACAATAGTGATGGCATGGTGATGGTCAAATGCTTAAACTTGGAAAAGAAGAAAGAGAAAAACAAAAGGCTCAAGGCAAAGGTATAAAATGTAGGAGCCATTTTGTTTTGGTGATCAAGACACTTAGCGAGTGTGATCATATTTAGGATTGATAGCCGTACTATTAAGAGGGGTGAAACTCATATCGGAATGCGGTTATTAAAGTGCCACTAGATGCTCTAACTCATTGCATATGCATTTAGGATCTAGTGGAGTGCTAACTCCCTTAAAAATGTCTGTGAAAATACGCTAACACATATGCACAAGGTGATACACTTGGTGGTTGGCACATCTGATCAAGGGTGGTGAAGTTTAGGTGAAAGGGTAAGAAACTCCACCGGCGGAGTGTCTGCCCGTAGAGTGCGGACAGTCCGATGGTGCCACCGGTGCCCTAGACAGAAATGTTGGAGGTCACTGCAAGTGACCGGACGCTGGCCTTGGCTGGACCGGTGCGTCCGGTCAGTGGCAGCAGAGGGTGCGCGCGTCGGTCTATTGACCGGACGCTGGGTCACTCAGCGACTGGACGCTGATAGGTTGCGTTCGGTCAAACTGACAGGTCTGCACAGTACCTAGGGTATTGCACCGGACGCTGATCTATGTCCGGTCAAGGTGGACCGAACGCGTCCGGTCGAAAAAATATGCCTCGGGGAGCTTACTGGAAACGACCGGATGCTGGGGCTTCAGCATCCGGTCAGTTTTGCTGAAGCATCCGGTCAGTTTCATAGCCGTTGAAATCTGTTGAACAACGTTTGAAGCCAGCGTCCGGTGAAGTATGACCGGAGCGTCCGATCAGCCCATAGTGTGCCCAATGAAGGGGTACAATGGCTCTATTTCATGGGAGCTTCTATTTAAGCCCCATGGCTGACTCAAGCTCACTCTCTTGTACATTTTCATTGACATAGCAACCTTGTGAGCTTAGCCAAAGCCCTCCCACTCATCTCCATCATTGATCAATCATCTTTGTGAGATTAGGAGAGAATCTAAGTGCATTGCTTGAGTGATTGCATCTAGAGGCACTTGGTATTTGTGTTGTGTTGCAGATTTCGCTTGTTACTCTTGGTGGTTGCCACCACCTAGATGGCTCGATGCAACAGTGGAGGATTAGCATGAGTTGGTGATTGTTCGTCGCTGCCTTCGGTGATTGTGAAGGGAGTTGTACCTTCCCCGACGGAGTGCAAAAAGGTAACTCTAGTAAATTGCTCGTGTCATTGAGTTACCTCACTTGTGGGTCGGTTCTTGTGGTGTCCTATCGTGTGGACGAGGTTTGTGAAACACCTCTTAGCCACCGAACCACTAAGTGTTGGTCGACACAACAGGGACATAGCGTGTTGGCAAGCATGTGAACCTTGGGAGAAAATCGATTGTCTCTTGTCTTTGGCATTCTCCCAGTGATTGGCTATATATTCATCGTGTGATTGGTTCATCCCCTATATGTCGGTATAATCACCCTACTCACTTATTTACATTCTTGCAAACTAGTTATAATAAGCTCTTTAGTGTAATTAGAATTGAGAGCTTGCTTTATCATTTACATTCATCTAGTTGAGCTCTTTAGAGTAGCAAGGTTGAGAGCTCTTAGTGAGTAATTACATAGGAAGTTTGTGTGCCTAAGTAATCATTGCAACTAGAATTATTGGATAGGTGGCTTACAACCCTTGTAGAGCTAGAGCAAGTTTGCATTACGCTATTTGTCATACTAATCAAATTGCTCTAGTTGATTTATAGATTTTTAAATAGGCTATTCACCCCCCTCTAGACATATTAGGACCTTTCAAGTGGTATCAGAGTCGTGGTCACCGTTTGATTGAAGGCTTAACAACCTCGGTGTCAAATTATGGCTCAAGTTGTGTTCAATCATATGGGGGGCAAACCACTGTTCTTTGATGGCACATGCTATGATTATTGGAAGAGAAAGATGAGGATGTATCTTGGTTCAATCAATGATCAAGTATGGGAAGTGACCGAAAATGACTATGCTATCATTGATCCTAATGATCCAACCAACCAAGATAAGACCAACAAGCAATGCAATACAATGGCTCTCAACACCATATACAATGCCATTGATTCTAAGGTGTTTGAGCAAATCAAGGATTGTGAAAGAGCAAATGAGGTGTGGAAGAGATTGGAGGAAACATATGAGGGCACACCGGCGGTGAAGAGTGCCAAGTTGTACATCCTCAAGGACAAGTTGACAAGTTTCAAGATGAAAGATGATGAGAGCATTCTGAAAATGTTCTATCGGCTACAAGTAATTATCAATGACTTGAAGGCTTTGGGAGAAAAGATCAAGGATGATGATGTCTCCCATCGATTCTTGATGTGCCTACCTCCAAGATTTGGGATGTTAAGATTTCTAATCATAAGAGGAGGATTGAAGGATATTACCCCCAACCAAGTACTAGGTGATGTCATAACACAAGAGACATACCATGTGGAAAGGGAGGGGGATGACAAGGATGACAAGAAGGAAGAAGAAGACAAGAAGAAGAAAAGCATAGCATTCAAGGCTAGCTCATCATCATCAAAGAACAAGGGCAAGTCCAAGAAAGAATCAAGTGATGATGAGGATCTTAGTGATATTGATGATGAAGCTATGGCTCTCTTTGTTCACAAGATAGGCAAGTTCATGAAGAAGAAGGGCTGTGGTGCAAGAAAGAGAAGATATCACACTAAGAGCAAAGAATATGTGAGAAGATGCTATAATTGCAAGAGCCCCAATCATGTTGTAGCAAATTGTCCTTACAATTGTGACAATGATGAGGATGAGAAGAAGAAGCACAACAAGGATAAGAAAGAAAAGAAGGAGAAGAAGGAAAAGAAGATGACCTTTCAAAAGAAGAAGAAAGGTGGAGGCTGTGTGGTCACATGGGATAGTGATGGCTCTTCGGATGATGATAGCTCTAGTGATGATGATAAGAAACATCTCAAGAGAGCATTAGCAAGCATCGCCATCAACAAGAAGCTATCCATCTTCGACACTCCATCGACATGCCTCATGGCAAAGCCTACCAAGATAAAATTTGATGAGCATGATGATGAATGTGAAAGTGATTCTTGTAGGGATGATGATGATGAGGAGGAGTACACCAAGGAGGAGCTCTTAGACATGTGTGAGCAAGTGCACGCTTGCAATGAGATGAAGAGAAAGGAGTGCAAAGAATTGCGCAAGAAGCTAAAATCTCTTGAGCAATCCTTTGATGAGCTCAATGCCACTCATGTGAGGCTAATGGAAGCCCATGAGAAGCTTGGCAAAGCTCACTCTAAGCTTGAAAAGGCTCACTCCTCTCTCATTGAGCGAGTCAAAGTGAAGGAAGCCAAGAAGAAGCAAGTGACCATATCATGTGATGTGGGACTAACATGTGATCTTATTGATGAATCTATTTTTGTTGCTCCCACTAATACTTCTTGTAGCAAAATCATTACTACTCCACCTATGAATGATACATCACTAATGGTGGAAAATGAGAACCTCAAGGAGGTAAATGAGCTCACTCGTGCCTTAGGCATTGCCTATGGTGGAGAAGCCCACTTGCTAAAGTGCTTGGGTAGCCAAAGGTTTTCTCTTAACAAAGAGGGATTAGGCTATACCCCCAAGAAAGGCAAGGCAGCCTTTGTCACTCACAAAGCTAGCTTTGTGAAGGGCAATGGTCAGTTTTGCAATAGATGCAAGCAAGTT
Organism: Miscanthus floridulus; assembly: GCF_019320115.1. NCBI lineage: Eukaryota > Viridiplantae > Streptophyta > Magnoliopsida > Poales > Poaceae > Miscanthus > Miscanthus floridulus. Next base: position 34,689,557 of record NC_089580.1, on the reverse strand, counting down.
GGGCATATAGAGCAAAATTGCAAGACTAACAAGAACAAGCTACCTAATGTATCCTTAATTAAATTTGATTCTTGTTACATGCTTTATAAGGGTGCCAATGGTGTGAAGGCTAAGTTCATTGGTACACCAATTATGGGCCCAAAGAAGTGTTGATGCAAAAGTAGATCTACAAACACAAAGGGCTAATACCCGAATCGATATCCAAGGCGTGCCAGTCGATTTGATCTGTTAATCGACAAGGATGAAGATACGAGCACTTTGGTCCTGACAACAGTGATACGCCCGGAAGTCACGGCCAAGAGGTACTCACGCAGAACTCGAGGATCGCCGAAGGTCGCACTGAAGCGATGCAGCTCGCCGAATCAATGAGAACTCATAAAGAAAAAATAATGCAAATTGACGAAGTCGCCGAAAAGTAAGTAGATGCAAATAGAAGTAAAAATTGGTTTTGATATTGATTGATATATCTATTTACATTGCCCCTCACTCCATATTTATACCCTGATCTAAAGAAACGCAACCAAACACAACTAGGACACCAAGCCCATATCTAAAGAAACACGTGACTCTTACATGAATCATATTCTAACAAATATAGAAAAAGAAATCAACTCCTATCTATTTCCCTGTCCGCCTTAATTACGATGGAAATCTCACTGTCCTTCCTCCCATCGGCATACTCCCTGTCTCATCGGCAATAGTCTTCAAGTCTTCCCCCATCAGCATACTCCTTGTTTCATCGGCAATAGTCCTCAAATCTCCCTTCATCGGCATACTCCCTGTTTCATCGGCAGTAGTCTTCAAGCCTCCCTTTATCGGCATCACCAGCTATCGGCAACCATCTTTACAAGCTAGCTCTCATCGGCTATCAAAGTATACAGTAACTTTCTCCTTGCCGATTAGTCCACTCCAAACATTTTAACACGTGCAAAAAATGGTGTCAACACATGCCCCCCAATTTCGGAGTATAAAACCATTAATGCTCCGAAATTTACTCCAGATTACCGTAACTTATTCTCCAAGCCAAAACCTGATCTGTTATCAAATCCAATCAAATCTAATCCTGATTCACACACTTCAGCAAATATCGCACATTCGCCAACCACTCTTGCCTTGATTATGGTTAAGATACCGAAACAATAACCCATCGGCAAGACCTTAACATGATAATGCTGTCATTTTCAGAATTAAAATATCCTGTACCGATATCTCTCCCAAGTCATGATTACTTGCCATCAACCCATCTGTACAATCCCCTGATCATCATGCAAACAGTTACCATATCCATCTGAACCACTTCGACCTACATGCGCGCGGCATAGAGATAAGTCCAAAATACCCCTACTCCAAGCGGCTT